>NW_027526203.1:171624357-172080768 GCF_048455015.1 Haemaphysalis longicornis
ACTGGTTACTCCTTGTACGCAAACTACTTGAAAACTGTGGCGAACGCGCAGACACTCAGCCAGGCATCTCAGGTTGGGTCGAGGATCAAGAAAGCCTTTCACGCCACGATAAAGCGCAACGACTGGTTTCAGGATGAACTCATCGCTCCGTTAGAAATCAACCGCGCAGAGGTTCTACTCCACATGCTGGGCAAACCGGAAGGCCATGAGATGTCGTGGCCAGACATGAGTGACGACGCATTCGATAACATGGCACGGATGTTGTCGTTCGTGCCCCACATAATGGAGTCGTCGACTAGCTCCGAGAATGCCGCCTCTTCGTCGGTGCAGCCCCTGGCGGCGATGTTGCTGAACAAAGGTTCCCTTAGCTGGGACGACGCCGCGAGTCATCCGCTGGCCATTGCACCGTACCATTTTAGCTTCCCATTCCTAATGGAAGACGCACCGGCGCGGCCATTTACGCCGGATTGGGCTCAATTCTAGCACGCCTCCTATTTCAGCGTCTGTTCAGCGACCAGCGCCAGTGGAAGAAGGCCACGCTGGACGAAGCGCGAGCGCGCACCGCGTGCATCCACAGTGCCGATAAAGTGGCGCTGCTTGACCCAGCCGTCAGGGATGACGTGGTGGTGGCTACGGCCGCCTCCAGCACCCTGTGGGACGCCTTCCTTGCGGCTGCTTCGCCCACAGAAAAGGCGGTCGAATTGCAGCCGCCAGATCTTGCCGAGCAGCAGCTCTTCTTCGTGCTGCTGTGCCACAACTGGTGCGGCAGTCAGGCCGGCGCCCAGCTGTGCAACCTTCCGCTCAAGAACAGCCAGGCCTTCGTGGACACGTTCTCTTGCCCGGCAGGAAGCCCCATGCACCCGGCGCACATGTGCCCCCATTTTCGCCTGACACCGACAGCGTCGGCGAAACGTCACGGGGAGTGCGAAAAGTTTCACTCCTTCGTTATGCTGCCCTTCTGTAGATTGAGGGTCCACCGCAACCACCCTCAGATTACAGGGTTCACTTCGCACGCAGTTTGGGTTTTTATGCGTAAAATTTCCCTGAAACTATGACTCAGTCATTCTCCAAATCACCATTCACTATTCGCTATATGACTGCTAATATGCACTCAATCGACATGTGTCCGCCAGTTTTGGTACTGTTCATTGTATGTTCGATAAGTGGGTCAAACGTTTTGTAAGAGTTTCCTGCCGGGTGGATAGCGTCCTGCACTTCTGAAACTTCTGAAAATTCGCCAAATGTTTAATTTTCCTGACTCGGCCCTAACGAACAAATTTCTTCGATAGCGCGGCTCAGTTTTGGTATCGTACTGGATGATACGAAAGTTATTTCAGCTTCCCGCCAAAAATAGTGGGGAGTTCCAATTGCTCGACTAAGTCAATGCCCAAAAAGCGTTAAGACAGTCAAGTTTTTATCGCAACCACCTCTGCAGTGGCAGTGGCGCCGCCACAATTTCACCAAAGGCCCCCAAATTTCTATATCGTTGCTTTTGTTCCACTTAAACGAATAAGGCCTTAAATTTCGAGGTTCGAGAGCTGCGTACAAGCTTAAACTCAGTAGCCTGGCTTCATTCAAGAGAAGCAGATGAACAGAGTTATGAACAAA
The DNA here is from genome assembly GCF_048455015.1 of Haemaphysalis longicornis. Taxonomy (NCBI): domain Eukaryota; kingdom Metazoa; phylum Arthropoda; class Arachnida; order Ixodida; family Ixodidae; genus Haemaphysalis; species Haemaphysalis longicornis. Next base: position 171,625,966 of record NW_027526203.1, read on the forward strand.
GGAAATCAAACGTTATCATGGCTGACAGCAAGAATTAAATAATTCACGCCGCCTTTCGGCAGATCATGGCAAAATTGATAGTAATATACTGCGTGTCGCGCATAGTTCATCAACTATTTTAAAGGCCCGTACCACGCTTCATTTACACCTGCGATTAGATATAGCGCATACCAGACGAAAAAGAAAACATGCAGCCAGTGTTAAATTGAAAATAAAAAGAACAATGAATGATTCGGCTGCGCCAACCTCGCAATATCGTATGAAAGCAGCATAGATTCTTGGTTATAAAGCATTGTACAATAACCCACTGCGGGTACATGCTGCTCTGTGGGTAACCCTCTGCTAGGATTTAGAATACGCACACAGCATTCGAAGTGCGGGTAGAATATTTTTAGAAAGCGTTGTTCAATGTACAATCCCGGGAATGTGCCACAGTGTGGGTATGTAGCCCTTGGCGAGACCAACAGCAGCAACTCTCGGGTATGCGCCAGAGTTTAGAAGCTTAGCCCTAACGTTACGCTTTGTGGTCCTACAATGTCATCGGGTATTAGCAGATGAGTTCGGCCGAACGTTTAATGTTTATACTCAACGTTAAGTCACTTTATCGTTGAGCTTATTGGCATGACAAGCAACATCGTACTCACAGCACGTCGGCCTGCGGGTACAGGTGGACGACTCTAGACTTGAAAGCATGACGTAATTAATGCCTAACGTCGGCCCTTCACACACCTGCGCATGGTCGTGCGCCTCTATCCAACCCAGTTGCCCGCAGAATGTAATTTTTGTTTTCAACCAGGCACCCTAACCCACGTAATAATTATCGGGTGCGCTCACAACCCAGCCGCCGCTCCTCTTCCCTCTCCTCTTTTTCTTCCCGAGCGGTGGGTAAAAATGACGACCAGCGCCGACCTGGACCCCCAGCAGCTGGGGTTTCCAGGGCAGAGATAGCCAAACCCTTACTTGGGCTCTTGAACTGATGAGTTCAATCCATTTCTCTGCGAGATGAAGTTCTTTACTACTACTACTAATACTACTACCCTGTGCAGCGCATCAAACTTTGCGCAAGCGAATTATACACTGAAAACTACGCGAGGCTTCCCGAATGAGGCTTCATGAACTTTTCTCGACAAATTTCCCGCGAAGCCAACAATGCTAAGCTAATAGTGCTTTCGCACTAGAAAATTGGCAGACAATTTGGCTGCACCAACCACGGATTATCATGCGCCCATACGTTCGATTCTTTCACAGTCCGGACGCCCATCCCGGAACTTGCGCTCAGCTTTACCACCACAACCACCGTCACAGATTCTGAAACCGCTGTCCACAATTTTTCCCCTGGACGCATATTGCCAACGGCGCTCAAGATATATTGCGTAGGAAGCCCCGAAATCCCAAGTAGTAATTATCTGGACTTCCGCGAATTCTGTGCTCGAGGGAAAGGAGGTGGCCCACGACATTTCCCGAGGAATTCCCAATGCGGTCTGGGCCGAGGCCGTATCCCTACCACGGAGCGCAGTCCACGCGGGAACGTCTGGTCGGACATCACGACATCCCCACCTAATACCTCCTCTCCGTTGCATTAATCCTCAGGTGGATAAACCCCTCACCTTAAAAACAATCTAATGTCTGAGGCCAACTCCAGACAGGAGTCTTCCGTAATCCGACCACCATGACTCATATCCACCTCCCGCTTTAATTTGATTGCACGGTTTAACGCGCCGACGCAACGCAGGCGATGAGGCGCGCCGTAGTGGAGGGCTCCGGATTAATTCTGGCCACCTGGGGTTCTTTAACGTGCGCCGAAATCTCGTACACACGGGCATTTTTGCTTTTCGCCTCCATCAGAAAAGCGGCCGCCGCGGCCGGGAATCGAGCCCGCGACCTTGTGCTCAGCAGCAGAACGCCTTAGCCACTGAGCCACCACGGCGGGTCCCGCTTTAATCTACCTACAATGTATCTCTTACGTGGCACCCATGCCAACCTGGCCCACATCATTTGGGCATGCCCCCAGAATCCCTTTCCAGAAATCCCTACTGAGGAGAGGTGGGAAGCCTCGCATCGCAGCACCGACCCGGACCTACAGGTACGCCTGGTAAAGCGGGTAAAAGAGGCAGCCGGAAAGCGCCGGTCCACGGCCACCACAAAACCGCCAACCTAACTCAAGGAGAAGACGACTGGGAGGAGGTTGGCCTTCAGTCCCTAGGCCGCCTCCACCTTCAGGACCTTGAGTTTCTTCTCCGTATTTCCTCAGCCAATAAAGTCTTTTCTTCCTCACATGGATGGGCAACGATTTTTTATTAAACCGTTGGACAAGTCTTCCACTGCGGGTATGTATCGCTTTGCTACAATAACAGCAGAAACTGCCGAATCCGTCAAGCTGTCGCATGACAAGCGTTTTGTCCCCGTTTCCCTGTAAACAAACTTCAAACATCAATATGCGCCGTTCTAGGCTAACGTTTGGCATTGAGGTCTTACGATGCCAACCGGTACCCGCAGCTTCACTTTCAGTGAGCACGATGAGTCCTTTTTTCAAGTGGGTACCGGTTGGCGACGTTAGACCTGAAAGCGTGACGTTAGGCTCACCGTTAGGTATATATAGCCTTCAAGTTAAGCCCTACGATCCGCTGAGCAACGTCATAATATTTGTACCAGACGTCAGAGTGTCACGTTAGGCCTAACCACGGGCAGTCGCAGGCCCCCTTTACCCGCCCCTCTGCTGCGAATCAAACTTAGCACACGCGAGTTATAAATTAGAAAGTACGGGAGCCATCACGAAACAGGAGGCTTCATGAGCTCATATTATAATACAGTGTGCGTGCAAGCCCAAACTTCCACCTCTCCGATCCCCTCTTCCCACCCCTGAGCTGTGGGATAACCTGGTGACCAGCGACCGTCTGGACATCCAGCAGCTCCTGGCATCCAGAGCGAGGGCTCTCTGCTCACTTGATGGATTCCCGGACTAGGGAACCACTCCCACTTTAGAAAGCTCAAATAAACGTTTCTCTCTCTCTCTCTCTCTCTCTCTCTCTCTCTCTCTCTCTCTCTCTCTCTCTCTCTCTCTCTCTCTCTCTCTCTCTCTCTCTCTCTCTCTCTCTCTCTCTCTCTCGCACGGTGGCACGAAACACGCTGGCGAATTTCCCACGAAACAGGAAAAGGCAAGCTAATATGCTTTCTCAGTTAACCCCTCCTGATGGTATTCCAACAGCATATTCAAACTTCGCGCTGTTCCGACCCGACGTTTTTGCCTTCTGACCTATGAACCGAACCATCCCAGAGGTTGCAATTGCGTCCTTACGAAGATCCCATGTAACCTTCTCATCGTGGATTTTATTCATCGCATTTGCATTTATTCTCGCAAATTAGTTATAATCTTTACGAATAAATTGTTTGATAATTTTTAGTTCTTGCCGCCTAAAGTTATGGGCGTGGGAAGAACAACAGTTATCTGAGCAGAAATGCGCTCGTGTTGGACCTTTTTTATTCTTTCGCTATGTGAAACACTGAATACAAATAGCATTATTACGCGTTCTGCTGCATAAAGAACATTGACGATTACCTGAAGCCTGAGTATCCAACAAACTACAAGATATTTAGAGCTACCTGACCCTTAAATTTCTGAGAATAGAACAGACGTCCGATGGGAATTTAACCTCTTTTCTAACAGAAAGAAAGCAATTGTTGTGTTAGAGAGGTTATATAATTCCTCACCCGCTACAGTGAAGAAAAAAGCATTGCGTGTTCAAAAAGTCGCGGGAAACATATTTATAATTCATCCCCGATACGTTCAAAAACAAAAAAAACATAGGTGTTAAAACAATACGCGAAGCACCACAACATATTGAAACAAGAACTAAGGTGGATGCGATTTAAAGTGAGTCACGTACCACAACGAAATTGCGCGGCATTGACCGCAGCAGCGCGTAAAATTTCCATTTGTCACTCTATAGATGCCGATGTTCCATCGATCACATAAACCCATCAGCGGACGTGCATGGGCACGAGCATATTGATTATTATTATTATTATTAGTAGTAGTAGTAGTAGTAGTTTTGATTGATTGATTGTGGGATTTAACGCGCCGACGCAACGCAGGCGATGAGGCGCGCCGTAGTGGAGGGCTCCGGATTAATTTTGACCACCTGGGGATCTTTATCGTTCGCCGAAATCTCGTACACACGGGCGTTTTTGCTTTTCGCCTCCATCAGAAAAGCGGCCGCCGCAGCCGGGAATCGAACCCGCGACCTCGTGCTCAGCAGCGCAACGCCTTAGCCACTGAGAGGAGTAGTAGTAGTAGTAGTAGTAGTAGTAGTAGTAGTAGTAGTAGTAGTAGTATTCATAGTTGACTGACAATACCCAATCAGGGGATCGGCCAGTGATTAGCACATGGGAAAAAAAGTTTCTTAACGGGCTACGGGGTACTGCGTAAAGATAATTAAAATGGTGTGCAAACAATTGATTCGAAGTAAAGTCAGCAAAAAAAAAAACAGACGTGTCGAGAAGAATTACATGAATGAAAATGAATCCCAAGTCAAAAGAGACAAATTGTAGATAAGATTAAACTTTTCAACAGAGTTAAGGAGAGCAGGGCAGAGCAAACTGAGACACTGCTCTTCCTTTTGTAACGTACGCCCACGACTCCCCGGTTCAGCAGGCTATACTGCTTTTTCTCCCAATATGGTCGTCTATGGTCGTCCACTCTCTTCTATTCTCGATTCATTTTTTTCCCCTGTTGACTGCAAGGCGAGTGTTCCCGCACAGATTGTCTTCTCCCTCCTCGCCTACTACCGCCAACTGGCCTGTTTCAACACAAAGGGTCGTCAGCACGAACGCAGGTATCGGTACGATGCGACTCACCGTTCCGCCTGTTTTCGCCCAGGCTACGCCGTCTTGCTCTAGATTCCCGTGAGCCCACCTAATGAACGCGAAAAGTAGTTTTCAGAAGTAATCTGCCTTCATAATGAGCCCGAGAAAACGTCCCCGGATAATTGCCCCATGGCTCCGAACAGTGCCGTCACCTATGGTCGCTGCCGCGTGCGTGAAATTGTTGACATTTTTGGCTGAAACCATACGTCCATCCATCCTACACACCGTAGCCGTCGGCCAGGTGACCGATTTTGCTTGGAAAAAGGGGCAGAGGGGGGGGGGGGGGGAGATAAGTGGGAGCGCCAGCACAGTCTACAAGTTTCAGCGCCAAGACAATCACCCTTTTCTGGCTGTAGAGTTCATCATCATCGTATCGTCTTTTTATTATCAATTTCCCCAGTCATCACCAACTCCTTTGGCGCTCTTTGCCCCAGTTGGCCTTGCGCCAATAACATCCAAGCATCGTCATCAATATCAGTCATCACCATCGCTTTCTGGTAGGATCTTCCCGTACGCCTATATACGTCACCTGGTGATCGCCACTGGGTAGCAGGCCAGAGCCTATACGATCAGGCTGACATCTCTGTGTTTTCTTTCCATTTATTAGAATTGCTCGTCATCTCTCACTCTCTCTAGTAAGCACAGCCGGCTGTCGAGCTGGCTATTGGGGTGTTATCAACGCAGGAACCTACCTATATAGCACGTGAAACTACCTGAACTGAAATAAATAACAACAAAACCGAGCATAAAATGGACCAAACAACTAAACTGTAAAAACAACCCCACTGTCAAATAATAACGTACATTTACGCCTACCACTGCTAGCTCAATCAGCCTTTTTCTGGCCTGTATTCATGGCCGAAAACAACCCTAAGCGGACAAAACTAGCCAGAATAAAAAAAATTGAACCAAAACCCTGCAATATGGAAACAACCACGGGGCAAAAATACTCAGCAAAACAATTTGAAACCGACATAAAACCCACTAAATTCGAACCAGGCTTCTTCAGCTTGCTACCCAGAAGCAGAACCACTACAGTGACTACACTACGAGACCAGACGGTCCAGCTCGTTTAAATAGAATAACAGAAGCACGTCAATATATGTTCGAACGTGCCCTTTGGTGGCACGTTGGGTCCCTTTGCTGTGCTCACAATAGGAAACGCCTCCACGCTTCCCTGACCCGGGGCTGCACGAATGGAGGGCTCCGGATTAATTTCTACCGCCTGGGGATCTTTAACGTGCGCCGAAATCGGCGCCGAAATCGGCGTACACACGGGCGTTTTGGCTTTCGCCTCCATCAGAAAAGCGTCCGCCGCGACCGGGAGTCGAACCCGCGACCTCGTGCTCAGCAGCGCGACGCCTTAGCCACTGAGCCACCGCGGCGGGTCCATGACTACACCTGCCGGCGTTGGTTAGCATTAGTGAACGTATTCCACGTTTCTCGGTCGCTGTCAGCATGATCGAGTGGACAGAAACTTTGAACGTGAACGACGGTTTAGACAGGAATAGCCCTCGAGATAAACTGTAATGGTGTTATAAATGGGGCATCGGTGGCGTTACCACGCGTGTCCAGATTCGAAACGGCGTCTCGTTGGGGCGAAACTGATAAGCTTCCAACCGGCTACAACAGGGCAAAAAAACGGACCTGCTTGTTCGGAACTAAATAGTTATGTCCTGATACTTTGCTGATCCGTGTCTTCTGTACGATGCATGTCCGAAAGAATCTATGCTGGATAAAGTACGGGCTCATCGCACCAAAAATATTGCCGCAAAGCAGCTCCCTGATCCTCAGTTGTCTTTTTGTCCTATCAAGTAGACTTTCCAGTGATTTGTGGGAGTGGCGGTACAATGAGTACCAGGAAACTGAGCCGTCTGTCTCAAGATGTCTGCGTGAGTGCAGGTACGTTCAAACGCTTGCGCTGGGTAGGCCACCAGTCGCCGCAGCGTTTTGTCTGTGTCGATCTCCGAAATAGCACCGAAGAGCAACGCACGACGCATTATGAGTTACCGTTGTCTTTATCGCAGAGTTTGGGATAGAGGGGGTTTCCTTCTTATTTCGTACGACTAGGCCTAACATCCAAGCAAGAACTTGAGTAACGCCAGCGCCACAAGGAAACCCTGCCCCTGTATCATGCACAAGCTAACAGCAACTCGCAGTATCAACTCCCTGCGATCGTTTTATTTGTTTACTTGGCACTGAGAAAGTTCAGGGCTTGCCAACCTTGATAGACTAATATTCATACCCCGACAGAATATTCGTACGTAGCCGAATCAAATTAAAATAAACAATTTTCACACTTTTACCCGCCGCGATGGCTCAGTGGCTAAGGCGTTGCGCTGCTGAGCACGAGGTCGCGGGTTCGATTCCTGGCCGCGGTGGCCGCTTTTCTGATGGAGGCAAAAAGCAAAAACGCCCGTGTGTACGAGATTTCGGCGCACGATAAAGATCCCCAGGTGGTCAAAATTAATCCGGAGCCCTCCACTACGGCGCGCCTCATCGCCTGCGTTGCGTCGGCGCGTTAAATACCCCTAATCAATCAATCAATTTTCACACTTTTGACCCTTATATTTGAACCGCTCTAATATCCACACACACCTAGCGTTTGCCAAGCTCGAATTGCCCTTCACACTTCGTGTGGTGTGGCATCATGCCTACAAGTGATCTCGTCAACGTCATAAGTGGCGTGCGCGTCCTGCACACGTTAGTCTGCCTGTACAACACGCACATCGCTCACTTTTTCTCAGTGTCCCACCGACATTTGACTAGACCATCTCAATACGGCTCCTTTTGTCTTCACCTATTGCTAGACGAAAGATGAATGCATAGATTTGTATTGGAAGTCCCGTTTGGCGGATTTTCGACCCGCTCAGCTCTCCGCGGGTTTCATCTAAAATCCTTTATTAGGGGTCGATCTAAGCAAGGTAGGGCAAACTCGACTGCTTCGTAGCACAATTATTTGGAAGTGCAGCGCATTCGGCGGCCAATATTGGCTGCCCTTGTTTCGAATTACAGGTTTGTTCTTCTAACGTTTAAAATTGCTGCGCCCGAACCAACCACCTCCCCTCATTTCAGAGTGCTCCACCAAGAGATAAATACTTTAAGTCCAACTAAAATACATTTACTAATTTTAGTTTACTTTGTAATCAATAGTGTCACGAAGAGAAAGATGACAAAACGTTTCTGGGTTTAAAGAAATCGTTATAAGCGCACTTCTGCTCCAAACATTAACTGACCAAACCACAGATGGAGACGAAGGAGGCAAACAGTCGTCGAAACTAATACCGCAGCGATTGGTCAGCGTGTATTATGTTAGAGAGCTGTACTTTCTCGAAACATGCAAGTAGGTCGAGAACATTGCCGATGAGGTCAGAACAATCTAGGTTGGTGAAGAGCATATTCCTCTTCCATCAGAAAAGATAGCCGGTGTGGCCTTACGTCAACAACAACAAGGGGAGCGAAACGTCCATTTGTTCTTGCCTCCGAGTCATGCCCGGTTCAGCGCGGTCAAAAAACTCGAACAAAGCGTTCACAAAACATGATTCGTGGGGGTGTTTCTTAAATCAACTGCTGTCCACAGCTGGATACGAGGGACTTCCTCTCGGCGGGTGCCCGTCAACGTGAGTGCATGGCGGTGCGTCCATGGCTGTGTGGACGGTGTCGCCGGTATCATGGCGCATGCGCGGCAGAGCACATGTATGCAAAACAAAAAAAAAAATGATTTTCCAGTTCGGAAGTTCCGGGAAACGAAGCGGTAATCATACTTGTATTCTTGTAGACGAAGCGCAAAAGTAGACAGAGGATGAGACACAAGGTGGGACAAGGGCGAGCGCTAACTTCCAACTTCATTTTAGCGGTCGTCCTCGTCCCATCTCGTGTCTCGTCCTGTTTCTACTTTTGCGCTTCGTCTACAAGAACGCATCGCCAACAAGCCCAACTTCACACTCTCGTCGGGTGATGATAACCGTCACTCTAAGAAATCGCCCCAGGTGGGCTTAACCACAACGCCACAAGACGACCAATCAGCGTGAAGAAGAAGAACGAAGAAAGTGATTGTCGGGGTTGGGACAGAGGAGTTGGAGTCCCGTAATCGTCTGGCTTAGAGCAAACACCTTATGTGCGAATTTGGCGAATGACGATGTCCAGCATGCGATCGGAGTAACATATAGAATCTGTGCAGGGATAACAGCGCAAGGCGTGCATGTGCGCTGTTGTACCTGCGAAGATTCTTTTTTTTTTTCTCTAAACGCATGCTGGGCCTCGTAATTCGCCAAATTCGAACATTTGGTCAAGCTGATTGGTCATTCTGGAATGTGAGGCTAAGTCCTTCCCCCGGCTATTTCTCAAAGGGAATTGCACTTCGAAAAATATTGTTCTTTCATGCTTGTAAGAAAATATCCTAGACGCGCGCTACAGACCCATGCCCACGCACACACTGTTCCTGATGCATACCCCACATTAGGGGGCGGAGGGGGGAATTGGCCAAAATGACATCAACACTATACTAGTATTTCTGAAGTCAGATGCGTGGCACACCCTGGCGCTCAATTTTTTCTTTTCTGCTTTAAAGCGACAAGTATTGGACGCATTCAATGAAATATCGTGCTCGTATAATCATCATAATCGCATATATCCATGTGTCAACGGTGTCGCTCCCGGTCGCATCGCCTTCGCACCATCGTCTGTGAGCTTAAATCGATATCACCAGATGAAAACAACGGGCTGTTTATTACTACACTTATACAGCGGTTCTTCAAATGCAAAACACTTCAAGTGAACCACACGGTCCCGACCAATAGTGATCAGTTCCTTACCCGCCACGCTGACGCAGCAGCGTAGGGCTGCCGAACATGAGGTTCCGGTGTCGCAGCTGTTCTTATGAAGGCGGAAAGCGAGAACGCTATGTGCGATGTTTGGGCGCATGATCTCCGAAGAGGTCTAAATTATTCCGCGGTCATCCATTGGGACGTTCCTCAAACGTCATTACTTAAGTAATGCTTCTGTGATGTGGAGCTCGGTTTCATTTGGTCTGTGATTCGTTTTTAGCGGTTTTGTTGTTTTGGTTGCAAACGTATTCAGATGTTATTGCAGTCCTATCGAAACATATGCATTGGTTAAACAGCGTCACCCAGTAAATTCTTAACTCTACAGTGGAACTCTTTGTAATAAACGTCCATGACACTGCAAAATTAAGATAAAATACAAGAAAGACGAAACAAGAAAAAAACAAAGAAAGGAAGGAAGGAAGGAAGGAAGGAAGGAAGGAAGGAAGGAAGGAAGGAAGGAAGAGAGGAAGAAAGAGAGAGAGGAAGGAAGGAAGGAAGGAAGGAAGGAAGGAAGGAAGGAAGGAAGGAAGGAAGGAAGGAAGAGAGGAAGGAAGGGAGGAAGGAAGAGAGGAAGGAAGAGAGGAAAGAAGGAAGGAAGGAAGAACGGAAGGAAGGAAGGGAGGAAGAAAGAGAGGAAGGAAGGAAGGAAGGAAGGAAGGAAGGAAGGAAGGAAGGAAGGAAGGGGGGAAGAAATTTAGGTATAGTGAAATAAATAAATAAATAAATAAATAAATAAATAAATAAATAAATAAATAAATAAGTAACTAAATAAATAAATAAATAAGCCTATAGGACAGTACGCAGCTTTGTAAGAGGGCTTTGACTGCAGTGGACCAGCGTTATGAAATGAAAACTCTTATGTCGAGAAAAAGTGCAGGAAAAGGTAGCACTACCGTTCTGCAAAACTTTCGCAGCTTTGCCGTATACTATCCAGGCAACGAGTTGTGAAAATGAACCTTAAATCAGCGTAAGAAATGCAGAGTAAGGTACGTAAAATAAAACGATATGTGACAGATTGCGACATGAGCTCTACCTTTTCTGCTAGTTCTCTTAACACGCAATCGTATCGTGTGCGCTTTGATATATTTCTAAGGCTCTCTTCCGCTGTTTGCACTTTGTTTGGTCTTTCATATGATATCTTAAATCTGGTGACAACCCGCGCGACCGCGCACACACGCTCGCACACGCACACAAACGGACACGCACACCCGCCCAAGGAGAACAGAGTACGGAGGTTATTCCGCCTTTCCTTCTCTGAGAAGTCAAGGTTCGGCTGGTTTAGCGACAGGGCAGAAAATGCGCAGCCTCCCTTGGTCCATTTTCATGCTCGTGTTGCTTTCTTAGTTTCGATTTTCTTTTTGTCTCCTTCGGCCCAGATAGGCTCGTTTCGCTTTTAGCGTTTTGCTTAGTACTGGCATAGGCGTTACGGTTCGCGATTACCTTATGGGCACTTTGCAAATAGCGGAGCGATGGGCCAACTGTTTAAAGGGCAATAAATTATTCATGGGCGCCCTTCTCGGGCTGCGGCGGGCGAGCGAGCCCGATTCGGGACGCGCCATCAGCGGCGCCGCTCCAGCGGGACGTGCGGCCGCCTGGCTTGTTCGGCTTAGCACCTCGTGCGTCCACCCCGCGGCGGCCGAGCGGCACAGGCGGCGAAGCCCTCCCAAGCACCGCTGCCGCCTTTTCACGCACACAGCTCGCCATGTGCGCCTGCCTCGCTCCTAGTAACGACACTGCCGCTCTCGCCACCTTCCATGCTCGGTCGGCTGACGCCAGCGACGACAGACACTCGAGTGTTTGAAACGCTGAGGGTGCGCGGTGTTTTCATTTCTATTCGAGCTTTTGCTAAGATCTTGTGTGTAAAACGCCTGTTGCTTGAGGGGAAAGACAGATATCGTGGACATTACTATGTGCCTAATGTGCAAGTGTCCATCGCAGCGTCCAAGACAATGGAAATGGTTTTGTGTTTAGAGGTTATAGCGGGCATTTCCCGGGACAACACTCTCGCGAACAACGTTTTGCTTTGTCTGACGTGGCAAATTGATGGCAAGAGCAACTAGTCAGCAAAAGAAACTCCCCTTAGACACGCTGTTGGGCAGAGCTGTGTATAATTATCAGGCCGCCTTTAACGGCAACCGAACATCGCGTACGCGAGGATGTGCGTTTGTCAACTCCCCCTTGAAAAGAAAAAGAACAGCCGTTGTGACCTGGTTTCGAACATATTACTTCGTCAGGGTTCCTTAATGTTACTGCACTAGCGCGGCCCAGACTGTGGCGGAGCATTCCTTCAAAGTCATCCCGTTCATCCCCGCGAAGGAGAGGCGTCTCCCGTTGGGTGCTGGCTAATCGCCGAAGAAGTCGGTACTCCGGCCCGGCGCGTCCCTGCACGCGGAGCGGGACGAGGTCGTCTAGCCGGAGCCATGCCGAAAGAGGGAAACCGAGCATTTATTGAAATTTATTCAGGAGTCGGGCGAAACCAGCGCGGCCGAGTTGTCGACATCTGGCCTGCGGGGTTGCTGGCTCGTGAGTGCCTCTCGGCCCGCTTACCAGCGTCATCGCTCCGGCTCCAATGAATCACCGAGCCGGGATAGGCCTGCACCGACTTTCCGACTCCGCGCAGCGCTGCCGGTCGCGGGGCTTGTCACCGAGCACCTCCCGCCGGGCAGCAGGTCCGATCGGGGTCTCAGCCCGACAAATCGCCGAGCGGGGACCGGGGACGCTCACACGCACATTCACGCTCGGGGTTGGGGCCAGTGCGTATGATGTTGGCGTGCCTGAACCGCGAGGAGTAGATGGGAGGTACTAAGAGTTGGAGCATTGTGAGCACCGAGCGACACCTCAAGTTCTGAGCGAACCGCTTGTGGTTGTCTCCGTTGCGTTTACTCTAAATAGCAGTGCTCAACAATGGGTGAGATGTATAAGAAATGGGATTTCTGCATTCGGCATCCGGCGTCATTACTAATCCAAATGGTTGAAGCAGAAATTAAACCTTTGTCAAATGTATATAAATTTCATCGAAGGCCAGTTCGGTGCGAATCAAGGGGTGTATGCTATCTACGCTGCTCTACCATGTAAGTAAACCGGCGTCTGCGCGACAATTACCGCTAAGGATTGGTGTACTCATTTTCACTTTGGAGTAACTTCGAACTTCTCGAACCTCGTATGTTCCGGAAAGTGTGAGCCAACTTCGTCAATGACTATAAACAGATACGCAAGCCCGTGTTGTGCCAGGTATGAGACCATTTACAGTGTGGACATAACTTACATTAATTCCAAGGGGCAATAAAACGAACCGATGGTAAGTTTTCCAAACGCGAGAACAAAAAATGGCTCAGGTTTAGCACTTCTATATTTAGTTATCACCGGCGAAAACAAAGACTGCACACAGTACTTCGTGAAAGTTTGCCTTTGCTTGAGAATTCGCCGCCTGGCGTATAGCAATATGTATTGGATGATTGGATTAATCCTTTCACTTGCGCTGAAAGGCACATACAGACAGCCAAGCCGGCGCGCCATCGATTGCGACAGTGAGCAACCAAACGTCGCCGAAGCAGCCGGCAGGGCAGCGCTTTCGTGTGCTTGCAATGTGTCGTTCTAGATGCCGTTCCTGCAAACTAAATCAGCGCAGTGTTTTCATGTATCACTCGTTAAACCCTCGCCCAGTCATGTGGTTTGCTTGCCCTGAACCGCTTGCCCTGAGCGATAAAAAAGAAAGGTGAAGCTTGCACGCCGGCGGCTGGTGGTCATTGCGACACGATGAATGACCTTGAAAGGTGTACCGTAGTAGAGCTTAGTTTCGCTCTAAAAGAGGTGCTAAGTACTAGGGAAATACGACGGCATTTAGAAACCACAACTTTGTGATGCCATGCCTAATAAGTACAGCGATATTTCTGCGCAGTCGAAGTCTGTGCGGAATTTCACCGCACATGCAAGGCCTTTTCGTTCGCCAAGAAATCTTATTGGTGGCGAAGAAGACGCGATGATGCAGCGAATGGGGAGAACAGAGGGAATGTCAGAGCTGGTTTCGTCACACTACCCTTCTTGCTTCCAAGTTCAGCTGCGCTGTGCCAGACTCCCGAGAAGTGTCGATCACAAACCTAGCGGAAGACGGAAGTTGTTGCTCTCATCGCTGTTTCTGCGTCCCTCGCTATTTCTTTACTTCTTTTTATTTGCAACCATTGAAAGCAGTAGAAGGTGGGCAGATTCTATTTTGCCGACGCGTGTAGTTACCCACAGCGCAAGCATGTATGTATACGTATACAGCCGGCATGCTTGGTGGTGCGACGGCTCTGCGCATGCGTGGGTCATAAAATTGCCCCCTCTTTTTCGCGCGCGGCCAGCGAGTCAATAGCCCGGATATATGACGGGGCATAAAACGATATTTACCGCGGCTGTGCGCAGCCCTTGTCCCCCCCGTGCCACCCGCTCCCTGGTGGCCACCACCCTCCTTTACACACGCGCCCGGGCGGGCCAAGGCTTTCCCCGACCCTGGAGTTTCTCCAGCCTGTTCCAGCGCCTCGGAAAGAGAGCCGCGACCACCGAGGACACATAAAAGACCTCTCCTGGCACGGACGTGCGGAGACTAGACTGGAGCAGGGAGTTGCGCGGCCGTTTCCAGAAGCGTTGTCCAGCGTCTTCGCAAGTTCCGGAGTTCGAGAGACGCGTTTGCCCGGGATGCCGGTCGTAAGACGGCTTCCAAGACTCACGACGCCAGCGGACTAACGAAAGGTCTAGGTTCAGCGTCCCGCCCCAAAGACACGAGGGTCATTTCCAGTCCCATATAAGCATGGCATCATGAGGTTGTTTATATATCATGGACTGAGACCCCTGCATGCCGGATGTACGTAGAAGTGACAGTATTGATCCTTAAGCCCAAAAGGTGAGCTTCATCTGCAGGCTTGAAAAACATTCCCGTTATTACACACCATATTCATATGGGCTTGATTGAGCGGTTTTTTAGTCTCCAAGGCGGCACATGGGGCATGCGCTGTTTCAAAAGGTATGGTGCAGTGAAGAATGCGCGTTTACAGACATGACGAGTCATGGGTCAAAAAGTGCTCATTCAGCGCATTGTAGGACGAAAAACATGAGGATTCAAAATAATTGCAAATGTATTGTGTACACAGGCTAGGGGATATTGACGAGGCTGGGCACACCAGAAGTAATCGGAAGTAACTTCCCTTCAAGTAACCGCAATTGCTGATGCCTTCCCTTCTGACACTATGGTCGAATCCTGTTATGACGTCACGTTTCCCTGTAAGATTTGCATCAGCCCGGTCGCTCATAACGAACACTTTTTGAGCTGGTTACCTTGCGGTGCCCTTGCGGTATCCTTTGTATCTTGCGGTAGCCTTCGTATCACAGAAAGTCCGTCATGTAACGGACAGGTTCAAGTATGACACGAACGAGGGAATATGTAGGTATTTTCATTATCTACACCAGTGAGCACTGCTGACTTTCCACTAAAATTGCCTTTCTTTGCCGCCAAAATCTAATTTTACCACTAAAATTGGAAAATTACCTCTAAAATTTACCTAATTATTTTCATGCTGTAATTTAGACCATTGAAAAGGTAGGGACAGTTTTTGCTGTATAATAGCATCGGTATTTTCATTCGTGCCCCAAGAAGTTACCCATCTCTATATTAAGCTGACTTCATCGCAAAATGCTTTTCAAACGCTTGAAGCAAGCCTTTTCAAGCGTTTTCAAGCGTTTTTGCGCACTCGCGCCTCCGACCGTAGTGCAAAGCTACTTCCCCACTCCGGCGTAGACGGTAGTCACGTTTAGAAAGGTTTAGGTCCTTTTTGGATAATTATTCGAACTGAGAGAAGGACGATGGCAACTTCTTATTTATTTATTTCTTTCAGTCGCCGGATGTTTCGATCATGCTGGGCGGCGACGACGAGCCGAGAAGCCCAGAGAGCTGATCCTGTCTTAGGGTCAGCGTACCAAAAAAGCGTCGTTTCTCATTGTGAATTCGAAATCAGTGCGAGAGCGGGGTGCTGCCCTTTGTGGATTCTTGGTTTAGCAAGGTTCTATATAGTGCGTGCGAAAGGTGGTTATGTACAGGTGCCATCATTAGTAATTGGAGCACGGGAACTGTGGCCCAACTGTATCTGAGCGCCGTGTAGCTCCACCGGCGGTAAATGAAAGGACGAGAACACGCATGCGCGCCTGCCGACGGCGATAGCGCATCTATACCTCTCGAACCACTTTTTTTAACCTGGCTTCAAGCATTGTTCGCAGCATACTGGTCTCGGCGATGGCGCTGATAGCGTACACTCGTAAAAATATTTGAACAAAAAACTCGCTACAAATTCCTGTGACAGCGCCGCTTCTTCGGCAGCTGGAAGTGCGCCATAATAGACGCTGCCCGAATCGTGTCTGCTATCAGCGCCGTCGCAGAGAGCGGCACTGCGCTGCGAGCAATGCTCGAAGCCAAATTTAAAAAGGGGCTTGAGAGGTATAGATGGGCTATCGCCGTCGGCAGGCGCGCATGCGTGGTCTCGTCCTTTCATTTACCGCCGGTGCAGCTACACGACGCTCCGATACAGTTCGGCCACAGCTCCCGTGCTCCAATTACTTTTGACGGCACCTGTACATACGAGATAGCAAAGGCGTTCACACAGCACACAGTTTGTTCCTGATTAAGATACACAGCTTTAGCAGTACGCATTGCTTACAGTTAGAGAATTATGAAAAGTTAAATGATACAAACGGTACGTAAGCAAATTAAACAAAAATTGAATCAGATAAAACAACATGAGGTGTTAAACGACGCTAAATGATGCTAACATTCCTTGCATAACCTAAGTTTTGCGTGGAGTTCCGCCGCGATCAACTGAATGTCCTGCTTTGTCCATGCCTATACACCAACGCATCATCTACACGTGCAGCAGACAGCAGAGAAAGCCAAACAAGGTGGCGCCGCACGGTTCCAGGAACGTTTCTGTCAGCAAGAAAGACGCGCTGCCCTCTTATTTGCTGGATCTGTTCGAGATATCGAGATTTCGGCGCAGGTTAAAGATCCCCAGGTAGTCGAAATTAATCCGGAGCCCTCCACTACGGCGCGCCTCATCGCCTGTGTAGTGTCATATATATATATATATATATATATATATATATATATATATATATATATATATATATATATATCAATCTTGCTGGCTCGGCATTCTTTCCCTCAGAATGGTTCACAGGTTGAACTCTTGTCGCTCATGGTGCATTCAGCGCTGTCGTGACGAAAAAAGAAAAGTGAAGTGAAGGCGCGTCGGCTGACGACCCCTGCGCCGGTTGCCCTGACGGCCGTATGCGCTGTGGTGCGGTCTGTTTCCGCCTTACATACGTGCGGGAATTTGCGTGCACCAAGGGCCCTCGTGACACTGTACGGGCGGGTTTTATTCCGGAGTATGACGTATACCTGGATCTACGCAAAAATATTTCTCTTCGTTCGAGATGACGCGTCGTCGCCGTCATCGTAAGCGTATTGAGGAACGATCCTCCACCTACTGAGAGGCGGTGGCGGTTCATCCCGCTCAGCGCTAGCGTTAGAAGCGGAGTGAGATCGTGCTCCCCACTTATGACAACTTCCTCACGCGCACGCAGACAGCCCCTAAACGCGCACTCAAGTAGCGACTTTCAACGCTTTCACTCTTTCCATCGTGCCTGGAGGCACGCCGAAAGTTGTAGTCTTCGCCCGCTCTGTATGACTTGCTCTTCGCAGCACGTACACCGTCCAGTTTCTAGTTTGTTTTTGTGTTCATTTTCTTCAAAGTGGCCGTCGAATGCGATTATTGCTGCAACGGAAAGAAGGCAATAGTCTCGATATAGCCTTAATGGCGTCACTCGGGCGCATAAACAAGGCCTGGACGCGGATTTGTTAGACCTGGCCGCCAGCACGCTCGCCACGTGCGCCTCTTCCCGCATTGCACCAGAAGAATCGCGGAACTAATTAAACGTTCTGGTAGGCTAAACCGACCTAATAGACACCAAAGTATTCCTATTTTCTAAAAAAATGCGTAGAATTGACATAAGAGAACCTGTTGCAATAAAAAAAACATGTCTGGTCTTTGCAAGAAATGCCACATGTACTGGGGATCGAACAGAACCTTTTAGAATGAAAACCCACGTGTGTACCCCTCCATCACTGAGACCAAACAGCTAGGCCATATTAGCAGTTGCTGAAAAGAGTAGAAGGAGTGTTCTGAGCGAACCAACAAATAGCGATAGTGGGGGTGCGTCTAGGCGGCTGCGCTCGACAAACATGCGGCTCGGACCGAGAAGGACGGAAAACGCTTTTGAGTAAGTTCCTAAGTTATCTGATTGGTGCAGACCAGTAATATTTAGCTTTGGCACTTTGTGACTCCCTGTTCTATGTACCGGATGCG
Source organism: Haemaphysalis longicornis (assembly GCF_048455015.1). Lineage (NCBI taxonomy): Eukaryota > Metazoa > Arthropoda > Arachnida > Ixodida > Ixodidae > Haemaphysalis > Haemaphysalis longicornis. Next base: position 171,644,042 of record NW_027526203.1, read on the forward strand.
CTTGCTGACTACGTTCTCAAGCCATTTCCGTTTTAGAAAAAATGATTTCAAGTGGTACCGCAGGGTGCCTTTAAAATCACCCCGAAGACACCATAAATTCCCACTTTATATTCAATAAACCACCAATGGCCACTCGCTCAGCTTCATTAAGGCCAAAAAGAACGTTGTTCTCACACAAAATAGAAAATAGGTCACAAATGCTGACAAAGTGTCGAATTTCCCATTGAGCAACCTCAGCAACGACGTGAATGGTAACGCACACATTTGAAGGTCCCCTGAAGCACTTTTCCAACTTTGTTTCGACACTTAAGTCCTCGTTAGACATAGTCAACAAGTGTGTCCACCACTTTAAATAGGTGGGCACGAAGTACCCTAGCCAAATATTAGTGCCTTATGCCGATCAAATAACGTTAAACTCGTTACGAGTGCGGCGAACTGGTCATCGCCGTGTTTGTTTACACGATCTCTGTCTTCTTCTTTGCTGCGCTGTTTTCACCGTGGATGTTAAGCTCGCTGTAAATATTTTGCATCTTCCCTGGTCTGGCATGGCTTGCGCGTTCGAATGGCGTTACTCGAGCTATATCGCGGCTATTGGCCGGCTTCCTGTCAGTTGCAGCAGTAAATGCACTGGATAGCCGCTTCACAGAAAATTTCACCAAAAGAAAAGCTGAAACTTGAATGCGCATCTTCTGCGACGAGGCAGAACACACAGTGACGCTCACTGTTGGCGGCCCCTGTTGCTGATGCCACATTGGAACACTTCCTAGGGACGTGTCCAGGGCTCCAACCAGTCCGAGTTTGACACATGGGGGCCACAGGGCGTCGCCCACGCCGCCCTCCCGATATTTATCGGTGGACGAACGGCCCCCTTTACAAGAAACTGTTGGAATTCAATTCCGAAACTGGACTCCTCTACTTTCCTGTAGTTCCCCCGCATCATTGTTTTTTTTTTCTTACCTTGCGTGTCGTACATCTGTCCTGTTTAGTCCATTGTTTCCCTGTTATTTATGCCCTGTGGCAAAATGGCGCAATAAAAAAAAACATATAGCTTTCACAGCGCTTCGAGATACGAAATAAAGAGTGAACGCGTTCATCATTCTGCAAGATTTCCAATCGACGCCTTCGCTCTTTCGTTCGTGCCTGGAAGCACTGGAAGCGTGCGGGCCGGAGGTAGGACCTTTGTGTTACCTCTTCGCACTTGAGGCGCCGCGGATAGAGTTTTGTGCGGCCATGATAGCTCGTTCGCCTGTAATTCTTCAGATCCCCGTCAGGCTCCCTATCAATTTTTGCGCCTCTTCGCGCATGCTTTTTAATTTGTTATACGGCCACTAGTTCAAAGCTTACCCTGGCGCTGAAGAAAGGGTACAAAAAGTCGTAAACTTAAGTGCCACGCAACATCAATGGCAGCAACTTTCATGGGTAATTTTCGTATGTAGCGCCTCCTAGCTCGCGGTATGTAGTGCTCGTCAAATATTTCGGTATTCCGACTATTTTAGTTTAACCCGCGAACTATTGAACGGTTCACAATATAAGATTTACTATCAAAGACCAGGTCCTTGTCACCTCCCATAACCTCGTCACCTCCCTACTATTAGCAGTTGCTAATAGCAGCTGGTAGTTGCTAGGTGATATTATCTACCAAAACTAGTAATTGGTATCTGCCACAGCAGTTTTCGTAGGCTCGCCTAATTTCCCCAGAGAGAAACGTCGTGGCGCTAATTATAATGGTCCAGAAAATCCAAACGGTAAGGTTTGCGGTAGAACAATAAACAATCCCCGATTGCGTGGTTTAGAGTGAATGATGAGCAGGAAGAACAAAAAAAGTGTAAGAAAGGATCTCGTTTTACGCGCTCGTTTCTGCTACGCGAGAAGACCCGGCCGCTTATCGTGGTTGCGTTACTCGGCTCGTAACAGGCGCGCAAAGTGTAGTATGCCCAACGGGACCACCGTAACAGATGGCCGGCGGCGAATATTAAAGTCCCATCGATAACAGCGCGCGGCTCGGGAGTTGAGACATTAGTTTCGGTCACAATGACAGGTGTAACCTAAAGAGCGCGGGGCGAGCGCGGACAGTGGGGCGATGATCCGCGAAGCTCGAGCCGAGCCGGATCGTGGCCGAAACAACAGCGGGGTTCCCCGGCGGGGCGGCTTCCCCTCACGTCCCACTTCCGGACTTCCCCGTCCCGCGGCCATTGTGCGGGCCGCCACAATGCGACGGCGCCAGCTCGGTGGCCCCAAGGAGTCGGACCGGAACAGCACGGTGCGTGTGCGCGCGGGTTCGCGTGCCCACTTGCCGAGCCACGAGTCACACTTGCACACTGGGCTGCTAGTTCCGCTTGTATACCTGTGCGCGCGTCCGCAGCTTTGACTGTTGGCACATTTCGAGTGCCATAGATGCTCCACAAATAAGGGCACTTAGTAACAGTGCTACACCGGGCACTTATACATTCCAGGTTCAAGGTTTTTTTCTCTCTCTCTCTCTCGCAGTTGCAGGCACCCCTTCTCACCCCTGCTCCCCATTAACACCTCGTTGCGTGATCAAATACAGGCCGCCGGCCAACGAAGGCAGCCTTTTGGTGAAAATGCACCCGGGACACGCTCGAGAGCCGCGCACAAGAAAGAATGAAGCACGTGTTTCAACCTAACCATTTTAGCATAGTAATTAGAGACCGGTGTATAATAAAAAACAACAGCAACTTCACCTCTTTTCGATTAAACAAAAAGAAAGGGGGGCGGGGGCATATAAACAGTGGCTTGTACCCCCTTGCATTGCAGGAAAGCTCATATTTGGCCCACAGTTTAAAAGATCATCGCTTTAATTTTTGTGAGTGTAGCGCTTTTGTGTCAGCGCTCTCAGCCGGCACCTTAGCGGCGGCTACAAAAGACGACGAGAATAAAAAAAATTGGACCCCTTCCACTATTGCGAAGATGTCAGACCAGCGACGCTGTATTAATGGATAACTGGTGGGGTTACGTATGCCGACTTACTATATTGATCGATAAAGAGGCGTACACATAACTTCCTTAGAATTAATTATAAGTTCATTCTCATGTCATTTGTTTCGGGATAGTCCTGACAAAACAAGGAAGGAAGGAACGAATACATTTATTGAGATTTGGATGGCTGCTGGCCTGCAGGGAAAAGGGAAGGGGGGGGAACTACGTAAGTTTAATTATGTTTAATTAAGTTTACACAGAAGCCTCAAAGTGGCCTTCTGTTTCGCTTTTGGTGTCATCCACTCTTTCAAGGTGGTCACTCCGGCTGGAAGGTGTTTTTTTTCGTATATGCTTGAGGCTGTCGCATTCCCACAAGAGTTGGCGAATCGTGGGGACAGGAGAATCAGTTCTGCAAAATGTGCAGGCGACTGCGGTCACTGGGGCAGCTGACGCTGGGGAACCGATGCCGTGATGCCCCAATACCGCCATTTAGCTACGACGACTGGTGGGGGTGCAGAGCCTGGACGGGCCTCGGAAATTAAACCCTGAGCCCCAATGGGAAGCCCGGCGGGAGATAAAACATATTGGGGGGTCCTCCTTCAGACGTGAGACGCGCATTAATTTACATTTATCTGAATTTAGCTCCATCTTCTAATTTTCGCACCAAGACATAATATTGTCTAAATCTTGCTGTAGATTCAACTTGTCATGGTCATTATGGATTTCGCGATAAATGACGCAGTCGTCTGCATATAAATGCATGTGAGAAGAGACACACCAGGGTAAATCATTAATGTAAACAAGGAAGAGTAATGGACCTAATACAGAACCTTGCGGTACACAAGATGTCTCTTCAATTAGAGGGGAATCATGGTCATCAAGAGTTACATACTGTTCACGGTTAGTAAGAAAGCATTCAAGCCATGTTAATATCTTGGTGTATAAATTTAATCTACGGAGTTTTATCATTAGTAATGTGTGGTTAACCTTGTCAAACGCCTTCCGGAAATCAAGAAAAATGCAATCTGCTTGTGAACCTTTATCAAGTATGCCGTGCAAGGAATGAGTGAAAAGAATTAACTGGGTTTCACATGAGAATGAACGACGGAAACCATGTTGAGCGGAATGAAGAAAAAAAAGCCGTTTGATTCCAAAAAGTTGAAAATTTCAGTGTACAGCACGTGTTCCATAATTTTACATGGTATACAGGTCAATGAAATTGGTCTGTGGTGAGTGCCTATTTCCAGATTTATACTGCGGGACTACTTTTCCTACTTTACATTGTCGTGGTAAGATGCCATGGTGAAGTGATTGTTCAAATAGCTTACTTAGAAAGAGAGAAGAGTACACTTTAGTCTGCTTCAGAAATTAAGAATTTATATTATCAATACCGCAAAGAAGTTAGAGGTTAGAAGAAAGAGAAGAAGAGAAGAAAGAGAAGGTAGAAGTAAAAAGACAAAGAGATTGGCTGGGTTTATAGGTGGCGTGGCTACAAAGAAAGGGAGCGGAGAGGAGCGTCTTTCGATGGGTGAGACAGCGGAACCTAGCCATTCGGTGTGCTAGCTCGGGGCTACATCACCGCGCGACACAAGCGCGGACACCGAAACAATCCGGCACGGGAGCTTAGCGATTCTCATTTATACATATTTGAACTAGTTAGTTTAGTAAGTTTGAGAATTGCGAGGAAGCTGAGGGAACTCTTATAATCGCTATTTATCAGAAACAGTTGCTCCTTTCACATTTTGTAATACCTGTTAAAACACAACCGAACTGGTATTCACATATTTAGAAAACGGAGTCCCATTCGTGGGAAGCAGTGCGCAAAAGGTAGCGTGTTTCTAGCGGCCGGATGTCTGTATGTGGTCTCTACACTTTGTTTTCCCGCCCTGCAAACCAAGCCTTAACGTATCTTTGCCGTACGACAACTTAATTCAGTCGGGTCCAGGTGACCCAGGAGGTGCTGTCAAACAAGTTAATCAAGCCATGCGAAGTAAGCGCGCAATGAACGCGAAGCTGCGCTAAAACAGGCCCAACACCGTCGCTGAAGCAGACGACAAAACCGACGGAAGGGTGTTCGCCGACGCGCCCGCCGGGGTGAGCACGGGGAACGCTGGGTAACAGCGCCCTACCGCCGTGCCATCTACACTGCGCTCCGTGAGTGAAACGTGCCCTCCGCCTCCCCAGCCGCGTTGGGAGTTTCTTGTTCCGCACGCCACGAAAGAACCGTGGGCTGGTAGAGGTAGAAAGTTGCGTTAATATGTAAGTTCACTGCCATTCAACCCTGCGACTGTGGATGACCAGCGGAGCTGTGAAGTCATAGTCACTTAGTAACGACAGTCACTTTGGCTTTGTTGTTGCTATGATATACACTGATCGGCATGCTCGCAGCTGCAGCGGCATTTTTATATAATGTCTAATCGATGCACGTACGCTGCTATGTGTTCGGTTGGGCCGAATCTGTGTGCAAGCCAAATATCTCCAGTCCGAAGCGCGTAAACTACACTCCCTTTTCGGTCCCGACACGACGTCCACATCGAAATGACCGACCACTACCACAGAAGCAGTGTCATCGCAACTAAAAGCTCGTGCTGCGACTAGCCATTCCTCGACGTCATTTAGTACCGGTGCACGACCTGAAATCGGGGGGATGCACGTATACGTTCGCTGTGTCCCGTAAACTTGGAGATTTGCGAAGTCGCCGGCATCCGGGAGTCCGGACTCTACGTGGCCTCCAGTTAGAAAAAGAGAAAAGAAGTGGGAGTAAAAATGGAGAACTGCGTGTTTTTGGTTGTGTTTCGCGAGCTCGGCCAGTAGAGTTAAAGTTTCTGCCCTGGCGGCGTGTATGCGTTTCCTAGTCAGTACCGCCAGCCGTCATCTGAGCTTGCTATGGTGGTTATATCACAGCAATGCATAAACGTACCTAAAGCACGCAAAACCACACGAACAGAAATAAATAACGGGAAAAACGGACTTACAATGGTTAAAAACCACGGTGTTAAAAATATTCAACAGAAACAGCCGAAACCGAGCTAAAAGGGGCAAACTAAAAAAAACGTACAAGAAGCAGTAGCTGAAACTGACCAAAAGGCAACGAAAATACCCCAAATCTCATTTATAATGCATAAAGATGTCATAAATATATTAAATGCGGGATAAAAAATGCTAATATTCAAACGTGACAAACTCTTCAAAATGAAAAAAAAAACCGATATCGGGATTTGAACCCGGGTTAGGCTGTTTGCTTCGCAGGAGACGAACTACTACACTACGAGATTAAGCGGGTCTAAGCGGTTAAATTGAGGGTCACGAGCACGTGTACATAGTTTCAAACATGCCCCTAGATGGCGTCATGCGTCGCTTGGCTGTGCTGACTAGGAAAAGCCTAGTGGCGCCCCGGCGGACGCCTCCCTCGGCAGCAGCCACATAACAACCAACCAACCAACCAACCAACCAACTAACCAACCAAGTAACAAAGCAAACAAACAAACACATTCATACACCTGGACGCCTCACTCATTAAAGACGCGTAGATAAATAAACTTGGCTTTGCCTATATAACTCTGCTGTAAAACACGCACCGACTTTTATGGCACATTGCAAACACTGCCAGCTTCCTGGCAATGCGATTCTTTTATGATGGCAGTATTACCCGTTTTCCGAACTGAGAACCGCGTTCATACGCGCGTGCAAGATTTGATTAGGTAACAATGTATCTCACCGAATCCGTCGCAATGAAAGGACAGCAAATGGCACATGCAGTGTGGGGGTATGGAAAGGGGGGAGGGGCTAAGAAACGGCTATGCATAGAATGTGGCTTTACGATTTTGTCTCCCATAGTGGGGACTCCCAATGTTTAAGGGGAACTAACAGACAACTACATACTTGGCTTAGACCATCACGCACACCTGTGCTCTGCGCTCGCGACTGCTACAATCATTCAGTGCTTCTTTCTGGAAAAACTACGCACCATCACAGCTAGCAGAGCTTCCAGAAGCTCCCTTTCACGCTACTGCGATTAACTTTAGGCCGTCAGCCAACTCAGAAATGACAGAACGAGCAGGAGCTTTTGCTGGGGCTTAAGTCGTTATGGAAACGACGATCAGGATTTCAGATAAGCAAGCCTGCTGGGAGTACCACTCAACCGAACGTCCAAATACGTCCCGTGAACATACATCGTAGTAACATAGTTACGCAAAAATAAAAACACCACACAACGCTAGGCGCATGCGAAACACAGCCGTGTTTTGTGCATGGCCTCCACTCACTGAAATAACAGTGCGAGAAAAGGACACGAAAGCTACGTTGCTGCACACCAAGCTTGTGAGCCAGACGATCCTGTCGGCGGCAAAAGCGGGTGCTCCGAAGAAACGCCACGCGGAAAGGCGGCAAATTTAATTTTTTGAAGCTTTCAAGAGATATACGTTTTGCGCAAACATCGAGGCCGGAGCGCGGGAACTGCATTCGGGTGCCTGAACGGAAGCATAAACAAAGTCCTCCACCCTCACGCCTGAGACAGAGAAGGAAACAGAGACAACGCTTCTGCGCGGGGCCCGCCTGCCTTGTCGATCCCCGCTTGGTCCGCGAGTGCAACACTGGTTCGGCGTGTTGTTCCGAGGAAATAAATCTCCGTTATGCAGCGTCGCCTCAGGTCTCAAGAGGGATGTAGGGCCTGAGGCTCGAACAGATATGGAGAAGTAGCGGGGGACGAGAAGCGAACAAGTCGGTTCTTACATCCGGTTTAAAGTGCGGACAGAAGAAAAGTAAAGGTAAAAGCGCATGAACCGTCACGTGTACTTCGAGCCCAGCGCATATTTTAGGGCTGTCTACTTGGGAGGGAAGGCTCGGTTTTAAAGTGGGAGCTCCGGCTATTTTGTTTCAGTCGATAACGTTATGAAGAAAATTATTTAATAACCCTACGCTTTCCGTCTACATGAATGAACACCTCTGCTTCTAAGCCTCCGCTACTGGTGAGCCAGCACTAAGCCACCCCTATGCTGCATATTTTGGCATAAAGAGTTTCGTTGAGCCGCTCTCGGATGGCGGAGTTCAGAGAGATAAGTGCGCGCGAAGTGTGCTTGCGGATTATGCTGAGATAGGTTTTCATGCTTATTCTACCTATACGTAGGGTGCCAGAATTTTTGGTTCATGTTTTGATGTTGAGCATGTCGAGAAGATAATAGATTTTTTTTAACAGCGGAGTTTTTGTACAATCCGTAAGTTCGGTGTTGCAGGAAGAAATACCAAGAAAATGCGGAGCGCTCGTGAGCGCGTGCCTCGCGTCAACCGTCACGCGTTGCCGGCACGAGCAGTGGCTTTAGCAAAGAAAAAAGAAAAAAAAAACTCCAGTTCTGTCGTCATGCGCTACAGCGAATGTAATGCTTGGCATGAGTAACACGATGATATCGATGCATATCACGACGACCACTACTAGCACAGTGGAAAAACCAACTACGGAACATGTAAATAAGCGACTTCAAACTTGTAAAAATGCGTGATTATGTGTCCTTCGGTACTCACGTATAAAGAAATCCTGCAGCTTCACCATGACTCAACCCTTGCGGGACTTAGTGCTAGCTTCGCCAGTTGAGCTGGTGGAATTCTTCAATGCTGAAAACGACTCTTCACCAAGTACTCGCCGCGTAGAAGACGACGACCTCTTCGATGCATATGACGACGATTGTATTATCCTCATCATAATCATCATCATTACTAGCACCTCAACTATGCAAATAAACAATTATGCTGAAACTTAACTATGTGTTCGGCAATGCTCACGTACAACAGCTTCGCCATTCAACTCTTGCGCGTGAGTGTAAGCATCCCTGAAATTTTGTTTCGCAGAGGAAATTATGGAGCGGCAAAGGCGCTTCATCATGTCAAAATCTCTGCCCCTTTCTCCCTGAACCATGCATGATTGTTGTTGTCCCTTTTGTTTTAGCACATACCCACATGGGGGATTGGCCAGGATCTGCAGCTTTCAGGGGCTAATGTGCATGGAGATAGCAGGACGCGAGGTAGTTTGCCTGTTCCATCTTATTTTTGTGTTTCAGTGTCCTGGCCGTTGTTCTTGATCAAAGAGACTTATTCCTACCCCGTCTCCAGTAGCTTTGTGGGGAACTTGATTAAAATTGCATCTTCGATCGAAGCACGGCGTCTTTCCAGACATGCGTGCGTTTTCTTTCTGTCCGCGATCGATGTACCACTGTTCACGAGGAGCGCTTCATTTCTCTCGAGGACCGCGTGTGGCAAGGTAACAGAAAACTCCAGGCGGGCTCCCATTGTGTCATCACCAGTAACAGAAGGGAGTGGTTTTTAGCGATCAACGACGCCGCATCGAGTTGCCGAGTCGAGGCCGCAAGTGATTGTTTTCGTAAGGCGTGGTTCCTCGGCTTGTTCGTTTACCGACTCGGGCGAGTGGACTAAATGATTGCGTTGGAGCTGTCGCACGTGCCCGATGGCCGCCTGCGTGCTCCAGAGACCATTCTCGAGTGACTACAATCGGACTTTTGCCGCGTCGGCACCCTGCCTGCCCACTGCTCAAAGAAAAGCAAGCTGCGTGCACGCACTGCAGGGAACTCATGGCATACGCTGCCGCACCTTTGTTGAGCTTCGGATGTAATCTAAAGCTGGCAATGTGCGTTGCCCCGAACAGGGGCTACTCCCCGGTTTTATTCCTCAGGCCCGTCATCAATATTTTTTTTCTTACAGCGAAGGTCTCTAATATGGCTAGAGCTTCGTGCATGTTTTGTTCCGCATCAACAAAAACTCTGTGTGCTCCCTCTCTGCCCGCGTTCCAATCACGTGCGTGGCCAGTTTCCTCCGGCTCCCCCGGGGGTGGCGGTACTCGTTTGCAGTCTGGAACACCGCACAAAGGCCCTACGTGTCTTTGAAGTGGATGCGTTCCAGAGCACGAGGCGTTCATGTGCGTTTGTTTGTTTGTTTGTTTGTTTGTTTGTTTGTTTGTTTGTTTGTTTGTTTGTTTGTTTGTTTGTTTGTTTGTTTGTTTGTTTGTTTGTTTGTTTGTTTGTTTGTTTGTTTGTTTGTTTGTTTGTTTGTTTGTTTGTTTGTTTGTTTGTTTGTTTGTTTGTTTGTTTGTTTGTTTGTTTGTTTGTTTGTTTGTTTGTTTGTTTGTTTGTTTGTTTGTTTGTTTGTTTGTTTGTTCATATGGCAGGTGCTGCTGAAGAAGCGGCCACCGGGACAGAAACTTTAACTCCGCCTACTGAGCACGCGACAACGGCGCCGCTCCGTTTGCGTTGTTCTGGTAGTAGGAACAATTGCCGGCCCAAGTTTGCAGAAAATTTTGTTACCTCAGCTTCGCTGGCCACCCATCCTTCCCCATTTCTGTAATGGCCCATGATTTTGTAAATAAATACAGGAACGCCAATCCTCGAGTCTAATGTCGGAAGTGTGTACGTGTGTGTACGTGTGTGCATGTGTGTGTGTGTGTGTGTGTGCCCGCATGCTTGCGTGCGTTTGTGTGTGTGGAATGAAAAAAAAAGTGAGCACTAGTTCAGAACGTGCATGCAGGCAGCAATGCTTGCACATAATTTCAGACTTTGACCCTGTTTAAAGCATTTTATGGCAAAAAAACGGTACACTTGCCTGAAACATAAGGCAAGAATAGCAGTACCAGCGCAATCATGACATTTGAATTAGCAGCGCTGCAGACGTTTGTTTGCTTTATTTCAACACTTTGTATATCACGTAATATTCCTAAGAGAGATGATATATGGGTGCCATTTGTGTTTCCTGTTAAGTAATGAGAAAAAAGGGGAAAATTCAAATTAGAGACACAGTGGCATTTACGACGGTCCACATTTTTGATGATCAAAGTTACGTCAAATACGTCTTCGATACGAACTCCCTGATATACTTCATGAAAGCGCCAAGCCATACAAGAAACGCAAGTGTACTCAAAGTAGGCATTGATTGATTGATTGATTGATTGATATATTGATTGATTGATTGATTGATTGATTGATTGATTGATTGATTGATTGATTGATTTATTGATTGATTGATTGATTGATTGATTGATTGATTGATTGATTGATTGATTGAAGCAATGCAGGCGATGAGGCACGCCGTAGTGGAGGGCTCCGGATTAATTTTGCCCACCCGGGGATCTTCATCGTGCGCTGAAATCTCGACACACGGGCGTTCTTGCTTGCCGCCTCCATCAGAAAAGCGGCCGCCGCGGCCGGGAGTCGAACCCGCGTCCTCGTGCTCAGCATCACAACGTCTTAGCCACTGAGCCACCACGGCGGGTAAGTCGGCATCAAGCAAAAACTTTCTAAGTTGGGTGCTGTCAGGTTCTTGGTGGGGGCGGGTTAATCATGTCGTTCCAACGTCCCAATGCTGGCCCACGAGTCGCCATGAAGTCGGGGTCCGAACATTTTTGAATGAGTGGCTGGCAAGATGGACTCATACCCCCTCCCCCCCTACACGCACACCATAGGCACACTAACCCAACCAAATCTATCAACCCGAATAGACGGCTACAAAATGAGTGAAGTAACAATATTGGAGTCCAGTGCGCTACAGCCAGAACACAGCAGGAAAGGGACGAAGAAAGTGGGGAAAAGGAGTTTCCGTTTTTTCAGTGTTCCCTTCGCCTCGCCCATCTAGCCCAGTTCCTTTTCTCCCGTCGCGGCTCTGAGCACACACACGCAACCCACTGTGATTGGCCCTACGGCACCCAGTTATAGGAGCTCGGTAAAACCGGCGACGCGGGCGTACTTCGCTGTCAGCACGCGCTATCGGTGGCTGCCGCATCAACGAGTCTGGCACTCGGCTTGTCTTTCACGGCGCTTTCCGAGAAAACAAGACCTCCTAAGCCGGATCCCGCCGCGGCAACTTTGTAGCTGCGAAGGCGCCCCAGAGAATCCAAGCAAGTTTCGTTGTTGCTGGCGCAAGCGAAATCCACTAGAAGAGGCTAACAACACCCAGCAGCCGGTAATCCGACCGTGTCATTGTTAGCGCTGTCTGCAAACAGCAAACAACCCCTGAAAGGCTCAGGGAACCTTCCGACCCTGGATGCGAGCGCAAGGAATGATATAAAGAAAAGACGACTCGAGACACTTGCCGCATGTCCTTAGTTGACAGTACGGCTCAAGACTACTTTCTCTGTGTGGAGGAATGACAGGCTGGCCTAACCCCCTTCCAGTTCTAGGACAAACAAAACTGCCCTCACAGTCGTTTCTGCCACCACACACAAACACACAAATAACAACCAGCCAAACAGACTTTAAGATCATAAATGTTTGATTCATCCAAAATCACTACGAGGTAGCACAAAGAGGGCTTTGAATAAGAGCAGTATCGACGATGTCCTTCGCAGAAGTAAGGAGGGCGATGGCGAGAAAGCAAGCCTGCTTACGATGTAACCATTCCAAACGGTCAGAAATTTAAATTTCTCCTATTACAGTACGGACGTACATACAGACCCGCAGTTGTAGGCACCCATGTGTCTATTTGTGCGTACTTGAGAGAGGAAACATGAAAGAGAGAGGTACGTCGTAGAGAGAGGGAACATGTTTATGCAAAGCAGGCGATGTTAGCCAAGCCATTGCTGTATATTCCGATGCAGAATGTGCAACAAAAACAAAAAAAAATGAAATGTTCGAAATACGCTCATACACAGGCACACACACGCACACGCAGTCGCCCTAATCTTCCTCGATAAAATCCGTTCAGCCATGTGCTCAACAGCTACCACAAAATAGCTTTTCTAGCCTGCACGCCGTGTTGTGTAACAGACCAAGGGCCAGAAACCGTCCTCAGGTCAAATCTCATGTCAAATGCCGTTTCAAATCGGGGGAGATTTACCCCATTAAGGAGGGGGAGGAGGGATGTGGTTCGAGGGAAACAAAATAATATTCTCCGTCACTCTAAAACAGTAATTTTTCCTGGCAGGATCGCTACTCCCATCGGTCTTTTCATGCAGTGTATTTTGGGGAATGTCTAAGTGCTGAGTAATACTAGATTTCAAGTAATATTTATTTTGCTACTCACGGCAAATTATAGTCCTTCGAATGTGCCAACATAGAGCTCCGTATTAACGTTTTGCTTCTATACAACAATACATTGCTTCTTTGAATGCTCGTTGAAGCACGGATACTATTGGACATAGCGTAAAGCGAACTGGCTAACGATGCCTGGTGCAATGTGTCGCTATTGTCGGGCGAGAAGCGCTATAGACGGTATTCATTCAAAAGTTTAGCGGGCGATTTTCTTCGCTTGGCCACACTGAAAGCCGCCATGTCTGTGGCCACTGTGCTGCGCATGCGCTGTGCGCCCACATCTCGAGAAAAAAAAAAACAAAAAAAAAACACCGGTGTCCCGTTTGTCGTCTGCCGCATTTCAACCCAATTATCAGTAGTGGCGTCAAGAGATATATTATTAATCGCATTCACATTACGTGGTGGCGCTCTACCTGCCATCGATAACTTCGCATCACCGGAGGATGAAACCGCGGCAGCGAACGGCCGGAACGGCGCGCAAAAGTCCGACACTGCAGTTGGCTTGGCTGCCGCCGTGGATGCCGACGCAAGTGCACCGAGTGCACCCGCACCGTATCCACGACTTTGTCTGGTAAGTTCCCTCTAATACATGGTTGATTACAAAAACCGAATAATTTCTTTGGAGAGCTGTTTCACGCGTACGCCGATTTAGCGATGGTAGCGAATGCGAGGCCGCTTCCCGAGCCGTGCTGTAACCCGAGCGCTGACGGATCGCAAGCGCCCTTTGAACAAATCCCTCGAGTTTGGCTACCGTACGGCAACATTTTCTGCATATGCCTTCGGGCGATCGCTTTTCCGCGAGCATACGCGTGACTTATCGCGACGCAGTCGCACGCATACGTGGGCTCTAACGTTTTTACCGCTCTACCTACTCGTGCACGCCCCCGTGTGCCAACGTGTTTTCAAATAAATTGGAATGAAAACTTAGGCAGGCAGCAATGCGCCACCATCAGCTTCGCAGTCACCAGTCGCGGTCGCACGCTGGATGCCTTGTCGGTTGTTCGTACGAGGGATAAAAAACAGGCGCGCTCTTGTTTTTTATTTAAATCGCGGCAATCACTGACACTGACAATCACTGACACTGACAATCACTGATATTTTCTTCAGACTCCAATTCCAGAGAAAATCTGCTGTTGCAGTGACCAACCCGTTCCGCTGGTGCCGTGTAGATTCAATGCGCAAGTCTTGACGCAGAAAAATTACTAGGACCCAGATTTCGGAAGTGTAGTGGACGCGCATTTCACGGCGCGCTGAAGGTGCGTTTCTCACGCTCGCTCGGGCGGCGGTTCGCGTTACCGGACACGCCGGATGTGTGACGCGTGAGCTATCGTGTTCCACGCCTGCGCCGCCGCGCCATCGGGGACCGGGGGGGGGTTTATTTCTCTTCGCTTAATAAGGCACTTGAGTTCCAGCAACCGGTCGGTGTGGTCGCTTTCATCGTCGCTCGTCAGCCGACGAGACATGGTGTCAGAAGTGGGATAAAGTTAGCGACACATCGATCAATTATTAATAGCAATCAGTCTAAGGTGCGTAGCATGCAAAACACGCTATGGCGGATGGAGATCCTTCTATCCAGTTGAGCGGCACCGGGCTTCAACCGCCACCGAAATTCGATTTTGGGAACCCAAGCTCTTGGAAAAAATGGGTCTACCAGTTCAACGACTATTGCTATGCATCTGGGCTCTACCAAGCGCCGGGAGAAGTACATGTCAGAACGCTTCTTTACGACATGGGCTCCCAAGACACCTGCCGCGTTCTCGACACTCTAGCATTGTCCAGCGAAGACTGGAGCTCGCTAGAAGAAGTTCACCGATCACTTCATCCACCGGGTCAACGAGGTCTACGAAAGTGTCCGCTTCCACTGTCAAACCCAGGGCGAAGGCGAGACCGTAGACGAGTTCTACACTGCGCTGCGTACACTTGTCAAAAAGTGCAACTACGCCTCAGCGGAAGTGGAAGAACGACTCGTTCGAGACAGGTTCGTCGTGGGTCTCCGGGACTCTAACCTTGTGGACAAACTGTGCCGAACACAAAAGCTTACCCTTGAAGAAGCAAGACTACAGGCTCGCATCAACGAAGATGCCGTGAAATCCCGTGCAGCAGTGCTCCAAAAAGAGCCGAATCCTGCTCACGTTGTGGCCGAGGCCAAAGTTCAAAAGCGCTTCCAAAAGCCGCGACATGGCTCGGATTCTCAAGGGAGCTCCACCACGAGCTGCAGATACTGCGGTCGACCAACGCATCCTCGAGCAGATTGCCCAGCTAGGCAAGCCAAGTGCAAAGGGTGTAATCGGATTGGACACTTCAAAGCAGTCTGCGAAAAGAAAAGCAAGAACATGGGAGCTCTCACACTGCACTCCGTAGCAGCCATCACCAGAGCCAAGTTCGTAAAAGTGGCCGTCAACGGACTACGCTAACTTCAAGGTTGACTCGGGTGCGGAGGTGACAGTGGTACCGGACTCATTTCCAGGCATACCGAAACAGCTGCAAAAGCCAGAAGGTGAGCTTACGGGCCCAGGAAATTACTCCCTCACCGTTCTCAGAACATTCCAAGCGAAAGTGAGCTGGAAAGGCAGGTCTACAGTGCAAACAGTGTATGTTGTGCCTTCGCAAGACCCGCCGCTTCTTGGATTCCCTGCGATACAGACTCTCGGAGTTATACGGTTCGTGGACAGTGTAACGGATTCTGCCGTCACTTTGAAGGACAGTCTCTTCGATGGCTTGGGCGAGCTGCAAGACGAATACGTGATACGTCTCCAACCAGGTGCCAAACCGTTCTCACTCAGCGTGCCGAGAAGAGTACCGATTCCGCTTCACAAACCAGTTCGAGAGGAGCTCACCAAGCTCGAATCCCAGGGAGTCATCCAACGGGTGGACCGTCCCACACCATGGCGTTCCGGTATGGTGGCTGTTCCAAAAGCAGGAGGAGGCTACCGAATATGCGTTGACCTCACCCGACTCAACGAAGTCGTGCTTCGGGAGCGTCACATACTACCCTCAGTCGAGAACATCCTGGGACGCCTCGGATCAGCAAAGGTATTCTCTAAGCTCGATGCTACCGCTAGCTTTCACCAGGCGAAGCTTTCAGAAGAAAGTCAAGAACTCGCTACGTTCATAACACCAATGGGAAGATTCTGTTTCCAAAGGCTTCCTTTTGGAATCTGCTCAGCGCCAGACTATTTTGAGCGACAGATGAGCAGAATTCTGGAAGGCCTTGAAGGAGTTGTGAGCATGATTGACGACATTCTTGTCTTCGGAGCACCGCAGCAAGAGCATGACCAACGTCTCAAGCAGGTGTTATAGCGCTTGGAAGAAGCGGGAATCAAGCTGAACCGCAAGAAATGCACGTTCTCTGCAAACCAAGTCAAGTTTCTTGTAGTCGTGGTTAGCGCACAAGGAATCAGTCCCGGCCCAGAAAAGGTCGAGGCCTTGGCGGAGTAACGCTAGTTCCATCTTTGGCTCGTTCCTTTTAACTGCGCTATTTTTACTGTGCACCTTAAAACACCCGGTTATTCCTCCCTCCCCCTCTGTGCTTTTACTACATAGCTGCATTTATTACATGGAATGGCGAGTTGATTTTTAAGCAATGCCTTGGGCACACATGGTATCTAGCAGGTTAATTTATGCACCATTCTTTTTTTAAGCAACCAACCTTCCCAACCGGCAAGCAGAATTCATATGCTTGCAGGCTCTGTTTTCACCATCCTTGCATCTGCACATATGTATATTTGTTAAACGTTGCCTGCATACCTTCTAGTCCAGACTTCATATTTGAAAAGCGGCAACTGGCCACAGTTGCCGCTTTTCTAATGGAGGCGAAAAGCAGAAATGCCCATGTTCGAGATTTTGGCACACGTTAAAACATCCCCAAGTGGTCAAAATTAACCTTAGTCCCTCACTACGGTGTGCCTCATCGCCTGTGTAGTGTCAGTGTGTTAAACCTCATAGTCAATCAAAGTGTTCGTACAAACCTTCTACAAAGCAAGCACAAGCCGTTTTCAACTTTATGTGGTCACTGGTGAACTGACTGTTGTAAAACTGTGCATCGCAGCATGTTTAAGTTCACATGTTACTACTCACTCTTGCAGGTCTGAAGCATGAGATCAACCACTGGCTCTCAACAGCCACTCCCCCAGTCCGGCGAAGTCAACAAAAAGCCATCCAGCCACCACTAGGCACACAAGGCTGCAGAAAAAACTTGGCATAGAGTATGCATGTTTCTGGCCTATTTTTGCTTCTCTTAAGAAGGTAAAGTTTATGCAGCCTGTGTTGCTTTTCAGTTTCAGTTGTACAACTTTTTTTTATGTTGATTATGCATTTTCGTGTTGAAACGTATAAAAATGTGCAGTGCCAAAGGGACACTGCACCTCCAAGGCAAACTTCATTTTAGATTTTTTTATCCTTCACCTCCGTAAATGCTGGCATCATTACAGGAGTACTTGTCGAACGTTTTGATGTGTGGGTGTTTGCGTCTGTCCCGAATGCAAGATGGTGTGCCACGGTCCCTTTAAGGTGTTTGGACCTACCCCACTTCTGATAGTGATGAAAAGCATGTTATAGTCTTCACATAAGCCATATGATGGCCAATCCTTTAAATACGTGTGAACATCCACTGCGTGACTACTCTTTACGTCCCAACTTTCAGCCTCTCATCAGTGCTAGTAAACATCCTACACGAGGCTGACCCCTTTGCTAAGCTGCACAGAAAAAAGGTCAACCCAACAGCTCAGCCATTATCAGCTGACAATCCTTGTGAATCCTCAGGTGCTGTCAAGTGCACAAATAACTCCGCCATGTGCTCACCTTTGTGAGAGAGAAATAAGCCAAGAATGCCCCAGCAACACATCAGTGATGGCCTCCCAGATGGCCGATAGGATTCTCCAGGTACAGCGCGAAGGGGTTTTGAACCCCCTCCCCCAAACATTTTACTATGCTGCACATAAGCAAGTGCTAGCATTCATTTTGGCAAGGCTCCTTCCATTCTCCCATACCTCCATACACCCCCAACCCCTAAAAGTATTTCTGGCTGTACCAACAGTTGATGGACTGTGAAGAATGAGCACCCTGGGAAGAACTAAAGGAGGTGTTTCAGGTGTGCATTTGGAGGTTGTCAGGTGACACACTGTTGAGTCGAGTTGATACGTGCAGCATACCACGGTAGCAATGCACCAAGCATGTGTGATCCTGCATTCAAGGCCAGTGCACTGCAGGCGTATTAGTAACTGCACTTGCATTGGGTCAAATTAAACTACGCAGCTGTTGAGAAAAACAATGGGGTGTACTCACGGGAGCAAAACTCTAGATTGATGCAAGCAGCAGCTGAAAGGCATTACATGCTGCCACATGAATAAGTGCCTCCTGCCAAGAAGACACTGGCTGTACGGCCTAGTTTAACAGTACGATGTTCATTTCATGCTTGTTGCTTTGGCTACATGTGGCTTCGGCCTTGTTGAAGCGTTTTAGCGATTAGCGGTCAGTAATGCATTGAACGTTTTTTTCTTGACATCTGATTGGGAGCTTAAGCACGCGACAGGCTTCATTAAAATCAAGTCCTAGCACTTCGGGATTTACACTCTATGCGCAGATTGTGACTATTCGTGAAGGACGAGGACAATAGAAAGGAGCAGTAAAAAATTCTTTAGGGCCTCATCTGGGGAGAGTGACCATTTGAACTCCTTTCCTTGGTTGCAGCAAAGCCAAGGGAATGCGAGCTGTGGACCGGCGACCAAGGACAACTCCACCCGGAGCTGGGATTGTGTGCGCTGGACGTTGCGTCGTCGGCTGTCGAGCACTGAGGGCCAAAACCATCGAGGACAGGTGGCCATATCCATGCAAACAGAATCAACCTAAACAACAAGGTGAGCTGGGCAGCTACGGTCTCCCACGGCAAACACACTCAGAGACACATGGTCCCCCAGAGTCAATACACTCACGGCAGACATTCCGATTCATGCTCAGAAATTAACAAAATCCATCACATGCTTCATTCCATTATCGTTGGAAAAAAAAAGTTCTAAAAGCAGCCCTAACTGAACTTAAGGGAGTCGACACCACTGTCAACCCCGCCTCTTCCAAAACGTCAGACCAGCATCTCAGGCCATCGTTGACTCCAGCCACAGCAGGTTACTGACCTTGGGGTCCTCAGAAATTGGGTCCGCAGATGCAATGGACAATTCTCCATCTGGCTCTGCTCAGTTAGAACACTGGGACAAGAAAATTGGCCTTGGCAAACCCCCCTTGCTTCGGGGTCGGATGATTAGTACGTTACGGAAGGTGTGCTTCAAAATTTTGGAGAACAGATCATGGAAACCCTCGTGCGACATTCAAAGCCATGTTAGTGCAATTTGAAGATAAGATTGGTGCTGAAATCACCGGTCTCAACATTTGCATCACCGGTTCTTTGAGGACGCTGCGTGAAGGGGAATGGGCCCCATAAAATCGACTGCACGTGCGTCTGGCCTCCGTCAGCGGACAGTTCCAAAGTGCTCACCAATCGTCTAAAGGCACATTCCCACTGGCGACTTGGCACATTGCGTGACGTCGCAAGTGATGAGCCAGGCATCGCTTTTTCTCGCTTTGCGAGGGAGGACAAGATCGCTCTAGGACTGAATCCCCTCGTTGCGCCTCGGCAATGCAAAACCGGATAGCCAATCATGGCTAAGGAGTCAGCTGACGTAGCTGCAAAGGAAAGATTTGTTTACATCCAGCAATGCAAACAATGGTGAGCCGCTGCTGCTGCACAGGGCTGACTGTGCCTGTCGGGTCAGGGGTCAGGCCGGCAAGGAATTTTTCATGCGCTTCAGTTCTTTGGTCAGTGACTTCAGGGTATGTGTGTACTAATCAACAAACAGTGTAGAACTCATCAGTGTGGAAAGTCTTTTCAAATGGGCAACACGGTGTAGAACTTGGAGCGTTCGGAGGCGTCAAAACTTCTGCGTCTGTGAAAAGAAGTGAAATTTGCCGGCCGGGATGCGAGTATTGTTGCATCGAATTAATTACTAAATGCAAAACATGGCTGACCGGCACGTTTCTCCTAAACGTATGGAGCCCTTCTCGCAACACATCCAAATTGACCAAGCTTTTTTTAGAAAACCCTTGAAATTTTCCATTTCGACACATTACTCATTGTCGGTGATTTTAATGCACATCACACTAAGTGGGGATTGCAAGCATGACACCATTAAAAAGCGAAAACCTTTGGCTTGATGCCCAACAAGAAGGCCTCACCCTTACCACTGACCATACGCATCCCGAACACACATAAAGGAAGACCACTTTACGCAACACATAAGAGAATCTCGGCAGCAACCACCCGGCAACATCAAACGAAGGTCTGGTAGGCCCGCTTATCCTCATTTACTGAGATGCATTTCAAGGGCTCTGAGTGGTGCAGCAGGATTCCTCACACTCGGTGATTGGTCCACATATCTGAGAAATAACTAACATCAAGGCAAAGGCGGATCAACTGGGCCGAGATGCTGAGCAGGCAACTAATTATACATTTGAAGCAGGAAACCAATGCCAGGTTGACTTGCAGCTTCCCCACATGTGGGAGGCCAAGAGTGGTTTGCAACAGCAGCTCCGCAAGAACAAAGTCAGTTGCAACGTGTTTTGTCGCCTGGATTGGCTTGACCAACACATTGAAGAATACTCAGTTATTGCGACAAAATTGGCATGCAGCTTGCGATTGCACCGTGAGAAGCAACTACCCAAGACATGAAACGTCATCTGATGCTTAATCGATCTCGGTAAGAGCCAAGCCATACATTGATGCAACCTAATGGGGAATTCCATTGAGAGAACAGGAGCAGTGGCATCGTGCAGTGAGGAGTAGGTGACAGAACACTTGGGGGCACGCGGGAGCAGGGCCACTGCACCTGCCATGAGTGCGGCACGCACCCGGAAAGCAGGTGGGAGAGGAAAAAACGACGAGGGGAAAACACGGTCCCGACCGGCTGTATGGGCATACATGATAGCATTTATCAGGTTAAATAAGGGCGATCCGGCTACATTACTTGCAGTAGCAGCAATATGAGGCCTGTCTGCAAGATTGGCGAGTGAGGAACAGGCGGTATCACTACGAGGGCGTCTCAAATACGACAAAAACCAGTAACAGAGGCTATTTTGCTCATATGCACCATCTCTCGGGGTGAAGTAGAGGTTAAACTGCCGGCTACTTGTTCTTGTAGTCGTTCGTGCGAATCTCCCCGGTGCCGTTCGTTTTTTTTTTTTTTTTTTTCCTCTCTCTCTCTCTCTCTTCAGCCTTTAGCGTTTTTGAGAACTGAGAACGAATATTTCAGTAGAAGAAACACCCCCGCCCCACGCAGAATCGTTAAATGATGTACAACCAAAGTGGGAAGCTCCTTCACTGGGTCTGTTTACTGAACAGCACCGTTGATTCTGGGCATGGAGTTCAGTGAGAGTAAAGCCCCTCCTATGGGCAGGGCCGCGGCGGAGGGGCTTTAATTTAGAGCAGCCCAGCGGCAGCGCGGCGGCGCGTGCCATGTCGTCGCTCCATGTACCGTAATTACCCGATTCTAACGCGCACCCTTTTTCCGGAAAAATAGGCCGAAAAATCACATGCGCGTTAGCATCGGATTCGAAACCGAAACCGAAACAGCGGAAATTTCGTCCCACCCATCGCCATCACCATGTCAAGATGGCGCTAAAGCTTTTAGCAACGATTTTTCGGACGCAGGAAGCATATGCACCTAGACTTTTCTATCGGCGTTCACACAAATCATCAAATTGTTCCACTTGCGCGCTTGATAACAGCAATGGCAGCAGCGGCTCTCACGCGTTCAAAACGAGCAGTTGGCTGAAGCGTGCGGCTCTGGAGAAGCTCGCGGGATGGGCGTGCGAGGTGTGGGCCATGATCCCATCGACCATGGTTGAATGTTCGTTCAGAAGTGTGGCATCGCGAAGGCTCTTGGCGGCACCGAGGACGAGATGTTCTGGTCAGCGGAAAGCGACGAGGAGTGAGATGAGCGAAATTACTTTGGGGAATAAATCGCCCATTTCTCCCGCATTCGTTTGTCTGGGTTATAAAGTTTCATGCGCGTTACAAACAGAGGTGCAAGTTTTTTGTTTTTTTTTGTCAGAAAAATCGGGTGCGCGTTAGAATCGGGGGCGCGTTAGAATTGGATAAGTACGGTAGCTCAGAGATTTCCCGCCACGCGAACTTTGTTGTGAAAGTTCGCTCCACGTATTCCAGCCTTTAGGCATCCCAGCAATCTCTGCGGAAAAGCATGTGTGAGCAAAGCCGGGCAAAGCACGTGTGGCGGTGTGAAGCATTCGCATGCTCGTAGGGCTCGCTGCCCATTCCACAAAGTTGCAAATGCACGATGGATACTGCCGCGCTCCCCGATACAAGGGAGCAAAACACACAGACACACACACACACAAAGCGGAGGATATGACGTTAAAGGTCATGTGACTTCCTTCGTATCATACTGTGCTCACTCCGACTTTTCAAGCGGGAGCAGATCGAACTGCTCCCAACTGCTCTCAGAGCACTAAAAGTGGTCTCGCACTACCACTGGATGACAGTGCTCCTACTCCTGTTCGACCACTGAAACACGCCTGCTCAGGAGAGAGCACTTTCAGAGTGCTTTTGAGTGCTCCTGCTCTCCCAATGGAATTCGCCATAAGTGTCATTCCCTATCAGTTTGGTAGCACGGACAAAGAACTACTGAAGGTTATTCAGGATCTTCATATTGCAAGCTGTGCTGCCAAGGTACTGCCCCCCTACTCGAACCGGAATAATGCCCTCCTCAACATTACTTCGGGCAAGGTACGCGGCTGCCATTACGGCCCTTTGCACAAAACAAAATGTGCTTTTAGGCAAAACGACATCAGGAACAAATGCTTGTAATCTAGGTTATGACTTTTTGGAAGCCCTCACTCATTAGCTCAATATGTGCTGGGATAGAGGCCACATTCCGAAACAGTGGAAAAGAGCCAAAAATATTTTCCTAAACCTGAAAACCTGAAAAAAGCTTACGATTGAAATTCTCCAGCCATTATCTCTCATTCCATGCATGGGAAAGGTTCTTGAACATGGAGGAAAACTCTTTTTCTGCATACCATGATCAGTTTCAGACGTACACTTTCTACAAAGGTTAAGGCAGCATGAGCTTTAGCTAACAGCCAAACAAGGAGTCGCATTTTAAGCACATTGGACATTAACCTTCCTTGCAGCACGACTTTACAAGTAGCTGTTCCAACAACGCGGAGATTGCATCCTCATTCCCCCTCTTCTCGTGAAACACACCCCAATTACAACGACGAGCGACGATAGGCCAGGGCGCAAGCTCTGCGCAGACGCTAAGCTAAATGTGAGGACGGGGTTTACAGGGACGCAGCCAACTATTTTCGTCTCGACGTAATATTAGTTGCTGTAGTCAATAACCAGGGAAACTCCATTGCCTCTGGCCCGCTTCATACCCCAGTGGTGTATGAAGCAGCAGCCATTGCACTGGCAATGGTGGCCTTCACAAAAATCAGAACAGTAAAAAAATTCAGGGAAGCTTGCGCTCACGTGCAAGACTTGATCATTGACGGACACAAAGTTGAGTTTTATTGTCGTGGTGCCGTGGTTGACGTCGGCGGGATGGCATTTCATTACCTTACGTTGAGCAACGCCAGAGTGAGCTCGTCGTTTTGGTCGACGTTTTCTTGTGCCGCCCTCTAAGCATGACTTATCGTCTCTAGCAGATGCTTTGCACGCCGAGCCTGTCGAAGCACACCGGCCTCTTCCTATCCTCGGCCATGCCAACTATCTGTGGCCTATCCACTATCCGCGACAAACTATGCACACGTATCAAGGCACGCGAGCATGAATGGTGTGCATTTTCGTAGTATTTTAAAAGCTGCGGACACCATACAGAAATGATTTGCTCAACAGCATCGCTGTTAATTAAAACCTCCAAGTCTGCAATCCTAAATTTCTCCCGAGGGCAGATCTCCGAAGAGGTGTCCGTACCTCTAACTTTTGGCTTCGACCCCGAAAAACGAACCGGCAAGTTACATCTAATCTGGACCGCTGCCCTCTTTGGCATGGCCAGGAGTGAATCCGCACACAATGCCGCTTGCGGCTTCACCGACCTAGCGCACGTCAATCTGGACGGTGGCTTCATCTCACTGTCAGGCAGGAACAGAGTAGTGTCCTACACGGATATCCCCAACCACTGTCGGCTGACCTGAGCCTGTATCCCTCCCAGGAATCTGTGGTTTGGAGACACCTCCAGACAAATTCGTGTCGGAGCTTAATTGTCTACAGCTACTGTTACCCAGGACAGGTAACAGTAGCTGTCCCCCCACCCCCCCTGCAGAGTGCCACAGGTGCCAGGAAGGAGCAGGCCTAGCACACATGCTATGTCAGCGTCCTCACACAGCCACACCAAGTTGCAGTGTTAATAGCAGTGGGAGACCGTACTGCACAGCTCCTACTTGGGGAGAGTAGAACAAGGGTAGGAGCAGTAAGCACCCTGGAACTATCATCACATCTGTCTCTGGCCCTCCAACACCTTTCACCGTATGAATTGTTCCAATTTTTACTGCCCCATTTGCTCAATTCTTAGTTCCTACCCCATTTTAATAAAAGGTGTATTGAATGTTAAATACTCCAAATCTTTGTGCATCAACCGTAAGTGCATCTATCGCAAGTGCAAGGGGCATGAATAAAAGGGGATGCTTAGAATAAAAAAAATTACAATGTAGCAGTGAGTGTGAATTTTAGCATGTTTTAGTTATGATGGGCATGTAAATTGCTTTTCAGTGATGCTGTGTGCCAGATACTAAGTTCCCTTCTATGTACACAATGACGAGTTTTTCCCAGCAGAGTCCTGGGTATCGCGTTTACAATAGTGAAAATTCACTATCTGCTACTTATTTTTTTTTGTAGGTCTTTAAGCAAAGCCTGCAAAGCTGTTAGTAGGCAACAGGTTAGTGGGCAACAACAGAAAAAGTTTATTCAGCACACAGTATGTCATTTGTGATGTCACTGCTTAAAATGATATTTGCATTTTCCTCATGTTAAAAAAATCACAGCAACTGGACAGTATCATACACAGAAAAGTGTTGAAACAGGTCAAAGAAATAGGGATTTAAAGGCATTATACAGACAGGTAATAGTTTTCTGGTAAATACACAAAGTAATGCCACACTCTTAAACTAAAAAGATAATTGAGATTGATGTGATTTCTCTAACATAGCACGTTAATAACAACTGAACAAGACGACGAGCTGCAGGCTTACAAAATTGCTTCACCGATGCAGTTGTTGGAGTCAGAAAAGAAATCTGTAAATACAGGATGTGTTGAGGACAAATGACCATCAATACCAGACGTGCCCAGTAAGTGCAGTCTTCTGCTGAATGGCAAACACGCAAAAAAAATGACTTGATACACTTAATTTACAACTAAAAACAAACTGAAAAAAGGTGAGTATAATCAGATTGCAAGGTAAAACTGACAGGACTAAATTCCTTGGCAAGTTGCAGTATTTCGAAATGGTTTTACCAATGCTGCAAATATAAGCCGCCGCGGTGTCTCAGTGGCTAAGGCGTTGCGCTGCAAAGCACGAGGTGCAGTCACTTTCATTTCCGAGGGTTGGGGTGGTCGGACCAGCGACAAGCGCCTTACCGAGTCTTGTGGCATCTTAAATAACCTTGTACCAGGTGACACAGTGTTGGCTGACAGAGGATTCACAATAGGTGATGCTGTTGGCATCCACTCAGCCAAGCTAGAAATGCCGGCTTTCACTAGGGGGAAATCTCAGTTATCGGCTTGGACGTCCAAAAAACTCGAAAATTGGCTAATGTCCTCATTCATGTAGAACGGGTGATTGGGCTACTTAGAGGACGATACCAAATCCTGTCAAACACTATTCCAATTGATCTTGTGACTGTGAAGCACAACGAGAGGCTCACCCAGCTAGACAAAATTGTAGCTGTCTGCGCAGCTCTAGCAAATCTGAGCCAGTCAGTTGTGCCATTCGAATAGGCATTTTCCAGCAAGCCGTGTGCATCAGTTTGGCTGAGACAACAATGTCTAGCAGTTTCCCTTATTGTGTGGGAAATAGGTGGGTGAGGCCTGATGATTGACTTATTGATGCAATTTTTTGTTTCGCTGTAGTATCTAAATGCACAGATGTTTTGGTTTTCATTGTGTGATTTGCAGTTATGTTCTGTCATGAAGATTTTAGCCCTGGTCATCTGTATGAATGCACTCTTCTGTTCAAACAGAACATTATGAGGATTTTGCTCCTGTAGACATGAAAAGCTGTTTCCTGGACTGTTGACCGACGATTTACCTAATTTCTTGGAGGTGAAAGTTTTGATGTGCCGTAATGTGTAAAATATGCCCTCCGAATTTTCCATAATGTGAAATGCTATTCCCTGCAGTGAATGGCAGCACCCATTGCGAGCCTAAAGCAATGGGAGTCTAGATGAAGACATCAAGCCCAATTTTGAACTGTTACGCTCGTGATTTTGATTCCAATGGTTTAGGTAGGTTATTTTTTGTCAGTTGTTACACCACTGTCCATTTTATGCTGCTGCTGCTGCTCTAGTAAACGTTCTTCAGCTTAGTTCTGTGTCTTCACAAAAAATACAGGGTGTTTGTAATGCTGCCCAATGTCAGTATTTCTTTCCCTTTTTTGTCCAAACTGACATTGATGATTGTCGTCGTAGTATGCAAGTTTTTAAGAGTTGTTAGTGTTTTGTGCAAAAAAAAATTGTGCATCTTAGTTAGTGACATGAGGGGTCTCAACTCACATCAGTGAGCAAGCAAGCCACAGTCAAGAAGTTCAGTCCCACATGGGAAGGTTGCAATGCAAGAAGGGCAGGGGGGAGGGGGGTGTAACAAATTGTCACCTAATGCTGCCGTTCAAACGAAACAAGTCCTTTCCCACACATTGTAAATATGCTTGGTCATTTCTGTATGGAATTTGGTGTCACCATTCGAGAAACATATCAGTACTGATCTCCAGGATGACTAAAATCTAGGCACTGATATTTGTTTTACGGTGATCCTTTAATACATTACAAGGTCAAAAAAAAAAATCAAAAGGTCTGCAGGCCACATGTGGCCCGGGTGTTTCACACCCTTGCTTTAGATTAACTGTGCACAATAGGGCATGGCTATGTGTATCAATCGTAACACAAAGAATGGAAGGTTACAAGTGGAAGCACCCACACACAAAAACCGAATGGAAAGGGAAAAAATGGTGTTTCCGTGTTCTAGATGCAGAGTGTCTTATGCTCGGGGGTATGTCACTTGTTGACCGGTGGCGACCGTCCGCACACCATCTGTGCATGCGCTCCTCTCATCCTTTCCAAACAGCTGCGTACTCTCCTCTCCTCTCCTACCGTCTGCGCACGCTCCTCCTCCGTTCGCTTCAGCTCTCTCGCGCGCATGCGCGGCTCTCTCTCGTAGTCTCCTCTCCTACAGCTGTGAATATAAAGGGGAACGCGCAGAGCGCGCGTTCAGTGCTGCGCTTGCTTCGCTTGAATCCGTGCTTCTTCAGATGAAGTAGGATGGAAGCAACAGTCCCGTCAGTGCGCTGACGCAATTAAACATAACGGAAACGCAAACGGAACCCCCATGACACTTCGCATCCTACTCATGGTTCCCTTCGGGGAGATGGGTGTAATTTTTTTTTGTACCCCAGCAAGGCTCCTTGTCTCTGTTTAGCTCCAATTAGTAGTGCAGAAGTGACAACAAAAGAGAATCGGCAGACTGCATCGGTGCTCCTGTGACCTACTGCAAACTATCACTAATATTTAACTGATGGGTAATTACATTGTGAACTGTTGGTTGGGTGGTGTTTTATTGATGTGTAATAAAATGTTTCTTGATAGACATGTTCTCATCATGCCATTTTTAATAGTGTCCCAAGCTGCTGTTAGCAGTTACCCTAGGTGTAAGTAAGACAAGTTAACTTAACAAGCCTTGCTGCTGATGCCCGGAAACACCAATGTTAAGCTTTGGTGGTGCACAAAGAACATGGGTTGGTAAGCTAGTTGGTATTGCATAATGAAAAGTGGGTCTTACAAAGCAATATGAACAAAGGCAGGACAAAGCACTGAACTGTGACTGATTGTTTATTCAAGGAATAAACATACCAATGCGATTACAACCAATGAAAAGGCTAAAAGCACATCAAAACCAACACGTCGTCTCGCCCCTTCCCTGCTACATAGCAAGGTTTTGATACACGATTTCTTTTTTTGGGAGTGCAACTGAAGGGTCTCTAATGCACACATTATTAAACATTCAATTTCAAGTACGCCTATCAATTCATGTGTGAACTTTTCCTTTTCTAAGCAATGAACGCACTTCCCAAAAAGTGGAACACAAGCGTAACTTTTCGCAGTGTGACAAAATGTGGCCCGATAATTCAATGACGTCTTTGTGCTCACTGTACAGATCACCATTTCATAACAGTTGAATTAGCCAAAATGAAGGCGATAGCCATGAGTTATCATTTCCTGGCCAGAAACCACGTCTTGCAAAAAATATTTTTAGCACATGAAGAGTATGACTAAAATGTTTTTTCTTTTTTTATTCTGGCACGTGAAGAGCATGACCAAATTTTTTTTTTTTTTTTTCATTTTCCACAATCATTGTAATTTCAAATAGCAGTAGCTGGAAAGGCACCTAAATGCACATAAAAGGGCACCAGTCGACCTCGCTATTTCTGAATATTTCTGTAGATCAGTTTCGAAGTGTGCTAAACATCATCACTATTTAAACCTGCTGCTGCTCACGGATGCCGCAAAAAACGGCACTCTTGAGGCTTGCCCCGCAGGACGCACACCAGCTCTGTGAGGGCGCCGTATTTCTTTTCTAGCAGCTGCATACGCCTGCAGTGAAAGAGAAGAAAAAAAACGGGCTAAAGTTCGGGGTGAAGCAGAAAGGCACAATTGCTTCCATTATGTGCACAATTAGTTTTTCTAAACCAAGCAGGAGCTACAAGTTTTGTACGGAGACTGAAATGGCAGTTATGCTGCCCCTAAAAACACATAATAGTAAGTTTCGCTAAGCGCTGCTGGCGCAAACAGCTTGAGACGACGTTCGTTTCCGGACGGCGTGATCGAACAGCAATTTCTTTAAAAGATATATCGGCCTCATAAGTGCGCAGGATATAAGTACCCGAGGTTTTGACCTTTAACTGATGCTCGCCGGTTTCCTCACTCCACCCAAGGTCAATCGAAACACAGGGCTTCATGCCCTGCGCTGAGATTGACAGAAGTAAATTGATCGCTGCATGCGATCCAATCACCGCACGAGAAAAAACAAAGAAAACACGTTGCTGCTTATGTTCGCGTTATTATAAAAAAAGCAGCCCTAAAAACGGCTTCCCTCAAGATGGCACGGGCGACACATTGGCACTGGGTTTCTCGTGCGCTAAATGTTTCACACTCAGCAAAACAACTCACCTGTGACCTGTGACGCGGCGGCTGGCCATCAGCTGATCTGCGGCGGCGACTTGATACGCGTCTGGCGATAGGTAGATCGCACTGTACTCAACAGTACTTAGCGTCGAGTTATTACTTTGCGTTCAGTGGGCATCAGTTTGGAAATGATGCAGTTCATGCTGACAAACGACCAATGCGCTAACGATGCAACCTTTGCGCCCCGACCGACTCGCACTCGCTCGTAGGTGTGCGCAGAGGCTGGGGTTGAATTGCAGATGAGGTTGTCACACTCATGAGCGGAACCATGAATTTTCGCGTAACCAACGCTATCGCGGTGCAACAGACTATCAAGCCACTCGCACACGCCTTGCACGAAAACACAAGCTCATATCGCGGACCGCGACCTGCCTGGCCGCCATGAAGGCACGGAGGAGAAGAGGAGGGCCTGATCTGCGGGCCGTGCGCACAACGTCGCCTAGCAACAGACGCTTGGCCACAGATATGGCGGCGCACGCATGGTTGCCTGTATGTATGTGAATACGCTCTATACAATTTCTGTGTCAGCGTACAGCGTACACCTCAGCGGGGCCGCTCGGCGGGCGCCACACACGTACCATAACCCCACGTGCTATCAGAAGTCAACTGATAACACAAATCGGCCCAATTCCGGGCGCATCATTACGACTGCACAACGGATCAGGGGTGCCCAAAGGAGATTGAAAGTAGGGAATGTATGTTGCCTCACTCGCTCGAGCCCGGGAGGCGTGCGAGGGCTGCCCGTATCACCTTTGAAATGGAGGAGAACAGCGCGAAGCATTATAACGAGCCAAGTCCCCACGTGCATTCCGCGGCGCCGGAAGGTCTCCAGGAAATCCCATGCCCACAGCCCATAGCGCGGGGCGTCATCGGTGCGTTTACGTAAGAGCCGCGTCCTGGGTGGATCGCGGCAGAACGCGCGTCCTCCTTTGAAACTGGAGACGACGGTGCGTGGAGCTCGGCGTCAGAGCATAATCCGTTCGTAATTGGCGCCGCACTGTCGGCGAAGCCTGAGCGAGCGCGCTGTTCTCGGCATTTCTTTGATCTCTAATTGGTGCCCGGGATTAGCCGCTCCGCTCGACACCTTGCCCTCCCACGTTCTGTGAAAGTCCCGTCGCTGTGCCGCCCCTCTAAGCTACCAGACGCAGACTCAGATGATGGCGAAAACCGGCGGATAGCTTAAGCTGCGCGAACAGAGCCTCTTCGTCGAAAGATTTGCCCGGAGCGCTCACAAACGCTAACTTCAATGGCCTTCCTTTTTTTTTTCTTTTTTGTGATAACCTTTCGAAGCTTCTTGTACACGCCTCCATAAGTCTTGATTTCAACTCGAATACAAAACAGAAGGGGTAGGTTGTTTAGAAGTGGGAGGAGCGATGCAGTGTTCAGTACTAACAGTCACATCCTGCTTACGAATACCGCTTAAGAGGCCAATGAGTAAGTGATGATACGTCGTGGGTCTTGCAAATTCACCTTAACCAGATCGTGCGAGGGCTTTCGTCGTATTACTTTAAGGTTTGATGGAGGCGTCGATCTCCGATGCACTCAACACTGAAATTGACAAGAGTCCCACGCTAAACTGTACAAAGCTTCTTGTTCTGTCTTATTCCCTTAAACTAACCGCGAAGACAAAACACAAATTTGATGCATTAAAAAGACTGCCCTGTCCCGACAACAATGATACCACTTTTATCGCCACTTTAAAACAAATACCCGAGATATTTTTAAAAACAGACGAAGCACTAGTGGCGCTCCATTCACTTTCCGGCGTTTTCTCTGCCGTCCCCGAATCTTGTTAATGCGATTGGTGGCTCCCGACCAAGGCCACCGGGAAGAAACATTACTGGAAAATTTTAGTGGGGCCTCTAGTTTCATTTGACGGCATCACTCGAATGCAAACGTGCAGCTAACACACTGATGACCATGTTTTAGTGCTGGCTCACATTACGTTACTCCTGCCCGTAAGTCGTCCCCGGTAGCACGAAATTCGAAGGTTTTTCAATATTTCTTGCGTTTCTCCGTTTTTAAGAACGTTTTTCGTGGCTGGAATATAGCTAGGTGCGTTACCAAAGGCTACTTCTTTCGACCTGAACATAGTTGCATTTTGTCTTCACTGCCTCTTTAAGCTAGCGCGGCTTTGGCGAAGACAAAGGAAAACGTATACCTGACTAATAACCTCTTTTTTTCTGTGACGTACCCTGTTTTCACAGTTACTTTTCTTTCACACTTCAACTGAAACTGAACATTAAGAATATGGAACGAGATTCCTGTACCTCAAACAACGCTCTGTATGCGGAATTGCGTCCTAAGCCTACCGTAAGGAGTGGGGCGTTTTCTTTGGTTATTAGAGGGCGGAGGACCATTCGCGCTTCGGTACATGATATAGGCCAACGTTTGTATATATATAAACGTCCGGTAGCGGAATAAATGGTCCCGGAACAAATGGTCCGTAACTAATGGCCTCGGAACTTATGGTCCCAGAACTAATGGTCCCGGAACAAATGGTCCCAACTTCAAACTAGAAAGAAATGGTCCCACCACTACTGCTCCTATGCATGAGCGCCTGTATGAGGGAAGGAAGGGGGTAAATGTGTTTATGCTTATATGTTTGTATTTGTGCACACTATATATTTTGCATCTGTTGATATATAATATATTTTCTAAGGCTGAATTTACTTGAGTGAAATGCGGTATACAGTTTTTTTTTTGTCGCACATGTACGTCCTCGCGTGTTTCCTTTGCATGCCTTTTTTGTTATTCCGAATACCAGGCAAAACAGTGGCAGACCAGTGGCAGACACTTCAATCAAAATCAGCGTGTACTGGGAAGTCCTCGGCCGGTGTTCGAAGCGAATACAATAACGGGCTGCCACAATTTTCTTATTTAGTGGCTCTAAGTGCACTCGCTTCGGTAACAAATTTTTTTGCTTAAGATGGCCCTCATTGCCCTCTTTAGAAGAAATTGGCCATGGTGCTGGCTGTCGCGACAGCCTGGCTTGACCAGTGGCTCAGCCGATGCTCGCGATCAGATGTCCGCATGTCTGGAGACTGTGCCTGTCACCAATCTCGCTTACTAGCGCCGTCCGGCTACAGGTGCGGCTTCCTGGATCACGGCCGGACTCAGAAACTATCTTCTTAAACGGGAAGGGAGCGTTAAGTCTGGCCGTGCCTGTAAATAGTTGCGGTGACTGAGAAAACTTATGAGGGGGAGGGAGGGGGCAGAGAAATCACTAAGCACGCACCCGTGCAGTGCTTGCTCACAAAAAACTAATGGCGCTTTTTTCTGAGGCATGCCTCTACGTATTCGGTAAATCATGGATGGAGCTGCATGTTTCCGGTGTGGCTTATTCTTCCCCTGTGTTTGCACGTAGCACATTCATTGGTTATATAGTGACAGGGCAGATAATTGAAATAACGATGTTTTGATAAACCAAAAAGTCGAAAACATAAAAAATGAAAACATTACAAAAATCGAATAACTGAAGAGAGAGAGAAGTAATAAATAACAATATTCGTCTTCCACGTATAAAAACTGCGAAGACAAAAAAAAAAGGCCGGAGAAAAACGGCGGAATTACGAATAAAAAAATTCCCCAACGGGCCAATCGTGTAATGCCCTGCACTAGCACAAAAATGCACGGTTGGCAGAAATACCGCGTTTAATAGATACAATAGCGTAAATTGAGATAAGCGGTTTAACGGAATCTGAAAAACAAAGAAAACAAAAAAATGAAGAACTAAAGAAATTATAAACTGCACTTCAGCAAGATACAACAAATTTGAAGAGAGAACCCACGTGGAGTTTTATAGAATCATTTTGCCCGAAGAGGTGCCTGGGACCATTTGTTCCGGGACCATACGTTCCGGGACCATAAGTTCCGGGGCCATTTGTTCCGGGACCATTTGTTCCGGGACCATTTGTTCATAAACGTCGGTATAGGTGACCTGCGTCACTGGGCCTGCGCAGAGGTGGCGATACCGGGTGCCACGTGGGGTACAAGTGCCCCGGGTGCCACTATTCTAAGCATACAGCAGGACGAAGACACGTCCGATAAATCTCCCAATGCTCCTGTCCTGCGCTGTCCCAGTCCCTTCTTTGCCACTAAATTTTCTTATCTGATCCCTCCGTGGAGATGTCTGTCTTCTCCTGCTTCCAGTCCCGTCTCTCGGTAGCACTTTGTTACTCTGGGGGTGCTGCCAATTCTCCGTACATTACCAGCGCAACCCCGCTCCCTTCTCTTATAGGTAATAAAGATATTGTCGGAAAATTGTGGAGGGCACCTATGTCTCCTGACGCCCCTGTATGCCGAAGCACGGGCCATAGACGCGGTGTCGAGGCAGAGAGCATGAGCGGCAGCGGCCGGATGACGCGTAGGCTTAAAGGGGCCCTGAAAGGCGTTTTTAGCACACTAAATGAAGTAGCGCAATCGTTAGATTGGGTCGTCAACATCATCTGTGCCAAGTATTACTCTTTTACGCGCAGCGGAAAGCTCACAGTTTTGTTGCAAAGTTTGTCGCTTTTTTCTCACCCTTCCCTTCGTGTTTTTGGACGCCGCCATCTTCACATGTCTACATCATCGATTCCCAGATGTTCGTCATGAGCTAGACATCCTGCTATTGGGCG
This sequence comes from Haemaphysalis longicornis, assembly GCF_048455015.1. Lineage (NCBI taxonomy): Eukaryota > Metazoa > Arthropoda > Arachnida > Ixodida > Ixodidae > Haemaphysalis > Haemaphysalis longicornis. Next base: position 171,678,076 of record NW_027526203.1, read on the forward strand.
GCTTTTTCATGCACTTCCGGCAAAGAGATGAGTCGTCTGCTCAGCTCCGGCTCGCCGGCTGATCTGCCAGCGGAGTGCCGGAGTGGTTGGACATTTTACGACAAACAAAACAAGTGTAAACAAACACTTAACCGTTTGTATTGAATGCAACACGGCCATAACACGACATGGATATTCTCTTACCTGAGTACGTTCCATAAAGAAAGCGTTGAAGCCCCGTGGCACTTCTTTCGTGCAATCGCAGAGAACGCCCTGAGCCGAATGCCCGGGTTTGACGCATACATTTTATTCAACTTCAAAACAATCCAGAGATGCGTTTCGAACGAACACAACGTCACAACATGCGTTGCAAGTCTGAACCGCGATTGACAGACGATGGGTTTCCTCCTCCTGCCCGTCGTAAATTCGGCACTCCCCTCGCGCGCGGTTTGCGGGGACGAACAGCAAGTCACTTAACTCTGGCGCACAAGCCGAGATGGCTTTTAGCCACGCACACTGCACATACCCCATGCGAGGTTGAGTCGTACGTCGCCCGAGAAAGTTAATCCAGACCATGGGAAGCACTATCCACCCGCAGAAGCACAACGTCGCATTTCATCGCGAAACAAACGCGTCCACAACACACACACCATCGCCTCCTGTAATCAAACGCATCTCGCACTTCCGAATGGGAGTGAGTGGTACGCCTGCAGTGCCCACATGTCGCGAGGTGGGGCCCCGAGCTGAACCGGGATCACGCAACCGTAACTGACTTCTGGAGCGGTTTGTGCCTTGTTGCCAAGGCAACCGATGTTTGAGATTGTCAAAGAAATGGCGCTCGCTCTAGCGCTAGAAAGCTCAGAGCATCGCCGGGGCATGTTTTGCCAACGTTGCCGCTCTCCACCACGCGTCGCCCCAAGCTGAACTGGTCACATGATTGAAGCGTTTTGTGCACGGGTTCTGTATCGGTTTAAAATGTCTTTTTCACATGCCGCCGGCAGGAATTACCACCGCCGCAAAATAAGACCCGGCACCAGCGGGGCCACGTCTGATACGGCGCTTTTTGGATAAACAGTGCGCGGTGCATTAAAGGGACCGAGCGCACGATCCTCCCCGAGCGGCTGCGAGTTCGACGCCGATAAAAAGTCTCGTGCCGCCGATAGCAACTCCAGCAACGTACAGCGTGAAAGGGCATGGCCAGGCAGCCGCACAAATGCAGCCAGATTTTTCGTTCGCTTTTTCAGCCTTGATCTGAGTGCGGGATTCATGGTGGTAACAAAGCTTGCCCGTAGCAGACGGCAGTCTAGGAGCGCCATAGCGGAAGTACGTCATCGATGAGGAGCGCAGCATCATGGGAGGGAAGGCTCTCGCGCCGTCAACAGCGAAAGGAGGAGGAAACGCGGCGCGACGTTAATGCGCGGTTTTTGATTTACGATTTCTCAGCTAATACTCATCGCTTTAACAGAATTCTTGCTGGAGGAGATTGCTAATACATTGCTTTATTTGGTGACATGTTCATCCATGCATCGGCGGAAGGTATTTCAGGACCCATTTAAAGGCAGCTGCGGGCGCGTAGGCGTTTGCAGCCAATGCGGGCGTAAGGCCGGCGCATACTCGTGTTTGCAGCCAATGCGGACTCGAGGCCTGCGCATATCCACGATCGGGCGGGGCCTTTTGGATTTTTCGCTCCAGGATTCAACTATGCTTTCGCATATAAAAGGGGGGGGGGGTGATTACCCATCACCGTACTACACTTCGGCAAGTTCTGCGAAAATCTTAGTATGTACGTAGATAATAAATGTTTTGGTCTTGTCGTAAAGTTTTGCGCGATTAGCAAAAATTTTGATCACGCAGCCTCATATCCTATTAGCGAGTAAACGGCAACGTGAGCAGGTGTCGTTCGATTTAGTCGTTACTCACGAACCCCTGTATTTCTATACTGGGGCTTTCTTTATAAATTTCTGGGCAGTTTTCTCTATGAATGGAAGCGCGCTATCGTCGCTGCGATGACGCAGTGGTGCAACAGGAATAAATTCAAAAGCTTTATTTTCAGTAGGATAGCACAAGTGGCCCATTCCGAGGCCGAAGTGGGTATAGTAAAATGGGAAAGTAAGTCCCCGCCTACAAGGTCTGCCTTTCGCGCGAAGTTCTAGGTGGAACGAACTAAACGGATGACGTTGGTTTGCCGAAGTGGTACGGTCGAATACTCGTGCCAGGGCGCTTTACCGTAACGATGCTCTCAAAAATCTCCGTTAAAAGGATTCAATCCCACACTAGTTGCATCCTGGTAAAATGAGCGCACAATGGAATCGCACGTCCGGCGGGTGGTAGTCATGGCCGTCGGCTGTCCATCATCTTCCTGTTGTCCGCGTCCGTGAGGAGTTTTATACCGTCTCCCCTTGGTCGGCTCGCCTTCAGAGAGTGCAGCACGAGCTTTGCAAATGAACACCTGGGCATCACTCGGGATGCCTTTGGGGAGTAGGCAACATTTAGACCAAAATGTCTTGCAGGTGCTTTCATTGTACCTCGCCCTTCGCCTAGTTCTTGGAGTGTGTGGACGAGGGGTAACCTATGCCCCGTCCGAGAATCGATAAGCGCGCGTCATTACCGACACAGTCCGCGTGCTCAGGCACACCAGGCCTCTGCCCCCAGTCCCCTCCATCCACCAACATAAATGCCTTGGTAACCTGGCATGCGCCACATGAGCTGGCTACCGAGGCATCATCTCCCCGTCGCCGTCACGAAGGGGGCCACTCTCCCAAGATGACCAGTTAAGACTCTGACGACAAGCATTAACCGTCGGCGCCAAGACCATTGCTCCGCTCTAGAAATGGCGGGACCCTAGAACCCATGTCACACGGCCTACCACGGATGGCACAAGCTTTCCTTGCCATCATCACTGACATCGTTGCGCGCTGGCAGTAATCGGTGATTCGCGTGACACCCAAACGAACACGGGCACTGCAGCTGACATTCTCGGACTTCACGCACCGAGATCCCCTTTCTCCGACTCTCCGAGTTCGGGGCTCTACCCTGCCGCATCCTCTCCCACATCACTGCCTAAAATTAGGTGTTATGCTTGTAACTGCATGGCGAAACTAGACATTCCGCAACTCGTGTGGTCGTGCCCAGACCTCAGTGAGCTGCGCGCCCGGCATTTCCCGCCAGGGGTCATTCCTACAAGGGATGTATGCCAACGAATCGATATCAGTTTACTTCAAACTCGCTGTGTGCCCTCGTGTCCCAGGCTCGAATACGGTGGCATTATTAATCAATTTCTCCCTTAGCCCAGATGTGGCAACGTGACAGCCTGATTCAGTTCAGTTGCTTGGTTCCGCCCAAAATGAGGTGGCCGGACTGCACTGAAAACCACATCACGAAATATCTCCACCACAACCCATCATGCTGCTATTATCAAAATGGATTCAAGACTGGAGGAGTTACGAGGTTGCACATGTTTCTTACGAATGTCGCTAGTGCCTGTAGCGTACGCCCGTATGACAAAGATTTTGGCTTTGTATACCACGGGCTCCAAGGAGAAAATTCTCCGTACACTCGTATAAGGTGACCACAAAAGTTTCCCGCCGAATGTTGCTGCACTACACGCATGAGATAACGTAGAAAATTGTTCCAAAGGTTTTTTCTCTTACTCGGTGTTCTGCAAAAACTGTGCGTTCTTTCAGTGCTGGTGTGACGTCACATATGCGACATCCCCGCTATTAACCGGCTTCCTCTTTACAATTGCAGCAACAAGAATGATCGATAGCCGGTTTAAAGAAAGTCGAAACGAATGCGAAATGTCTGCGGCGAGCGAATCAGTGCCGTACTGTGCTGGCGATAAGCAAAGCTTTCTTAGTGTTTCTAGGCACGAAGGGAAGAGTCAAAGCGTTGATCGGCCCCGCTGAAGCATGGCCCCTTTAATAACTGCTAACATTCGCACCACCTATTCACCCGCCGCCGTGGCTCAGTGGATAAGGCGTTGCGCTGCTGAGCACGAGGTCACGGGTTCGATTCCAGGCCGTGACTGCCGCTTTCCGGATGGAGGCGAGAAGCAAAAAAGCCCGTGTGCACGAGATTTCGGCGCACGTTAAAGATCCCCAAGGTGTCAAAATGAATCCGGAACTCTCCACACGGCGCGCCTCATCGCCTGCGTTGCGTCGGCGCGTTAAACACTACCATCAATCAATTGCACCGCCTATTCTGATGTGGTAATTTCAAATTCTTGATGCTTCTTTATAGTTTTTCTCAAAGGTTTTGAAGATATCCTAAGTTACCAGTGGTCAATGCGGAAAAGGCTGAGATATCGGTGTGTTCGCCTCAATAAGGCTGTAATGTTCTCCGGGTGCACCATTTATTTGTTGCTGATTGTTAGGTACATAAATAGGGGGTTCGGACGCTGGTCACTCTGTGAAATTTCAGTTTTGTTTTCTTGGAGATTCAAAAACACGAGAACAGGCCTACATAAGGGACGTTTCGACTTTGAGAAATGAGTGAGGGGTATTCGTATTGGCAGCAACTTTTCGAAACTAAAGTACAGTGGCATTGACACATTTCATTTCAGGGCATGACCCATCTATAGCGAACGCGAGAAGTGCCGGAGCGCTGTGCCTTTTTAATTGCGGGCAGTGCTTGACTCAATGCCGGAAAACTCCGCTGTCAACAGAAACCTGTGGCAGGCAAACGCTATGTCAGTCCCAAATTGCAATTACCCTAGACGCGTCATGTAACTCCGTTGGGCGCTGCCTCGCGGACGATTCACTAGGTGGCGCAAGCTGTCCCCCGGCACATTGTATCACTCGCGTCTATGTATACATCACCAGGCGATACAGCAAAGCGTAGCCGGAAGCTACAGTTCACTGCTAACAAAGTACGAGACCAAGGCAACACAGCAAAACGGGCCAGGCGACCTGCTACAGCTAAACGACGCTCACACATCGAGTCCCCGACAGCGCGAAAGACAGAACGAGCACAGCAAACTGCAGCGGCTACGGCAAAGTAACGAGCAACCCCCAAGATCGCGACCAGCAGAAAAGCGGCCAAGACAGAGTGCATCAAGGCAGCTGGGCAACCAGGTGCTGCGAGAGTGAGAGCAGCACGAAGCTCGGAAGCATTTCGCTGCGACGCGGCACCGAACCCGGCACCGTAACTCAGTGGCGCGTTCAGAGGCAAGTAATGTTTCGCATTTACGCGCCATACGAATTGCTTAGATGCCCCCACAGTTATTTCCTTTCCCTCAAGTAACACCGATAAGAACATGTGGCTGTTTCTGTTTTTCAAACTCGTTGCGAGCACATGAAAAAATTGGTCAAAAATGGCGTCGGCGGGCCCCTACTTCTGCGGGCCCTGCCGGTCAAGGTGGAATGCACCCGATTGTTTTGTACGTGCCGGCCGCGGTGTAGAAGGCGAGCGAGGGCCAATTAATCCATATGCTTCGTTTAGGGCGAGCGCACAGGCGCACTCGCTGCATTATGCATCCGCAGGGGGGGCATCCTGAGTCATGCTTTATGGACGCGCACCACCCAGTCGTTGCCGCGGACCCAGCGTCGGCTCGCGCCATCAATAACAGCTCGCTCGCGCTGCTCGGATGCTGCTCACAGGCGGCCCAGCGACAGCGCCTGAAAGGCCCACGAAAGGTACGCATGTGTACCCGCGCGTGTAGCGGTCGCTTATTCACAACGCCGCTTTGCGCTGCCCGCTCCGCTTCTGAGCCGCCTAACGAACTCGTTTCGCTCCCAATAACTCCCGCCGTCTCACAGCCCTCTACCGCGTCCACGTACAGGTCCCTAGGACGAAGCCCTGCATGAAGTTCAAAGAGGCGAGGATGCCAATGAACCCCGCTCGGGCATTGTTTCACTTCTTTTTGAAGTCAGTAGGTAGGGTCGAACGAGAGATGAGAAATCAATGTTGGAAAAAAGATAATATAGAGAAAAGGCTCCTCTCACAATAAGTGCGAGTAATGAGCTGCGAAAACTGTTTTAAGTGTGAACGCAATTTCAGATTCCTGGTTTTGTACGGTCGTTTGCCTTCACCAGCATGTTAACGTAACTGCGGTTTTGAAAACAAGCGGCATGCTGAAAACCTGCGCGCGTGCGCGCTCGCATACATACATACATACATACATACATACATACATACATACATACATACATACATACATACATACATACATACATACATACATACATACATACATACATACATACATACATACATACATACATACATACACACACACACACACACACACACATACATACATACATACATACATACATACATACATACATACATACATACATACATACATACAGGTCATTGAAGGCACGTTGGTGCATTCAGTCTAGAACTAGGAGTTCAAGTTAGTATTCACGCTGTTTTTCGCATTTTTCATTCAGAACTTGTTGCTAATTGCGTATGCATTGGCCAATTAGTCATGAAGTTTTAAACCGAGTTTGCCTTCTTTATTGAATCACACCAATGTCACACTACCATCTCGATGAGGATTTGTATGTCAAGGAATCAGGGAGTCCACTATCGCCTTTTAATATTGGACAGAACAAACCGAACAATTGATTTGATCTGATTGATTCATTGTAGGACTTAACGCGCCGACGCAACGCAGGCGATGAGGCGCGCCGTAGTGGAGGGCTCCGGATTAATTTTGACCACCTGGGGATCTTTAGCGTGCGCCGAAATCTCGTACACGCGGGCGTTTTTGCTTTTCGCCTCCATCAGAAAAGCGGCCGCCGCGGCCGGGAAAAACCGAACAATTCCGACTGGATAAATTCTCTCCGGCACACCCACCAACTCCTGGTATCCAGAGCGAAAGCTTTCTCTCATGGATTCCCGCACTAGAAAACCACTCCCACTGCAGCTGCACAAATAAAAACTGAACGTCTCTCTCTCTCTCTCTCTCTCTCTCTCTCTCTCTCTCTCTCTCTCTCTCTCTCTCTCTCTCTCTCTCTCTCTCTCTCTCTCTCTCTCTCACTTAGCATATATATTTCAACGGCATTCTCTTATGGCCACCTGTAGTTTAGTCCCATTTTAGCGACATTGGACGCAGGGTTACTAGGTAACGCTGCCGTATGAGCTAAGCTATTTAGGGCTTTGGTTCTAAAAGAAGTTCAAATGCAATTCTTAACACTCCTTGCACAGTGAACATCTCATGCCCAGATAGATTTATGTAACGATAATAGTGTTGGTATAGTGTCGAAAGCAAAGCTTCTGAGACGCTTACATTATATAAAGTAAACACAATTTTTCTATTGCGACGGCACTATTGTCGATATTTTAGTTTCTTTTTAAACCTCGCAGTTGTCTGAAAATGACAGGGTTTATCGTAGTCTTACAAAACGTATCCTACAAGGCAAATTATACAGCACTCAGTTACAAAACATCGAATGTAGCAATTGCACCCGCCAAGTTCCAGTCGGGGAAAAAATCGCCTCTGCGGTTTTCCAATTAAGCGATGACGTGGCACGTTCCCGAACAACAACGCAGCATTTTGTGGTTTTTGTTGTTGTTGTCGAATAAATGTCGCGTCACTGTTTACATGCGATATCTGAGATTACGAAATGCACGAATCAATTTGTGTCTTTTATTAAGGCTCTCGTTTTTGATAACGGAATCATTTCTGACATTGGCTGCCTTTCCAGGTGCAGAGCGTAGAGAACGCATGCAACGCGAACCGCCAAATACTGGTGCAAGCTTATTACTTTCCGCGGGTGGTTGCATGAAGGCGAAAAGAGTAGGTCCGGAAAATTACGCAGATATAATAAGCATTAGTATGTTGGGGAAACTAATCTGCTCTTTTTTGAGAAGAGTATTTTCCAGCAATTACGACTCGAATTTTGCAACTTGGTATTTAAACCTCACAGTATGAGAGAGGAAAGAAATTCGTGAGCAATTGCACTCTGTGAAAATGAATGACGAGCGAAGCATTTTAGCACAATACATAGAGGTGATACAAAAGAGGGGAGAGAATTTTATTTCCTTTCAGCGTTGATGGCGCTAATCCACGAGAAATACACATACATACACACACGCACTTTTGTTTTGACTACTGATCTTGAAAATTGTGCCTACTGAAAACTAATCTACCCAAAAACCATATTTCAGTGATAATACGTATAAGGTTGAGGTCTAAGGCATATTTTGTTCTTATAAATGGTGCCTAGAATTACCAATCTACCAAAAAGGCATATCCAAGAGACCAGACGTATAATCTTGAGGTCTAAATCATGGTTTGAGAGACACGAGCAGCCTTGGGAGTTATTCATTCATTGTAGGATTTTAACGCGCCGACGCAGCGCAGGCGATGAGGCGCGCCGTAGTGGAGGGCTCCGGATTAATTTTGACCACCTGGGGATCTTTAACGTGCGCCGAAATCTCGTACACACGGGCGTTTTTGCTTTTCTCCTCCATCAGAAAAGCAGCCGCCGCGGCCGGGAATCGAACCCGCGACCTCGTGCTCAGCACCTTGGGAGTTATTGTTCGCGGACGTCAAAAATACATGGAACCCTGTCCATATAGGCTGTACTTTTAAATAAACGGAACCACATACTTTGAGCTGGCTCTAGACGTCATGATGACAGCCGGAAGTGAATGCTCAAATGTGACCCCGCCGCCCCGCGGTGGCTTCGAAGGACCAAGCCAAGACGTGGAAGCGTCTTGTGACAAACTGGTTTCCCGCAAGCAACTTCATCATCATCATCACCAGCGTATCTACGCCCACAGCAGGGCAAAGGCCTCTCCCATTAATCTCCAATTATCCCGGTCCTGTGCTAACTGCAACCAATTTGTCCCCGCAAACTTCTTGATCTTATCAGCCCATCTAACTTTTTGCCGCCCCCTGCAACGCTTGCCCTCTCTAGGGATCCACTCTGTTACCCTTAATGACCAACGGTTATCTTGCCTTCGCATTACATGCCCTTCCCACGTCCATTTCTTGTTCTTAACTTCTACTAATATGTCCTTAACACGCGTTTGTTCCCTGACCCACTCCGCTCTCTTCTTGTTCCTTAATGTTACACCTATCATCTTCGGTTCCATTGTTCGCTGAGTCGTCCTCAATTTAAGTTGAACCCTCTTAGTGAGCCTCCAAGTTTCTGCCCCGTAGATGAGTACCGGTAAAATGCAGCTATCATACACTTTCTTCTTCAGGGGCAATGGTAGGCTGCCATTCATTATCTGAGAATGCCTGCCGTATGCAGTCCACCCCATTCTAATTCTTCTAATTATCTCTGCTTCATGGTTGGAATCCGGGGTCACAACTTGGCCTAAGTAGATATCTTCGCTTCCACTTCAACTGCCTCGCCATCTATCTCAAACCGCAGTGCTGTCCCGAGGTTACTGATCATTACTCTAGTTTTCTGCATGTTCATTTTCAGGCCCACGGTTCTACTCTGTTCGCCCAGTGCGGAAAGCATGCTTTGCAATTCGTCCCCCTAGTTACTTAGCAAGGCAACGTCATCAGCAAATCTGAGGTTACTGAGATATTCTCCATTAACCCTTACCGCCACCTGTTCCCAATCCAATGTTTTGAATACTTCTCATAAACATGCTGTGAATAAAATTGGAGAGATTGTATCTCCTTGTCTGACGCCCTTCCTTACAGGTATTTTACTGCTCTTTTTATGGAGGATGATGGTAGCTGTGGACCCATTGTAAATATCCTCTAGTATTCTTACATAACGCTCATCTACTCCCTGGTTCTGTAATGCCTGAATGACTGCTGAGGTTTTGACCGAGTCAAATGCTTTCTCATAATCTATGAAGGCTAATCTATGAAGGCTATAGGGGTTCAGTATACTCAGCGCACTTCTCTATCACCTTATTTATCGTGTGAATATGGTCGATTGTTGAATAGCCTTTACGGAGCCCTGATTGTTCTTTAGGTTGACTGAAATCTAAGGTGGCAAAAATTCTGTTAGCGATCTGTTAGCGAGCAACTTAAATCGCTTCAACTTTCCGGGTTTTCATCATGCGAAGCCCGAGCGAGCTGGTGCTGCCACTCTGTATGATTCCGGTGCATTGCCGAGAACGAGGGGGTGAAAGGCAATGTCAAGGTTTAGTCGAACAACGGCAACTAAGCCATGCCGCTTCCCTTTCAACCGTTTTTTTTTTTCTTTGTTATAGCCGATTTCTCAACACAAGTAACCGGACAGCGCTTCATCCGTGTCTTCTTACTTTCCTGTTCTTCGGGTGGTTTCCTCGTTTTGAGCATGTATTTCTTCTGCTCCCGATAGCCTTCTTATGTTGCTCATCGAAGATTATTTAGAGATACCAATTTGGCTGAAATTGTTCCGTAACATCCCAATACAGCGCGCCTCATTGGTGGGTGCGCAAAACCCCAATTTGATTTTTTTTAACACGAAAGTGTTTTACTCCGGGATTCACGAAGATTTCACTTACGTTATATCCGTCACGGAAGTGACGCCAGTACAACGAAGCAAGGGGCCTGTTAAGGGTGCACCCCTGCACATAGGGTCTTCTTGCAGGGAAGCAACCTTTAGTACTAAAGAATATGTTATACTTCGGGTTGTTCGTTTTCGGGTTTTATATTTTAGCACGGAAGTGTTTTATGCCGGGATGCACCAAGATTTCGCTGACGTCATATCCGTCACGGAAATGATGCCAGTACACCTGTGCCGAAGCGACCCTCCAGAAGAACGTCGCTCGCCAAGCACACCCACAAGACAGCCGCGGACCCGCAAATCATGCTCATCTGCAGATTTCGCTGCCCGTTTCACTTTCCTGTTTTACCGATTCCGATGGCAGAGGAATAAACCACAGTTTTTTTTTTTTTTTTTGTAAAAGTACTTCTTTTATGGTTTTCTGGTATCTCAACTGTCTGTAGGATCAAGGCGGTCCCGCACAGCCATAATTTGGCTCCAATTCAGCTCATCGCTTCGCTTCTCTAGTGTATTTCGCAGAAAATATTTAGTGCACTGTTCCCGCTCAGCGGACAGAGATTTTGAACAATATTTCCCCCAGGACACGAAGAAAAACTAAAACCGAAAGCAAACCCCCCGCGCGCAATTACAGAGTTGTCAAGCACAGTATCGTGAGGCCTACATGACCCGCGATATCCGTCCTCTTAGCGACGGAACTCTAGACGAAGCTGTCAGACACGCGCTGGTGCGGGGCAAAGCGTGTCCCGTTTTCGGCGCCCTTTTCCGCGCCTGAGGAGGGAAGCGCCGCCACAGGGCGCCAAAGCGAGCTTGTCACAACCAATTTCGCTCCCTACGGATCCTCGCTAAATCCCATCCCCATGCGCCCGACTCTCGGACCTATCCCGGGCTCAGCGGCGTCCTTGTCGACTTCAATTGTCATCGGGCGAAGAAGAGGAGTCGCTGACCGCAGTGGCGCTGTACGTGTGAGCACAGTGCGCGCGAGGGTGGAATGAGCGTTCGTCACGATACGGAATGACGGGAGTGTCTCGGAGCGTTGACGGAGTTCCCGACGTGCACAGCGGCCGTAGCGCCCACCACGGTCCCTTTTTTTCTTTTTGCTTTTTTTTTTTTTTGCCGGCCGTTCGCCCGGTCACGGAAGTGTATGGTTCAAACGGCTCAAACTCTCCATGCAGTTAGTGCTAATATGAGCTCGTTGTTTGCCGATTTCAGTAGAACAGACTTTCCATCGCGACTCGTCATCTGGTGAAGCCAACTGTGAGTACAGAAATAAAAAGAGGCAACAAAAAGTGATGGCTTGAAATCGTAGCTTAATTGAAATTTACTTGTGTCATCGTGAGTAAGCATCCCAAGAAGAATTCCAGAGCGAGATAATCGAGTCAGCAACGGTGCTCGCATACACAGCCTAATGACCATCGGGCCTCGACAGCTTACCAGGTGAGTTTGTATACCCACCGGGAATGGTGTTGCATGCAGTTGAAAAGCCTAAAGTACGATGCGACGTTGAAAAGCAGGTGCGCACTACTGTTGGATAGAGTAGAGTAGAAAAGACCTTTATTCGGCCGAAGCTACAGGCCGTGCATGTCGACCACCTGGGCGACCAGTCTGCGCTGTTCTTCTTCTCCTTCAGAGCCAAGCCAGTCGGTCCAGGTGGTGATGGAAAGGGATGGGGAGGGATACGAATCGGATAGCTGAGCCGCCGGGCAGTAGAATAGGCAATGAGGTAAATCAGCGTAGGCAGTGGGGCAGTTGGGACAAGAGGGGTAAGATCTATAGCGATAACATGTTGGACAGATTACCGCTTTACTCAAACGTTCGTTTGTGAGAAACCAAGCTTAGAAAGCTGTTGCTAATCCCTCAAAAGGTTCCAGGCGTGTAAGTGGACCCTCACCTGTGTTACATGCGTGTGCTATGAAAACCGGTAAACAATAACAGCTCCTAGTGCAAAATGGTAGTCAGGAGTAGGCTGTGATTCTCTAGGCGACCAACGTTCTTAACTAAGCTAAACAACCCAAAATCGAGCCATATACATGCGTGGGAAGGAAAACGCACAACCACGTCGGGTTCACCTATCACCAGTTTAGGGATGAAGTGAAATGTCACCTCCCAAACGCGCTCTAAACGATTAAAAAAAAAGCTAATAACGAAGGCAGCCTGGAGCTACTACAAGAGCGGGGAGGAAACCGGGGAGGGCGGCAAGCGGGCACATTCACACCCAGGTGCCGCAGTGCCATATTGGGGCGCGGTCTGCTCTCCTGGCCCCTGGGACCTGCCAGAACTGAGCGCTCGCTCTCGCGGCGGTAGTCCCCACGGTCGCGTGCGCTTCATCGAGCGCCGGGGCCTTCGGCGAAGCGGCCCTCGTGAGTTTCGGTGCCCGCGCTGGCCGAACGAGGGGAGGGGAGCGGATGGGTTCGGCGGGAAATTAGGGGCAGGACGGCCGCGCGTGGAAGTCACGTGGCTTAGTTCCGTTTTCCTGCAGGAGTCAGCGGCGCCGACTCTCGGGAGAGCCGTGGCCGAGCGCCCGACCTTACCTAAAAACAGTTTGTAATTCTTAACGGGATTACGCTTTGCGACGGCGTATCCGGAGCGTGCGCATAGTGCGCAGGAGCGAGGGGAGGCTGGGGAAGAGGGAAGAAGGGTGTGTTGGAGATTGTCGGAAGGGGGCAAACGATAAGGGCCGAGGATAATTTGGTTACAGCCCGCGGCCAGTCGGCCTGCCCAGGGACGTCGCTCCCCAGATGATACCCAGATGCAAACCGTGGCTGCTCTGAGTGAGGGTGCGGAGGGGAAGCGCACAGGCGGCCGACAAATGGACAGCGAGGAAGGAAAGAGGCACGCGGGGATTAGAAGCGCCGGGTGGGCTCCCGGTACTCCTTGCGCGGTGCGCGAAGCACGTCGCCGTAGGGCGCGAAGAGAGCAGTGACAATCCCGTTCGTCGGTGCTCGGGCAACATGAGTACCACTGACGGGAACGACAACGTAGGCCACGTGGCTCCCGGCCTGCTGCCGCGAGGAAGGCTGCCGTGAGCCCCGCGCTGTTCTACACCCTCTACAAATCTGCGTGGCAAGTTTTGCTCACATGAGGACTTATTTACCGGAAGTTTCGGGATTGAATTCACTTCGCTGGGAACTACGCCAGCTTATGCAAAGTGGACACGGCAAACTGCAGCGCTAATAGCCGCAGTGCAGCCAGCTGTGGTTAGATGGCGCTAAAGCTTCGACGCAAAAAAATGACCGACGTACGTCTAGCGGCGATGAAGAATACTCATGAAAAAAAAGCAACAAATTCGGGCTACCTGCAACGTATAAATTAAATTATAACCTCGCAAGTGGTTGCGCTTAAGTGCACTACTACCCCCGACAAAACGGAAGGAATGGCCAAACTCACAAAAATACCTTCCTGCTGGGTAAATTCCTATAAACCCCTAGTGCACACAATACTGTTTCGATGCTCGACATCTTTTGTTTTTCCCTTTTCTCGGTCGCAGTTGTTACAGGGGCAACAATGAAGAACAAAAATGCTAGCGATTCTCCTTTTCATGTGCCTGTCTGCTTACTCGCCGCCGTTTTTGTCACTCCAATCAATTACGGACAAATTTCTTGCTGCCAGAGCTACCGCGTTCCTGCAGAGGACTTTTTTTTGACGTATGCCATGTGTAAGATGCAACAATAACACTGTCAGAATCGGTGAATTAAACCAAGCAAACTGGGAAACCGTTACGAGCACATTTAAAAGACAACGTAGGACAATACTGGTATTTCATTACGCGGCTGTCAGACTGAAAGCTTTGTATACGACCGCTACATCTAGGGTTATGTAACCAGCAATCTTAGCATATCATAGCGGGCAGCCTCTTTACAATCTACGGTCGAACATTACTTCCCACGCCGGTGCAAGCCAACAAAGGGAATGCTTGCACTATTTTCACTCATAAAAGCACATTTTATTATATCATCACCCCTTTTCGTATCCCCCCTTCCCCCTGCCCATGAATACATACGGTCTCACCTACTCAGAATAGAATAATATGGCACACACCTTTTTTTGCCAAAGGAAAGCTGTATACAAATCACGGGTTTAGAAACATACAAGTTCTTAGAAAAACAAAGAATATTCTGTACTTCCGTGACTGATTTTACGTTTTCCCGAACGTGCCCTTACTGACACGCAGTGTCAAGCTTAGATTGCTACTGTAGTACAAAATCAGTAGGAACGAGGCCTTCATTTGTGGCCGTTAAAGAAGATTGAATTCGTGCTCAAAACTGAGCAACGCCTCCCAAAACGGCATGGCGTAGTTCTGGCTGTGACCTTACGAAACAATGCGTACGAATCACTAATTCAGCCTATAGTACTTCGAGTCATCCTTAGATTATTCGGTCGCATTAAACCCGCACGCTTTAAGTGCGCCGTCAAGGGATCTCCATCTAGCTTGTTCGTGTTCTTGAAATGTTAAGCGAGGTAAATGCGAAGCGCGTTAGATGCTAAGCGTTTTAAATGTGAAGACCTACACTGTCTTGGGTGGAATTCTTCGCGTTGGGTTATGTGACTTCTATAGCTGTTTCATAACTGAGCCGCCACACATCTGCTATTCCGTTCTGCATGACAGCGCAAACCGAACCTGCAGCCTCGAACCGATCACAATTCCCGCCGCCGTGACAAAATTTTATGACGGGAATTCCTAATGATGGCGGGGGCTCCCGTCCACATATCAGTCCAGCACCGCAGCGGCAACACAGCCGCGGCTGGGGCGTCTGGTGCACCATTCGTCTTTCCCACCTGGTGAAAGGTATTCATTGTCACAAAAAGTTTGAAGCTTGTCTTCTTCTCTCTCTTTGCCCAAAACAAGCGAAAAAAAAAGAACGGGTCCTAATGAAAGCGGCTTCGTTCTCTCAAAAACCGAATATGCGGAAGAAAGCCCGAATTGACTCCAAAATTGATTCGGTGACTATTTTAGCTGCCTCAGGGACGTTTAAGGAGCGTAAAATCAAGCAGCACATTAATTCTCCCGCTTATTTATCTGCTTCGCTCGTGGAGAGGAGGGTAACTATGCCGGTTCGGATCACGCTGCTCCTATCAGCGCGACAAGGAACGAAATATCACTGTCCTGCCTGAGTTCATTCTGGTCTAAACGCTGGCGAGTACTGCTAGAAAATGGCAGTGTCCTGATAAGAAGCGCTCCTCATTTTCTCCTCCCGCGAGAGGAGAGAAAGCTCGATGAAATCGTACCATATCTTGTGAACAAAGGGATGGTATTCCTGCTCCGTACACTTTTAAAATTGGTGAGGAACCGATTAAAGTGGCACTGCTCCCTACGCCGAAAGACGTGGTTCTTTCTTTGCTGAAGCGCCGTGTAATACTGCCAGCATTGCATAGCCAGCCGTACTCGTATTCCGGAGGAGGACAGGGCGGTGTCCTTTCCCCTCTGTTTTTTTTTTCGGTTTCGTTTTTCGTGTGCGCATTTATGGACATTAGAGTGTGTATAAGCACAGTGTTCCTTATTGAATCCCTACACGCGCAGCACCTGAGCAAACGAGACTTGACAATATAGCGCGCAAGTAGAGATCGACAAATACGCGTAAAAGAGCAAGCGTGCCAGCTACGGAAGTGGGTGTCTCCGGCCGGAAGTTCCGGGAGCGTGTGGCGGAAGTCAGCGCCGCGTGCCTCCCGCCGGGTCGCCGGCAGTACTGCGGCTTCTGGCTCTCGGGAGACGGTGCAAAGGCAGCCTGGTTATAGCCAGATACAGCCGTACACTCTCGTGCACAGAAGCCTCAGGAATTTAGCGAGAAGGATGGATGAACATGCAGTTGGTATTTGTTCATATTCTGAAGTGAAAGCTCAAGATAACGAAGAAGCATCGAGACTGAAGCAGCTGGTACGTCATTGCGCTCAGTTGAGGTAGGATGTGCGAGACGTGGCAAACACCAGCCCATGCGCACAGATGGACAACGAGAAGGAATAACTGAAGAAACTAAAATTAAGGTAGCCTCTCCCGGGAAAGTTATCGTGAGCGTAGAATCTGAAAATCATCAATCTGACAAAGCAAGGAAGAAATTGGGATACTTGTCAATGCGTAAACGTGGGCTAGTTGGTTCGAACTGTGAAACATGGTTAAGTAGCGCGGTAAGGACGGGACAAAAGTAGAGACCACACAGGACTAGCGCTGGTCCTGTGTGGTCTCTACTTTTGTCCCGTCCTTACCGCGCGCTACTTAACCATGTTTCACAAAGAAATTGGGATTTTTATGGGTTCGGCATTCCTATCATGGTGCACGCAACATTATTGGTTCGCGCAATTCATTTTTGGTCAATTCCCCAAGTGCGGTCGTGCCACATGTTGGTACGGGGAAGTTCTCTTTTTTTATACACCACTCGATTGGTTAACTCCTTCTATTAACGGGTTGCCCTTCGCCAATCATATAACCGATCTCCCGCATGCAGGGTATGTGGTAGGGGCAGCCGCATTTTTCTTTACTGAAGACCATGCAAAACTCCAGATTTATCTCGCAACGGCCTGCGTTATCGTCATTTCTGGATCTCGTTGAAGCGAAGTGCATACAAACCATGGTAACTTTTTTTCTTTTTCCTCCAGGAGTTCTTCAAAATGACTTTAAAATCTGTGTAGCACCTCCCGGAGCTCGCTTTTATTAGCAAAATAATTCACCAGGAACGCACACGATTGCTGAGTGTTTTGTGCAGTGAAGTGGACGCTGTATTTTTAAGGGATATTTTGGAGATAGTGCGGTTAAAGTACGTGAATTTCGCAGCTTATTCGATGCAATGTTTGTACCGTGCGCGCAACCTGGTGATCCAGCATGCTTATCGTCCCGTGAGGCCCGCTGTAGGGTAAGCCCTTTCAAGATTTGAAAAACCCTCGACGCGTGTCCAAATGAAGCGATCGATAGCTCAACAAGCTAAAATAGATATCTGGCACACTCCCATTCCATTTGTTCTCATACTTTGAAACAGGGCTGTTGTAGACAAACTTAAATTATGCCTTGCGAAGACTTGCGCTGAGATTAGTTCAAATAGTCATGACATATTCAGGGTCAATAATCCACAGGTTGGTAACATTTAGGTTTTTTGACTACAGGAATTTATTTATTTATTTATTTATTTATTTATTTATTTATTTATTTATTTATTTATTTATTTATTTATTTAAGGTGCGGTAAATAACATAGCAAGCTGAGTACTCCCATGGTGAAGTTCTTTGCCGGATAGCATGTTCTGGTGGTAGGCAGACCTGAAACCCAATCAAATGGAGGTGGGTCACTCAAAGCCACGAAGGTCATCATTAAATTCGCTGGCCATGTTGGGGGAAAATGGACAAATGATTTGCACCTGTCAACCACGGAATATCATGCGAAAGCAAATTTCGTTGCACCGGAGCTTTGTCAAGGTCAAAGCTTCCTTTCGGTCGATTGTCAAATTTCCCCCTCATGCCCCAGCATGTACCTCGGACAGCAGCGTCTGTAGCAACGCGCGGTGCGTGAAGATCATGCGGAACGATTATTATTTTTTTTTTTGAAGACAGCATTCTGCCAGCGTGACATGATCAGTAAGACAACGGCATCGCAACCCCAGGACTGAGGTTGACGCCGACCCCGGCAGCTCTTTTTAAAGCGAAGCTTTAGTGTCTTCGCTGATGCCGTTGTGCTCCAATACGCTCTTCATGAAAGCCAACGTTCTCTGACGATGATGATGAATGATCGTGGGTGAAGTGAAAGGGAAAAAAGCGCTTCCCGTGGCTGGAATCGAACCTGGGTCCCTCACGTTATGAAGCCGGCGTCTATCCGTCTCACATTTCGACATGGTCGAAACGAACGCCAAGCAGCTGGTACCGACTCGCGCCGTACACCACCAACCCAAACGTTAGGCCTACGGAGGGCACACCCGAGAGTTGCTGTGGGTATTCTAGAAAAGTGGTGCGTACCTCTAGAGTGGCACATACTCGCAGTGTGGGATCGACCAACCAAAGAATCCATCACGAGAAAGCTTCGAGTTCAACCATCGTCGTCGTTAGACGGAGGGGTACATGATTTTTTAACAGCAGAGCAGATCTTTTAACAGCCGACACAACCCATCCGTCCGTCGAACCGACAAAAAAACACCCGAGACTCAAGAAAAAAAAATAGTTAGGGAGGTCCCAGGAATCGAAACCCAGGACCTGTACGCCGTGAAATCGGCAACCTAACCGCTGGACCACCCCAAAGGCATCTTTCTTTCTCTTTATTGACCCCCTCAAAGACCCGAGTGGTACGGGTTAGCAGCGGCGGAGAACAATAACACGTCCAGCCAATTGGAAAGAAAAAAACACGCTTCCCGTGGTCGGAATCGCACCTCGTTCCCTCGCGTTATGAAACCGAAGATTGAGATATCATCGCATTCCGGGTGCACAGCATTTCCTTTAGGTTAGTAGCGCGGGCGTTGGCTTTGGACTTGGCCGAGGGTTGCAGTGCTTGTTAACGCGGTAAACTTTGGGAGAGATGGGAAAACCTGCGGACGAAACAATCCGGACCTGCCAGTCATGGAGAACTTTCAGCGGCAAGTTCGGAATTAAATGTGAGGTGATGACATATGGAGCGGAAACTTGGCACCCTACTAAACAACTTGAAAGCAAGCTTAGGTCGGCTCAACGGGCCAAGGAATAAATAATGCTCGGAGTAGAACTTACAGACGGGAAACGAGCTGCCTAGATCAGAGAACAAACTAGAGTAGAATATATAGTTCAAATGAAGAAAAAGAAATGGACTTGGGCTGGCCACGTAATTAGGCGAAATGATAATCGGAGGACTACCAGGGTGATAGAGGGGACACCCAGAGACGGGTCTAGAAAAAGAGGAAGGCCAATTATCGGATGGAGGGACGAAATATGGGAGTTCGGAGGCAAAGAGTGGACTGGAGCGGCACGGGACAGGAGCTGTTGGAGGTCGATGGGACAGGCCTTCGTCTTGCAGTGGACCTAGTGGGATGATGATGATGATGATCATGATGATGATTCAACATCCGAGTATCCAACGAAGGGAGAAGGGCCTCCAGCTCTGCCGTTTCTCCAGCCTTGCACCACTATATGTGCAATCTGCGCCAAACTTTATTTCTCTTACCTAGCTGATTAGACGCTCTAGACAAGGGCTAAATCTACGTTGATAGGATGATAGTGCTTTCGCACTCAAAATGAAAGTTATCTACGGCTTTTGATCAGCGTGTCTGGACAGTATATACACCTGCAGCCATCGGGTGGGCTGGTGGCAGCGAGAGCGCCTGGTGTTTACATTTTTTTGCACGGTTATTTTTTGTACGGTATTTTTACCTACTCACTTGACTTCGGAAACTGCTATAGGTCGGCAAGACCGGACGTTCATTAGTGAAAAATTAAGAAAGCGCGGTGATAACGTTCAGTCATTAGCGGGAGGCGGGCGTTTGGCCGATCACTGCAGCCTGGGCCACTGCGCTCCTGCGTTTTAGGCCACCCGCATCATGGGATGTTTTACGACTCAAGAAGCCAGAGAAATTTCTGAGGCATGGCGCATGCGTGAAGAAGGTGTAAATTGTGTGAGTGATTCTCACTGGTCTTTGTCTGCAATGAAAACTCAGTCTGTGGTAAAGCCCGCCCTGCATTGGGCGCAAATTGTCTTTCTGCGCGTTTTGGGCGTTTTTTTTTCTTGAATAAACGCGTTAGTTGGTGTTTAATGGTTATCACCCGTCCTGTCTCCGTGTCTTTTCTTCGTGCTACTGTACATTTTGCTCTGGATATAATATCGGGGAGCAACTGACTGACTTCTAGACTTGCCAAAAGATTGATCTGCGTTTTTGGTCACTTGGAATGATCTTTTATTTAGGCGGACATACCCTCTAGCACACCAGTCACTCGGGACCGGCGACTAGCCAAAGGGTGTTTTGGCGAAAGCATATGTGAAAGGCTTTCCCAGCGCAAAAACATCCATAAATCCGAACTTGGTGGGGAGTGCTGTGGGCGAGGAAAGCAAGGTATGACCATTGAGCAAACGCTTTATTTTGGGCTGTCAAACACCTATGCTCAGCTTGGCGATAACAGAAATGCTGCCGCTACGGCTTCGATGAAAATGTATCGCCCCACGTTCGTCCTCAGATTCGCTTGTCTTACGAGCGATCTGAGACAACCTGTTCAACGGAGGACGCAAGCGCGGTTACTGATCACGGTGTAATTTTAATATAAAATTTTAAACTTTTCGCGTGCCCTTAAAATAGGCGAATTTTCGGAGCTACAAAATTCATAAAAATTAGTGGTGCCCGAAGATAGAGGGTTTTACAGTGTGCCGCAGAAGAACAAAAACGACAAAAAATCCTGCTATCTGCGGCAGTATTTCGGCACTTTCGTCTTTTACTCGGGAAAAGCAGGCTGCCTGCCTGATCAGCCTGTAATATGCCCGACCTGCCTGGCTTGCGCAAGCGCAAGAATAACGCCCGCCGTTCCCGAAGTAAGCTGAGGAAAAAAGAAAGGTGGTGCAGGTTCGGCCGCTATTGCGCTCCCCAGAAGAAGTCATTCATTCCCCAATCCGCGGCGAGGTCGAAAGGGCACGGGTAGATTTGAGGGATGAGCGGCTCGGCGGCAGATAATCCTCCCCCACCTTAATCCGTGTCACCGAACAGAGCTGGGCCTCTCGTTCATCCCTCGGCGTGAAATTAGCATCCGGGGCACCGTCCTTCTCTCTCCACGGGCTCTTCCCAACATCCTGTGGTGCCTTCCCGCTCGCGCGGCCGTGCACGCTCGCTGAAACCATTGTTCGGATCCCAGGCACTGACACGGCCCCCTTCTTTCATCCGCGAGCGCGTGCCCGCTCATCTAACCACGGACAAGTATGATTGACCGACTCGGGATTCCTGCGGCGCACTTGCCGTCGAGCTTATAACCACGCGCAGGTTGGAAGATTAGACCCCGACCTGTCTCCGGCCTTCTGGCTCTGTAAAATCTGCTCGGTTGTGTTCAGTAACGTTACCCACAAGGTACTCGAACAGCGTCACGATTGGCAAGCGCACATGGTTTCCACGCATACGTCTGTAAGCTTTGAAGCAGGATACGTGGGCTGGTTGGCTTTTGGAAAGCCTTGAACAGCCGCAGGAAGTAGGCACGACAATTTAGTTCTGCGCATTGATCCTCCCTATCTGTTATCACTAGTAGCGGTTCACTGGTCGTACATACTGGCGTTGGGCTATGGTAGTGCTTTTGCATTTGGGTGAAATAATCCACTCCTGACCGGTAATTAGGGAGCTGTTACTTCGGTTCGGCTTTCCCCCGAGACTGTCACTTTACGCAGTCATATACAGGACAATTCGTACCATATATAGGCTAATTCGTCATAGGGGTGCGACAACAAAATCTCAATTCTGGTCTGCTTCTACACACGGAGTCCGATTGCAATTCAATAAAAGTTTATTCCTCCTCCTCCTCTTGTACTTTAAAGCAGCGCCTAATGTGGTGTTACCACCTAGTAAGTCGCGATCTAACCCGCCGCGGTGGCTCAGTGGCTAAGGCGTTCCGCTGCTGAGCACGAGGTCACGGGTTCGATCCCCGGCCGCGGTGGCCGCTTTTCTGATGGAGGCGAAAAGCAAAAATGCCCGTTTGTACGAGATTTCAGCGCACGTTAAAGATCCCCAGGTGGTCAAAATTAATCCGTAGCCCTCCACTACGGCGCGCCTCATCGCCTGCGTCGCGCCGGCGCATTAAACCCTGCAATCAAATCATCAAATGAGTCGTGATCTAACTCTGCTTTACTTACACTGCGCTGATGTAAGCATAATATTGCCGATGCGCTGCTAACAACACTTCGTATTATTAATACTGCACTCAACCTCGATGTTCCTTAATTACCTTCGAATATCAACAGGAGAATGGCAAGAAAATAAATTTAGGCTCGAGTCACGTGATCTTTTCTGACCATTCTGACCGCCAGTTAACGTTGGATAGCCTCGTATTTGTTCAACGTTATGATGATGGTGATGATGATGATTATGAGTGTCAGATTTAGCGAGAGATTCAAGAGGAAGGTGGCGGTAGCGGCAGGCCCCTCTCTCTCGCACGTTTCTGAGCTAGTATTATTGTATTTACAGTGCGTGGCATGTTTCTCTGATTTCTAAATCCTACCGTATACCTACCGCACCTAGAGCTCCCCCTGGATCTGGCAGAAGAGGCAAATAAATATAGGCTTGAATGTTAAAACGTCCATTTTCATTTATGATTGGAATTAACGGCTGAAATCTCGTAAGATATTAGCCTATAAATAATTGTGCTCCATCGGGCAACTTCAGGACTAACAACGCTGCCGGAAGAAAAAAAAGTCCAAAGAGATGATCATCTCGCCTGTTTCTAGAAGTTCGTGATCTTAGCAGCATCTTCTGTTTTGTCTCTTTCCTCGTCACCCCGCTGTCTTTTCTTGTTGGGGCCATCTTCCGCCGCTAACTATATATTTTTTTAAATACCCCGAATGAAATGTCCGTGCATGCTAACTTCATTTGAGCGCTGCACAAAGGAGCAAAGCATCGCCTTCAGTGATGAACAGCTCGCGTAATGAATGACCCGGTGGTGAGAGTTCAACAGATGTGGCCTTTGAACCAATCAAAATACATATTTCGAACTGCCCCCCCCCCCCCCCCAAACTGGCAGAATTAGTCAGTTTTCTAAAAAAATTGTATTCTAAAAAAATATTGCAAGATCCACCTATTCAACTGCTTTTTGTGTGCGTGTGTGTGTGTGTGTGTGTGTGTGTGTGGTAAAGCGCACGATAAGAAAGTGCAGTATCGAGCTCGCCTGGCTGTTGCAGACGGCAGGTTGAACTCGCAGTTGGTTATAAACTTGTTTTTCTTCAAAATAACAGTCCTCCGCCCCCCCCTCCCCCGCCAATAAGTAATGGCTTTGATGAATACCTAAGTGATGAGCATTCGATCCAGCAGTGCGTAAAGGACAAACACAGAGGATGCGTCCTGTCAGCTGAGACAGAGTGTCATATGGCCCAGGTATACCGAGGGAGCGCATCGAGTAATGGGCGGACAGATCCTGAGGGAGCCTCCAGAGGATGCTTACGCATTATTAATCCATAAAACTTTATGCCACCCGAATGATTGCTTTGACAATTTTGCGTGGGGGGACCCATCTGCGTGAGTAAAGAGCGTTTCTTCCGCTAAGTTTGTTTCACCCTTTGAGCCCCGGTTTCGCAATTGACGACACCGCACAAAACAACCGCTAGCACCCCGAGAAGGTAGCCAGAACTGCCAGTTTTCTGCGGAAGAGTTCTTCAAGGATACCTCTTGATAAAGGCACCACCATTCGTGCGTTTTTGCGGAGATGGACGCCATAAAGAGGAAACTTCAGAGCCAGAGGAGACAAGGCATGATGTCCGGGCGGGTAAGAAAACAAAAGTCCCGGTTGGTCAAAATGTCTCTAAATATCTCAATACTTGCACTACCAGGTTTATTTTTCCTGTGCGCTCAGTGTGTCATAGTTTTTAGGAAAAGAAGAAAAAAAATTCTATTCGAAAGAAAAATTTTATTTCCTAATGACCTTATTAATTGACATGCCTGTAAGTAATTATATACTTGCCCTACGAGCTCAATTTCTCATCTCTACGCTTCTGAGGTCCAAAGCTGTATGAAAACACACCGAAAAATAATTTTTACTTCAAATAAAAATTCCAGGGCTATAGAATTCTGTCACCAAAAACCTCTGAAAGGTTGAAAAGAGTACTGACAAGAAACTTTCGTGTTACGTTTTTTTCCAGCCCAGTAATCATAGAATGGCACCTTAAATGGTCGACCGCCACGTAAATAATTATTTACAGCCTCGTTTATTGGTTTCGGTTTGAGTTTCGACGACACGAACACCGAGGCGGCCGCCATGACACTACGGCCCTCTTAAAGTCCCTGTTCTCGTCGCACCACAGCCGGTCTGGAAGGGCGCGCTGGAGCCAGCGAGCTCGTCCAGAGTGGCTGTGGCCGCACACGCCGGGCCGCGTGACGTCAGTCCCGAAGCTGTGACGGGATACACGAGGCTGAGCAGCGCGAGCCAACAGCAGCCAGCGCTTTGACTAGGTCACGGGAGCCCTGACGTGGGCGCTTTGGAGCGAGGCGCATGGCGGAGCGGCTAAAAGGAGGAAAGAAATCCTTGGGTCACGTGATCAAATCGTGACGTCACTTGACTTGTTTTTGAGCGCCTAGGGACAACGCCGAAGTAGGCGCAGCATTTCCCTGGGTCCCCCGAGTGAACGATTTGCGCTGTCAGTGCCCAGCGTGTGTTTGTGTTGATTGCTACTAGTACCAAATGAAACTGCAGATGCGTGAATATACCGTGAATGCTAGTATTGGTGCGATCTCCGTATCCGACATACCTACTGCGACATTTCAAGAGAGACTTGCAGCGTGAGCCATCGCCTCCTGTACCTGAGCTCAGCGTAGATCAGCCATGCCGGTTTCCGGCGTTTGCTGTCACAGACACGGAAGAGCGGAAAAGAGGGCATCTATGCGCTCATTTTCCCAGCAAGGTCAGTAACATCGTTATTTTATGTTTGTTGTAGTTTTTGTGTTTATACCACTGTACTGTGTACCCTAAAGCTGCGTGAATTCTTGCTTACGTGGCCGCCTAGCTCGGCCTCCTAGCTGTCATTCTCATTCCCGATCGTATTGTGATGTTAGCGATTTTTGTATAATCTTGAATCAAATTTAGCGTGCGCTGCATACTTGGGCGAGGAACAGACACAATGGAAAACGACAAACCAGACGTTGGCGCGCAAACCAACACCTGCTTCGTGTATCCTACGTACGTGTGGACTCTTTTCCCACTCCCTGTTTCTCGCCCAAGTATGCAGCACACGCTCAATTCAAATTACAATGCTATGTCCTTTCACACTGCGGCCGCAGTTTCAAACGTTTCATTGTTCCTTTTGTGTAGGAGCCCATAACATTGCTCAAGTTTGATCGAACCGGTGGTGGCGTGTACTCCCCGAATTGCTGTCCTGGATGTTTGAAGTGCAGTGCCTCGATCGTAAGTATGCATGTGTTTGATAGCGTTAATCTCGCGAGTATGCCGTGTGCACGCATCAACGTTCTAGGTCTTCGGGCAGTTAAGTTGCGTTGCGGGAGAGGAATTGGAAACGTCACTTCTGTACAGAGAACGTAAGGATATCGCGGTCAAAGGGGAAAAAAAAAGCGTGAAACCGTGAGCCAAAAAAAAAAAAAAACGGAAGAGGGAGAGAGAAAGGATAGACCAAATGACGGCGGCAGAATCAAATCACCCGAAGGGCTGTGAAGGTTACGCAACATTTTGGGCCCATTATGAGGAGGCACCAGGAGCAACTGTCAGTGAGGTGTACATTGAAGGTGAATGGAAGAGGCGGCGTATGGGACAAATGGTATGTGGCAGAGCATAAAGCCATTGAAAATTTGAAAGCGCACAAATAACGTGTACAGGCAGGAGGGACACACACAAGCACTTACTGGCAACTGCCATTTTGTTGAAAAACATGAAGTTTATATACGAAAGAATTAATAGATTAAAGAAATATGGTGCTGATAAGCACGTGCTCCTGCCCGTGTAGAGTTATAGACGATTTGCTGACACACTTGTTACTATGTTCATCGATAAAGAAGGCCTGAACCCATTCCCTAAAAATCTGATAATTATGCCTGTGCAACATCACAGTCTCGTCAAACAAAGAACCACACCCACACTTTTTATAATGCGCAGGAAGATTTTTCACCCGTTGAATTCGTGATCGTAAACAAATGCTCCCTGAGATGGACACTTAGACAGCGTCCTGTCTGGCCCATATACACGGACTTACATGACAACGGAATACTGTAAATCATGCCAATCGCACAACGAACTAAAAGCTGCGCATGCTTAACACCGCACTCATTTCTCCCTTTCCTCGGATTATCCTTGTTATTAACAATGCAGCAGAGATTGCTGACTTTTGCTTTTCCAGAAAACAACACGCAGGACGATGTGCTGTGTGTTCTTTTTCTTGTAGTGGGTTGTCTTGTGTGATCTTATTCCACGTCGCCATCTTTTACGCATTTTGTTTTTCAGAGATGTATTATTAGCCTACCCAACTTTCAGTTGTGCTGACACAGCATTTAATCCTGTTCCTGCAGCATCTACATAGGAGGGCTTCCAGTGGAAAAAAAGAAGTGCTTGGACCTGGCCCCTACGATGTTGGTGCAGGGCCTGGAGGGCAAGCCTTGGTCTACATCCTTTCTGGGTACCCATGGAAAGCAGGTGAATGCCTCCACAAGTGGCTGTTTTTGTGGTACACTCGAAATTAGCAGCAGGCAGACTGCGTGTGCTCGCAGACCACCCTGGTAGTATGACAACCAAATATGTAGCTGTGTCCTAGTTACTGACGGGAAGACTTAGCAAAAAATCAACTGCCCATCTGTTGAAACGACAAAAATGGGGGATGTGAAGCTTTCCGAAACCAAGTCCAACACCAAATTAACCAGCCCAGTACTGAGCACCTGTTCCTTATCGGGATGGTCTGCTGCACTGCAGTTGTGCTCTCTAGAGCTTTACTGATGCAAGCAATCAATGACCTACCGTAGCGTACAACCGTTGTTGTTAGATGGAGGTGTGCATTTTCTGTGTAATTTTCCATGTCCATGCAAATCCAAATTGCTTCGACTGTGCTGGAATGGCGCAATGGGATAGGCTTCAGCTTCATAACACGAGGGACCTAGGTTCAGTTCAGATCATGGGAAGTGTTTTAATGTTTTTTCACTTCACCCACGATCGTCATCAGAAAAAGTTGGTTTTCCTGCTGTGCATTTTGGGTGGACTACAGACACATCAGGGAGAGGCTGGAAGCTTCGTTTTAGTAAATGAAACTGTACCAAGTACAGTATGTGCGTGAAGCTTAAGCATTGCACAGTCATGGACAATTCAAATGCGAACCGCGGAGCGCATTGATGAAGATACCGGTGCTGTCACCTGGCAGTGGCCGTGGAAAACGCACGGACATGTCCCACTGCGATATGTTGCCCCCTCCTCGCTCGCATGCTTGCCTTGTCACCATGCCGCCAGAGCGCTGAAAACAATTGTTAGCGATGCGGCACGAGATAGTATTTGCGGTGACTGTGTGACTGTGTGCTCGGCTCACACGAGCGCCTGCTCCCCGTGTGTGCCGGCGTCACATTGCCGACATAGCTTTGCATATGGAAGGCAGTAACTTGATCAAATAACGATGGACACCTGGGTAACGCCTACACCATGCTCAGCAATGCCCGCTCCGTGGATTTCTACAAGAAGTGAGGTGCCTGCCAAAAAAAACGAAAAAAATCGGGCCGCCAAAATTGATGTGCAAGAGCAACTGGCCTATAGAATGGTTGGACCTGCATATCTTCTTAATTTTTGTGAATATTAGAATTCTGCCAGTGATTTTCCCAGCCCACACAATGCTTGCAGTTAATGTATATGATTCGATATGAATTCTTGTGGTATATCTATTTGCTACAAGCACTGAATCTGCCAAGTGACTCATCCTGGACTCCGTTGCACAAAGGCGCATTCTTGTTGGCGGCCAGCTCATTGTTCAATTCCCAAGCCACTGCACCACGAACGCAAAACAATGCGGTGCCATCAGAAGTTAGGCGGCATGCATTTATTTTTGTCTCCATTTATGCGCGCTGGTTTTCTTCAAGAAAGCATGATGAGCTCAACAGTACGGTATGCCTTGCGAGAGCGTGCACGCGTTTCCCACGCAAGCAATTATGCGCCGCATTGCTCTCAACGTGACCAACACCCTCAGCTGCAGCGGCGGTAGTACATGCAGTGCTTGCAGCGCTCTGGCGGCATGGTGACAAGGCAGGCATGCGAGCGAGGAGGGGGCAACATATCGCACTGGGACACGCAGCCTCGCTCCCGTCATCTCAACTACGCATGTCCGTGCGTCTCCCACGGCTGCTGCCAGGTGATGGCACCAGTACTTCGGCCATGCGCTCCCCAGTTCGCAGTTGAATTGTCCATGACTGTACATGAGCCAAGCCAGGGAGGAGTGGTTATAGGTTAAATCCTTGTAAAGAAAGATCACAAGAAGTTCAGCGTGAATCACTGAGCTAGCAAACTTGTCAAATCTTGACACTTTATTGTACCAGTCTTTCATGCTCAGCTGAGCAATGGTGGACAGATGGGGGCCAGGGCCGTACCCAGAAATTTTTTTCGGGGGGGGTTATGAATTTTGGGAAGGGGGTAGTTTTGCTGAAAGCAACGGCAAGCATTGTTTACGTGCTGCCTGGAAAAGATTTCTGGAGGGGTTTGAACCCCCAAACCCCCCCCTCTGGGTACGGCCCTGATGGGGGCAACAACTGGCAGAAAGGGCCACTAGCACGCAGCTCATGTGTCTATGTAAATATTCTAAAAAAGTACTGGTATGAAATTTTCGTGTTACATTTTTCCCATTGCTATGGGTGCCTACCAGCCCAGGAATCATAGAATGGAACATTAGATAGTTGACCTCAGGGTATGTAATTATTTTGAGCCTTGTTTATTTGTGTCAGTTTCGGCTTGGACAAAACGAACACCAAGTGGCCACCATGAGAGAATGACACTCTTGATGTCGCTATTCTCATTGCATCATGGTCAGACTGGATGCGCGCCCTAGAGTGGCCCAAGCTGGCCACGGTCGCACGCGTCTGGGCCGCACGATATCATCCCCAAAACTGTGACATGATTCACAAGGCAGTGCAGCGTGCACCATCAGCAGCCAGTGTGTTGGCTAAGTCACTGGAGCCCTAATGTCGGCAGTTTGGGGCGAACTGCATGGCGAGGCACTCCACGTATCTTGTTTATGCCAGTGTCGAAAGGGTATTCATTCGGAGCTTTCTTGTGCATGCAAATATTAAAATTGATTTAAAATATGTTACCCTATACTGAATGGTTGCTACTAAAATCTGCAGCTACAAAGGAAACTTTTTGCATAGTTATCTGAGCTTTGATATTGCAAGTACTACTTTAAGTAGAGCCTAATCATGCTATGAACATTTATAGTGGTGCTACTCCTTTAAGGTATTTTTTACTTGTTTTAAGCTGACTTGTTTTTAGTTTGGAGTTAAGAGAGACCGTAACATTCTGGCTGCCCATTTCTGGCCATCAGTATTTCTGAGTTGTTCTTCAAAACTATTTTTGCTCGGCACTTCTCTGAAATGTCGAGGACACCTAACTGAACTTAGTCGTGATTAATGCATTATCGTGCAAAGGTGAAGCAATCTCCATCTTTGCCACTTCGGACCACTATAGAATTTGCTGCCCACATAGGGGTGCTCTCCAGCTGAATCAGCCTGAGGTATCACAGGAGTGAGAATAAGAACTTTAAAATAGTGTTAGAAATAAGCACAATACAATAATTTTTTTTTGTAACATGTTAACAGGTCGACCAACCTCATGGCGACTGTAGGATGTGACTTGTTTGTAGAAGGGCAAGATCAGAAAAATAGAGACGAGCAAGTAAGTCATCGTTGCACGACAGCTTCTGTGACACCTAAGTTAAGCTGCCTGCAATTTACGTGCAAATAAAATTGTTTTCAAGATGTTTACAGTATTATTGCCTGGTTCAAAGAGACTGGTATACAACATTTTGAGGAAAGCTGGAGTTGGCCGTGTTTTTATTTGTATTAGGAAATGTGTGGAAATGTGCCATTTTATTATTTATTTTATAAATTTTTTAACTGGTACAGGAACTTTAATTTGTAGATGTAGCACCATGTATTTGGTGTTCTATGTTTATTTATTGAAGATACCCTTATGGCCCCACTGGCATTAATGAGGGGTGTGGTACCTGAGCAGATTAAACGAAGAATAATAACCTAAGAGAATTCTGCCACGTGCGTACAAGAAAAAATAAAGGAAAAAAGATACAGCAGAAATGTCAGTGTCCACACGCAACTAAAAAACATACATGCAAGAAACACAATAATAGTGTACTGTGTTTAAGCTGTTTGTTCATTTGAATTGTGAATGGGAGGCTCCTAAGGAAACATATGTAGTGCTTGACCAGTTTTCAAAATGCTATTTCATTTTTACTTTTCAGTGACAGAGGTCTCAACAAGCATCTGGATACAACTACAACGTTTGTGCTGAGCACCTCTGATATCTGTCATCTTCTATGGCTGTGAAACTGGGAATAAATAAAACTAAAAACTGTCTCCTTCATTTGGTATATTCCTTTTACATTGTGCAGGAACGTGGAAATAAGATGGAGGACAATGCACAAGCACTTGCACATCATCGTCCCCTGGTCACTTATCTGGTATTTATGCTGCAGTTTAACCGAACTGCCAGGTAGCCAACATTCACAACCATTTAAAGTTGTACCTCTCAAGCTAAAAAGTTATGTCATTTGTCCGAGGAACATGTTAAAGGTCT
Organism: Haemaphysalis longicornis; assembly: GCF_048455015.1. NCBI lineage: Eukaryota > Metazoa > Arthropoda > Arachnida > Ixodida > Ixodidae > Haemaphysalis > Haemaphysalis longicornis. Next base: position 171,708,849 of record NW_027526203.1, read on the forward strand.
TCACAAAAAGACATTATTAAAGATTGAGATGCTATACTGCAGGTTCACTTACAACATCAGGTTCTAAAGATTTTGCATATTTTAATACTGGCCTTCACATCTGCTCTTGAAGCCTGTAAGTTGGAAGCAATCTAATGCTTGCTTTACATCGGTTACTACAAAGGGCTAGTGTCATAGCAATCAAGAATCCTGCAATAACAAATTTGTTTAGACTTCGAGCCACTAAATAAGCTACGCTACCATCTATTGCCAATAAATGCGCATTTTGGAATGACCACATCTGGAAACTGACTTGAAGGGGCAATATCTCATCCTACGTTTCTTTTTAGTTTAAAAGTGGCACACTGCACAAGTAAAACTGCTATTGCGATAACTCTTCTCCCGGGTACACGCGCGCTTGTAGGAAATCTCGCAGCCATGAACGGAATTTCTCTTTGATTTTCTCATCGTTCTTGAAAGAAGCAGAAACTTAAACGCAGAAATAATGAAGAAGACGTCCTCCAAGTCTGATGATTGGTTGGTGCGTGGCAGCAGTAATATTAGGGCCACACAGAGGAGATAGAAATGTTTAAGCGGTTTAAGTTTATAAGAATAAAGGAACCAGCGCAGGACAAACTCGGGGCGATACCATAGACACGGTCAGGCAGGCACGCTCCGCATTTTAAAAAAAAATCGTTCAGCAAGACACCCGTAAAAATTGAAGTAATTACAAAAGGAAGCGTCAGTTCCAGCCGTTTCTTGCGTCGTCTGCTGCTAGACGCTGGCCATCGCCTCCTCTTTTTAGAGGAGGCGATGCGCTGCACTCAGCTTCTTAGAGGGAATTCCCTAGGAGGCGACGCGCGAAGCCACATCAAGCCTGCTCGCTGCAACAACAAATTCCCTAAATGTCCCTAACTTTTGTCCCCAACTGACAGTGGTTTCAGGAGCCAATCAAAACGTGGAATAATTTCCTCCTTTTAGCCGCATGCGGCGCATGGCACGGCTCTCAACGCGTCATGCTGATGGCGATGTCTAAAGGGTATCCGTTCTGAGTTTTCTCGTGGGTGCAAAGTTTAAAATTTCATTTAAAATAATGTTACGGGGAAGAAGCCAGAAAATACGGTATATCTAGACTATTTACAATTGGAAATATAGCTACCAGGAGAACGTTCTGTATGGTAGCATAAGCGTTCGTCGTCTTCCTCCCAAATGCATCCCCATAAAACAGCCATATCCGACATCTTGTTCCTCGTCTTCAATTCCTTAAATTGGCCCGTCACATGACCTCCCCCCCTCCTCCCCGTGTGGCGGAGGAACGCCGTCTGGGCGGTTCTTAAGAGAGCGTGGAAACGTTCGTATAGTAGGGCATAAGCGGGGTCACGTGAACAATGTTCTGATGAGCTTGTGCAGAGGAGGAAGAGTTGGGTGTTATTTCAAAGGTGACGTCGGTGACTCGACGCAAAATGCGGGGAGGTGCAGTGTAACGGGACAGTAATTTCGTAGAGCTGCCAACATGTCCTTCTGGTGACCACAGCAACTGAGCGTCAGAATGACAGTGATCATACCGAAACTTCTTGTACGCTTGGGATGATGTGAGGCGTGCTCAAGGGATCTGACGAGCCAGAATTGGCGTTGTGGTGAGCTTCCCAATGAGGGTAGACAATGAGGGTGAGGGTGTTAGTGAACCTCCCTCCCAAATGCGTCCCCATAAAACTTAGCCACATCCGACATCTTGCTCGCCGTCTTGAGTTCCTTAAATTGTCCCGTCACAATATTTTATAGTGAACGGTTGCTGTTGAAACTTCGTGGGGAGTACCTCCATACGCAAAGGAAGCTTTTTACATACTTATCTCAGCTTTGAAATTTTGTTTCAGTACTCATTGAACTTTCATCAGAAAACAGATTTATAGCGCTTAAAGGGCATATGGTATCCAGTTTTGCCTTTATTTGTGCCCTCGAGTGGCGACAGTAACGACACCCCTCATGATCTTGTTCAACAGTTTTGGACGTCGCTTTTTTTTAGCTTGGTTTTTTTTCTCTTTTTTTCTCTGGTGTTGCACAGTTTTTGTTTGCCTCTTAACGAAAGCAATCCATTATCTTCCGAAGCTTCAATCTGCTGCCTGAAAAGATTGCTTTTTTGCACGCACCAGTGTTCAAAGTGAAGCACGCTTTACAGTGGTGTAAATCGTGTTTGAGCGTATTCCTGAGCGTATTTAGCTGATATTTAGTTCTTTTAGATGATAACCAGACCGATATGCAACGGCTCATAAATATTAGCGGCCAGGAAGCCACCAACCTCGGGTTAAATTTTAGCGCAGAAAAGTCGGGAATAATGGTTTTCAATGACACTACCACTCACGCAGTGTCCATCCAGCAAGGCGAATTACCAAGAGTGAAGGAATATACATATTTCGGAGTGGTGATAAACGAAGGGGATAACTACCTAAGAACTCACTAGGAGCAACTTAAGGGTAAAGGAAAGCGAAACGCAGCTATAATGAAGCATAGAGCTCTGTGGGGGTATAACAAATATGAAGTAGTGAGAGGAATGTGGAAAGGAGTAATGGTTCCGGGCCTCACGTTTGCGAATGCTGTACTCTGCGTAAAATCAGACGTTCTATCAGGCCTTGAACTGAGCCAGAGAACGGTAGGCCGTTGGGCCTTAGGCGCACATAGAAAAACAACTAACGAAGCAATGCAGGTAATACGGGCTGGGCGTCGTTTGAAGTTGGAGAAGCGCAGAGTAAAATATGTTTTGAGAGGAGGTTGGGAGAAATGGATCAACGTAGGTGGGCAGCTAAGGTTTTAAGGTACCTAAACTTGAAAAGCGTGGACACGCAGTGGTTAAGGAAGACTAGAAGGCTAACGATGCAATACGGAAAGAGCAGTGGAGAATCCAACACAGCCAAGGTAACCAAAAAAAAAAAAAGGCAAGGCAGGTAGAAACGAATAAATGGAGAGAAAAAAAATGGAAGCTAAAACTTCGTTAGAGATGTACAGGGCTGAGAAATTGGACATCAGAAAGGAAAGTTTCTACGATAATTCCCAGGGCAGTGCTTTGCTTTTTGAGGCTAGAGCAGGTTGCCTGGGAACTAAGAGCTTTGTGGGGAAGTATTCACAAAATGATGGGGTATGCGTGGTCTGCGGAAAAGAAACAGAAACTATGCGGCACATAGTGTTAGAATACGAGAGTATCCATCCAAATCTACATGAGGGAAATATTCGGCTTCGAGAAGCCCTAGGATTTAAGGGCAGCACAGAAGAAGTTAACTTCAAAGCTGTCGAGGGGACGAAAAGAAGATTAGAATGCTGGTGGACAAAAAGCAGAGAGGGGAATATTGCCTAAGACAGTTACCACCTGTAACAGGAAAAAAAAGTATTTTGTGCCTAATAAGTTTTTTGTGCCTGCCCTACGCAGCGCTAGTATTAAACCAAGAGTATAAAGCATTTTTGGTCAGATGACTCGTCATCACCCCGCTACAAAGAGGACACCAATAGAAATCATCAATCATCATCATCAAAAGCTGCGGTGTTCATTGATGCTCATCTGGGCTTCGCACTGCTCTTCGGGCGTAAGGATTCGCAAGAGCAGTTTGGGATTATCCGGGCCTTTATTATTGCCTCGTAGGAGTAGCATGCCCCCCCACCTCCCCCCTTCACCCTCTGAAATTTTCAAGCGCCGCTTTGGAGCATGCAAGAAGTCACAACTCTGCCTATCGTCAAATAACGACCACCGATAATTATTAGACCGAAAGTTCTACTAGGCTAAATCTTTCAAGGTCATCCATTGCGTCGCAAGTGACCTACAGCCGCCGGTATGCAAGCTGTTTTTTTTCTTTCTTATTACTTTGCTCCCTCGGAGCCTCCTTCCTTCTGTGCCACCTGACCTGGCGAGGGTGAAGCGGCTGCTTCGCCTGCACTTGGTCACTCATGGCCGTGTGTGCGTGCGTTTCTGCGCAAGCGAACAACGTGACTGGGCGAGGGTTTAACGGCTGCTTCGCCGGCGCTTGATCCCTCAGTCTCGCCATCTATGCCGCCCCGTCTAGGCTGTCTGTGCGTGCTCTTCGGCGCAAGCGGAAGGATGCATTCAATCATCCAGCAGATATTTTCCAATTGTTCCATATATTTCCGGGCCGGGCACGTGGGTTCAGGCTCCCCCCGGGGAGCATGTTTTTCTCCTATTTCTTTCTTTCATTTCAAAAATTATACACACTTCAACCAGAAGAACGGACATTATTAGAGATCAGCGCGGAAAAAACACGGCACAAAAGAGCGAGAAATTACAGGACAACGCTGCACTCACAATTATTTATTTTTGGAAAGAAACATTGCTTATGTACATACATCAGTCACTCACGTGGCGGTAAATCATCGCAACAAATAAACGAAAACAAAAACTCCCACCTCCCCTCGCGGGAACCCCTGTGTAGATGCGACGCATAGGCGGAGCGGCGAAGGGACCGCGTTTTATAGCGCGCATAACGTTGAGGGGACTGCGTAAGCCGGTCCCAGTCGATGACGACGTTGGCGTACTTGTAAAGGGGCGTGGACTCTAGGTGTTTGAGCCAAGCGTGGATGTTGCTTCGCCGGAGAACGGCACACCACACCGGTTATATGCGCAGCGCGCCCGAAGGAGAGGAAACCGCGGAAGAGAAAGTACTGCACATGCCCCGGCCCCAGCGCGTCTGCCGTGGCTATGACGCGACGTGCCGCGGCTATGACGCAACACAATCCAACACAATCCACTTTAATCCAATCCAATCCAAATCCAAGCCAAGCCAATCCAACCCAATCCAATCGAATCCAATCCAATGCCCCTCGCGAGAGAGTGTTCGCTATCGGAGAGGAGAGGGGGTGAGCGGCGGAGAGCGCAGCTGGCGCGGCGAGGGGAATGGGGGAGGGGTGGACAACGCCGCCGCCGACGACGACGACGACAACGACGACGACGCCGGAGGGACAAGGCGAGTGAATCAGATGCTCTGCATCTAAGAACGCACGCACTGATACGTCCCCGCAATCGTAATCTATTTCCCTACGTGGCTATGCAAGGGTGTCATTCAGATATGCGTATTCTCTGTCGTGCAGCACTACGGAGGGCATGCTGATACAGCGGTGAAACCACGGTTTCTTCAAACCACAGAGATAAAACAATTAGGGAGATAATCGAGGCATATCAAATAAGACGATCTGCCGACCGGTGTAAAAAAGTCCGGAGGGCTACGTGACCGCGAATACCCATATCTGAATGACACCCTTGCGTAGCCACGTAGGGAAATTTATATGCTTATCTATCTGCGTGCCTGTGTGTGCGTGCATGTGTGCGTGCATGTGTGCGTGCGTGCGTGCGCGCGCGCGTGTGTGTGTGTGTGTGTGCGTACGTTTTCGTGCGTGTGTGCGTGTGCGTGCGTGTGTGTGCGTGCGTGTGCGCACATACGCGCGCGCACCCGTGCGGGTACAAGTCCTCAGTTTCGTTTTTAATAAATATAAAAAGCGGTCTCAACAGAAATGCTAAAAGAACCAGAATATCACGCTGAAACATCGAGCCATCTAGCCCGGCTTCGATTCGTGTATAAGTAACGGCATAATCAAAACAACAAATTCTTAAAATTGTTCGAGGTACAGTGTCATTCGGCACGGCGTATAAACTTTTGGCAAAGACTACATTTAATGTGTTTTTCTAAAGCAATGCCGAGCATATTAAAACCCATGTTCCCTTGAGAATGGGCTGCACACTAGGGGCGTATTTCTAACGCTCGGTGGGAAAGTTTAAATCACACATAAGCAACTTTCCGTCACGCAGAATTCGCATAGTTTTACGTCAGAGCATGAAAGAATTGGAAGGTATTGCTTCAAAACTGGGGGTGGAATTTATTGAGCTTTCAGTATCAGCAATTTTCTGGTAATATGCACCAACCGCCGTAACGCCCTATATCCTTGCTTAACTTGTTTAGAGCGAAACAAACAAAAATTTATTACTTTATCCTCATTTTAGCTGAAAAAGAAAATGAGAAAGAGAGAAAAGTCGTTTCGTCTTTACGAGCAATAGCAGCGTTCAGTTTGATAGAACATGAAAGCCAAATCATGAAAGCCAAAATGTTTTGTTTCCTTTATGGTGCGGACCCTGAAGGTTTCTTTTTTTTTCTGTTATGGCTTATACAATTTACTGCAATCTCGGTCTCAGTGTCCCAAAAACGAACGGAAAACAAAAAAAAAACGCAAGCAGAGGTTCATAATCTATACGTGATCATATATTTATGTTCCACTCACTAGCTTTGCATCCTCACCGTTTCCGAATGTGCTTATTCCTGACCAAGCCTGAAGGTCAAAATTCTGCCTTTAGGCTGGTCCTGCAGCGTAGCCGAAATTCTAGCGGGAAGGGGGGCGTTATGGCAGCGTAAAAGGTGTAAGTGTAACTACATGGGAAGTTCCGCGTCCCTGCTGTATTTATTTTCAATATTGTATACGCACGTACACCCGCGCTCGCCCCATCCACTCCTCAACGAGTCCCGTCAGATTTCCGCTGCCCCAATGCACGTAAATATTCGTTGGAGCATGTAGGTAATTTAGGCATTTATCGTAGCATCAAAACACTTTTGTACATCCCCCTGTTCGCATAGGAAGTGGGTTTACACTACTGTAAAACGCGTTGCATTTAGTGGCCTCGTTTTGCGGCGTGCTTCCTCGGGCACGTCTACTTGTGCTGTCCTTGCCGTTGCTAAGCAAAACACATGCAGACATTCTTACCCCAACCATTGAGCCAGGAATCATGTAAGTGGTCAGTTGATGTGCATCACTGGTCAGAGTTTTGTGAAGTCAAACGCGCTTTCCACTGTTTCGGGCTAGGCCTTGGCCAGTATACAGCCCGCGTTTTCGTCGTCCGCCTGAAGAGCCGTATGCCCTCGCCCTAGTCGCCGTCAAATCATGTGCGATGTGTGCCTTCAAGAAGATAACAACATGGGTATCGTGAAAAAAAAATGGGAAAAAGGCATCAGGGAAATCATGAATGCAGTACCCTTGGAAAGTTACCCTAGGAGTTGATCCGCGGACGTGATAAATAGTTGTGTAGAAAAAAAAAAGACGAGTACAAAGAAAATAAATAAATAGAAATGAATGCGTAAAGCTTTCATATTCACATGGCGCACGTCACCATTAGCCCAGGCATTCAACAAGAGTTTCAATGTTGCGTTATTTTGAAGCGATCGTTTTAATTAACCGATTAAATGCGTTGAGCCCGGAAATGCAAGCTTCAGTCTTCATTTTTTTTAAATGCGTAGCAGTTTGGTTCGTATGCGCAGATATACCTAGCTTCGCGGAAATTTTTGTTTTCTTATCAAATCTCACATCGTTTTTTCCGCTGCTGTATGAGCACGCGTTGGCGTACTGCCACTTCAAAAGCCTAGCAAATAAAAAGAGAAAGAGAAGAAAATTCTCAGGACCAGATATAGCGTCGTTTGTCCTATATTTAGCAAAACGGTACTGGTGGTACTTTTACGGAACTCTTTGCCTTCTAAGTTGGGCTGATTTCTAAAAACAGTAAGGAATTGCAAATTAATATTTGCATGAGAATATGAAATGATGCAATGCCTGTTTTTTTATATATACAACGGTTGTTGCGAAGCTCAGCCACGCGGAGGTGATGATAAGCGCACAAGCAGGCCGAGCCGAAGCGATTGCAAGAACGGGAGTGAGGCCTGCTGAAAGAAGAAAACAAGCTCGAGCCTGAAGCATTCAGTGAAAGGAAAAAGCTAAAATAAAGCGCGTTGTACAACGCACAAGGCAAACAGGATGAGCAAAGCCACCGATGTGAAACGACGAAAAAAAAAAGCGCAGGAAAAACAGGGGTTACAAAACAGCTCTCAACCGTTCACTTTCATGAATTATTCATAGCGCACGCGCACTGCGCTCCACCCGCACGCGCGGCAACGAACATCTCTAAGCAAATAGCGCGGCGGCGGCGGCACTGAACCCATGCACCCTAGAAGCCCCAAAAAACTTCAGTGCTCGCCAGCTCGCTCATCGCACACGTCCAAGTCGAGGGCGCGATGCGATAAAAACAATGAGAGCTGAGGCGAAGAAGGTGGCAAGGGCGGCCTACGCATGCAGCGCAAAATAAAAACCCAGACAAAAGAAAGGGAAAAAAAGGGAGCAAAGGGCAAAAAGGGGTTGTATTCTTGCCATCCATCGCATTCGTCTTCACGCAATGCCGAACCTCCGCCGCCCTTTTCCCATTTCTCCGTGAAGTTCTCCCTCCTCATCTGGCTTGCTGCTCCACTCGTCTGCTTCTCGCGTTATGCAGAGGTTAGGCAGAAGGGCAGCCCAGCGCGCGTCTTCCCAGTTCGCCCCTTGGGGAGGAGAAGGGTCGGCGGCGAGAATCTTTTTCGGCCGCCTCAACAACGCCGCCAAAGAGCGTGCCCGGAAGGGGCCCCGGCGAGGTTACAAGGAAGGCGGTGAAGCGCCCATCGGGAGGGCGCTTCGATGAAAAGGCCAAACGCAGCCGTGCAGCGCTTGCATCCCGGCCAAGTGGGCCGCGTATACATACGCACGCTTTGCCGTGAATAATACAACCGAATCGTCTGCGCGCATTGCCTTCTGCTTGCCGGCTGACGCACTTGCTCGGCCCTGTGTTCTTTTGTGTCTGCCATATCATTGTTTTTTTTTTCTTCGCGTCTGTTCGACGTCTAGAAATTCGCGGAAAAGAGAAGTACAAGCAGAGAGCCAGGACTAAATGAAGTGGAGCGATCATGGACTACGAGCCTGGCTCGACCATACATCGAAAAGCAAAGCGTTTGTTTGGTGCTATAAAAGAGCAACGTTTTGCACTGTGCAGGAAATTCACTCTGGGCATTGCGCAGGTATCCCATGGCGCCTACTGCGACGCTGAAGCATTAAAGGCCAAAATAAAAAAGAAAAGACACATGGGTCATCAGTATAATCCTATATGAAAGGAGCCTCACACCGGTGTAGATGCACAGAACAGATCCACGAGGAGAACTTCAAGCGCAGGTCTGACAAGTTGGTTATGTATTGGCCGGGAACTTTGCTTTCTATATTTGTGTCGCGCATGATAAAAAATGAATAAATATGTTGAAGCTAAAAACGGCGAAGAGTGGGGAGGTGCGCTTTATATGGCCTGCATGCGCCTAGCACAGCCACCGAATACCTACCTAAAAAGGGGAGCAAGTTGCCACCAAGATAGGTGTCTCAAGACGGACGGAGAATGCCCGGCACATACTTGCCTACGAATTGGCTGAAGTCAGACTTGCTCCCACGCGTTAACGTGAGGATGGCGTGGGTTAACATCTCCACTGCGCAAACATGTGCCGGACCTTCTCGTTTCTCGCCGCTGCGAGGAGGTCTGTAATTTAATTTTGGACAGCACGTTAATAATGCACGGGATACTACTAACGTTAGATCAGAACCTGCTTTCGGTCTCCATTCTTTTTGGTTTAAGCAAAGCTTGGTGCCGGGCGAGTTGGTGGAACACAGGGCGTACAGACGGACGACGGTTTGAGCTCAGTGTGTACGTCGTTTTTCGCAGTCAGTCGAATCTATCGCTCTTAGCGCAACTCTCCTCATCAAAGTGCCTTTGTTTTGTTTTTGTTTTCGTTCCACAGAAAACTTCGCTGCACGGTGAAGGAGATGAAGCATTATGCTTGCAGTTAAAGGGACCCTGCAACACTTTCTATAAGCGCTTTCACTCTTTCCTTCCCGCCTGGAACCACTGCGAAAGCTATAGTCATCGCCAGCACGGAGCGGCACTGCGTGATTTGGTCGTCGCACCTGATACGCCTTCCATTTCTGCTTTGTTTTAGTGGTTTTTTTTAAGTTGCTGTCGAAAAGCGTTCATTGCTGCAACTGAAAGAAAACAGGCCAACAGCCGCTACATGGCCTTAGTGACGTAATTTGAGCCATGGAAGAACGTCAAGACCGGGAAAGAGAGCAATCTTTTGAGCGAGTTTACAAGTTACCTGATGGGCATAGAGCAGTAATTTTTGGCTGAGGTGCTTTGCGACCCCCGAATCTAAGTACTGGGTGTGCTGGGCGACTACTTCTGCATGCATTTAGGATTTAAAAAAAAGTTGAAAAAAGTGTTGCAGGGTCCCTTTTAAACACACGAGTTGGACTATTCATGGGAGTGTAACGCGCAACTCCGTACGCGCTCAAATAAGGACCACATACACTAGAAAAAATGTCCGCATGCATTTTCTGTCGCCTAAGCAATATTCTCGCGTGTGTATCGCGCATGCTGTCTTTTCAAGGAAACATGACGGATTTTGCTACAGGAGCCTGTCCCAATTTAAAGAATTTATGGCGACAGCGCTTTGCCTTTTACTTGCTACTTTTTGGCATTAATGGCATGGGAGCATTTCGAAATGACGCCGTCACTCCAGAAGTACGACTTGTCCAATTTTCCGTGCTCGTCTATGGGTCTGCGTATGACCTCGTCCGGGATGGCAAGGGGTATGACGGAGGGGGATCGTCCTCTGCATCATACGCTTACAAAGTTCGATATTGGGCTAGTTGGTCACAGAGTTGTGCCCGAGCGATGAAAGCGCTCTATGAGGCGGTATAGTTTCGGTATTACGTGCCAACACGCGAGCTGAAGATTCTAGCTGTGCACAGTAGAACAACATTGCAGTACCACGGATTGTATGCGGGTCAGTTGGTACATATCAGAGCGATAAACAGGGCGCAAAACACGGCGACAGGAAGGGCGCACAGACACGGCGCTGACTAAAAACTGATGTTTCAGTCGCTTAACAGGCAATAAATAGGAAAAAGCAGAAGAAACAGAAAACACGTGATATCCGGATCCGGCTCATATTTATTGCCTATTAAGCGGCAATAAACATCACTTGTTGGTCAGCGCCGTGTCTCTGGGCCGTTCCTGTCGTGTGGCTTTCCGCGCTGTTCATCGCTCTAACCTTGCAGTATTTGAGAGCTTTGCCGCATCGCGCTTAAAACGGGCGCCACTTCCGGTTTCGAAGCCGGTTTTCGTTAAGCACAAGTTATAAATTAATAGAACAGAATTATTCTTCTGTAAAATCGACTGGCCGACGCTTAGTCATGGTGGGGACAGTATCATCGAGACCAGAACCAATTCATATTTTTCGTAATAAGCCAAGACTAAAAAAGTTACCTGTATGTACATAACCAACAATTCATCAACTGCTTCGCGTCAACGGCTGCTCCCCCTTGGGCTGAAGAGACGTCTGGGCGTCCTTTAGTGCGCACTTACACACTGCTTCTCCCCAATTGATATTGGTGTTGCACGCAAAGATGCCAAAAAATTATTATACCTGTGCAAAATGACCACATTAAACTTGCACATTTTTTCAAAACATATCATTGGAAATCTCAAGATTTTTCTTGAAAATTTTATACTATTCTGGCTGTTTTCTGTCGTCTTTATATCTGTTTGTACACTTAGTTGTTCTCTTTGCATCGCCTCAGTCTGTGTCCTGTCTTATTTTTGTACAATTTAACACCAGTAACGTGGGACTAAGAATAATACATCTGGTAGTGCCACACCGCTTTCACGGTACCCGTTGCAGCACGCCTCGATCAAACTGTCTTACATTTCAGCATTTTTTACCTGTAGCATCCGTATTTGCCAATATATTTAACGTTGATATTATTATTATTAAAATTCAAACATACATTCAAGAGTACCTCAATGTTTTATTTGAGAGCGCATCTTTAGCAATCGCGGCTACATTGCGTAAAACCGCAGCTTAACTAACACCTTTTTATCTGAGCCCAACATAAAACAGGATGGGTAAAGATTAATAAGAGCCTCGCTTTTATTCGTGTTTTAGGGGTGCTCGTATCTGAAATGGAAAAGAGGACGTCTAAGTCGTCCAACCATTTCAGAGCTCCGTCACAGTAGTCCACATCAATGATAGGAATTTTCGCGGGGATTTTCGGTGACGGCAATTTCGGCTGACTTCACGCACCGCTATGTTTTAAGCCTCTGCTAGCCCTACAAAATGTGACGGGTTGAAGCAATAGACGCCAAATGTCTTCAATTTTAACCCAACTAGGCATCCTGTTCTGCTTCGATGTGTATCATTGCCCCCTCACTAGCCGGGGGTATTGATGTTACGGTGTTTGGGTATGCCAAATTTTAGATTACTGAATGAATTTGTATTCTAAGCCCTTTTATTTATAAATTGTTATTAGAAATATCATTTTATATACTTAGATGAGATACCCTGAATAGAAAAAAATATGAGCGGGAAAAAGGCAGCGTTGTGTATTGTTGTTTCTACCTCGTTCATTCTTTGAAGCGCTGTTTTCCTCATTCCTAAAAATGGGAACACGGCTGGGAAAGTTCTAACACCGGTGCAAGGAAAGCTCATCAGCGTATTGAGCCCTCTCTTCACGAGCATGTCAGTGACGACTGACGGACGGGTGGGCACACCTGGGCATAAAAAGTTCGCTCATTAAAATGCGGTCAACATGAATTCGCCTGACATGACTTATTTTCTTGCAGCCTCTTTCTAGTCGCGAAAAGTGGGGATTAAATCTCGGCAACAAAAACACTGTCCTACTTCACAGGCAGGTAGTGTCCCTTACGTATATACCCGACGATGACAGTTCATGTTGAAGACCTCATGCGACCTTTGAACTCATATGTAAGCAATCGGCGTGACGAAGCAGGCCTGCTTCTGCACAAGGTCGGTACCGCATATAGTGCAGCCTCTATACGACTCCACTGAAGGCTCACTCTAAACAACTGTTATAAATTGGGTCGTCTCAGATCTGACAGAAATGAAATTTATTGAAATCAGAAACGCGGGATGCAATGAGGGTTTGCAGCATGCGGAAGAATGAGTAAAACGGTAACCACGATCTACCACGTGGGTTAATCCTCATGCGGACCCATGCAATATTTGCTAATGGACTGATGTCACGTGCCTAGTACAAGATACCATCAAGCCAAACATTTAGTTCAATATCAACGATCGCTTCGATAATGCAGAAATTCGCAAGAAATGCTGACAAGGGCAGCTTTATATGAGCGAATAAATCTGCTGAATGTAAACGAAATTGCCTTTAAAAGTGCGACAGGCGTTTCAAATATTTCGTTCAGCACTGTATGGGGACCCAGCAGAGACAGGTCGGCGTGACCAACGTTTCGATAGGTGGACCTTTTGTGAATGGGAACCGACTGTTTGCGTTCAAAAAGACAAGATCCACTATGGAAACGTGGCCACGCTAGTATTAGGCCCTTGTTTGCTGACTAGACTCTGTCTTTCATCTCTGAGCTTCGGGGTTTTTATTGTTCCTGTGGCACTTCGTCTCTAGTCGCCTGATATTCTTTTTCTTGCTCTGAATTCTGAGAGCGCGTATAGTTAAAAATACCGCCAAAATCGAAAAACATCGATAGTTGTGCATTGTTTCAAAGGAACCTGCCAAGAATAGTTATTTTCTTTAGGAGCCTAGAGAGGAAACAACGGGTAAGGAACTGGTACACAGATGCTGCAACGGCATGGAAATAAGTTGTACGATTAGGAACAAACCGCTTTAGTTTCAAAGCACTTAACATGTGAAATGAATACTGTATTGTATTCTGCCAGATGCCCTTTTTTTCATCCATATTCCAATTCAAACAACGTTTATCATCATCAACAACAACCTTTCCATATTACATATACAAATGAGAACTATCTGAATTAAATACCAGCAGTTTACAACGCCATGCTCGATTAAAAACAAAATTGGTTTAAAATTTGCTTCATTACTTCTGTGCCAAGACTCCAGAGTGCTGGGAGTAAATAAATGATTTGATGTGCGCAGAATAGAGTTGTTCGCGTACAGTTCTTTGTTCACAATAAGTTGGGAGAGTACTAATGTATAGTAGACGTTGTAGGATAGACATATTTGCCTCCCTTGAGGTCTGTTGACACCAACAGTTATGTCTCTCGTGAACGTTCGACTGTAAGGATTCATTCAAAACGGTTGATTTGCCTTCGAGTAGCCAGAGAGCTTCGAACATAGCAGGGCTCATGAATTCCGCCGGACAAACGAGAGTAGTCTTTTGCATCACTCTTCACCAGGCCACACACACACACACACAATAAAAAAATACAGCGCAACTTCAGCCGCTGTAGTGACAGTGAACTGCAGTGACCGGCATTCGTCGTCGTTTCTTTTGACCCCGCCACATTTAGTCGCGATACAGGGCTAATACCATTGACCACACTGCACGCTCGAAAGGACACCTCATGTGGTGCCATACTGGAGCGCGTGCATTCAACAAGAGCGCCGTCCGTGCAGAAACGCTCCGAACTTACCTCTTTACGCTGGAGCCCCTAAAATAGTCACCGAGGCGAAATCGCATCCCTGCCGATGACGCACTCTAAGGGCTAAGGGAGCAAACAAGGGCGTCCTCGCAATGCCGGCACTGGTCGTGTGTACCGACCTCCCGACAGTTGGGCGCTCTTTTCTTCAAAACCCATTTTCTCTCCCTGGTTCCGCTTGCCCATTTCGGGAAGAACTCCGAGCCTTGCAGCGCCGTCCTACAAGGTCTCGGCTTGCTTTCATCTGGAGTCCAGATTTTGTCATAACGTAATTTACATCCGGTAAATTTTGCTCCGTTTGGCCGCAATTACGTCTCCGCGGAAACGACTACGACGGCGCAAGCCTCGTTTCGCTAATTTGATAAGTCAAACGAAGAACGATAACCCTTTTTCCCGTTCCTCTTTGCTGGGCAAGGAAGGGGGGGGGGGGGGGTGTCCTAACTACTGCGCTCCCCTCCCATCTTCCGTGGCCTCTCTCACCTTTCTCGTTTCGCGTACCCTTCGCCACGCTACTCTTTCTGGTATTTTGACTCCCGAAAACGATTTAAAACCCACCAGAACACCGTGATAAGGGCGCAAGACTTCTGAATGTCGATTATAATCTGGCTAAGTGCGACCTTCTGGTGTTATGAAAGAAGGCGCGGAATTGAGCGTGACCCAACATCTGTTCGGGCCCATAGTTATTGGGACGAGACTTTGGAGCCGATTTCGCGCGTGGTTGCAGCGAGCTGGATCGCCGTCTGGCCCCAAAGGCAGCGGCAGCCAATTAAGCGACCGAGCACAGGATAGCGCGGCAGGTTATCAAATAAACGCCGTCGGCCGCGCAATCGCCGATGGTGGCCCGGCGGCAAGAAGACCAAGGAGAAGTGGGCTGACCTTCGAGAGCCTTGTTCCGCGACAGCAGGGCCAGAAGCATGTCCCGGTTGTGGTCGGCGGTCACCATGCTCGTGGCGCTCATGCTGGCTGGGGGCAGCCGCCGAGTTCGGACGTGTCGCCGGCGGCCGTAGGGAGCGCGCGAGAGCGCGCGCGCTTTTTTTAATTTGGCTAAGTGCGCCAACCGGCCTCTCCGCGCCAATAAAAAGCCCGCCAAATGGCCGCAAAGAGTCGACGCGGAGGGGATTCCGCCCGTCTGCTGCCAGGCGACGCAGACAGCTCGCGGCGCTGGCGGGCGCGTGCCGGCACGAGCGCGGGGCCTCCGCTGCCAGAGCCTTCCCTCTCCCTTTCACTCTCTGCCACGGCTCCCTTTTCGGGAAGCTTCCCTTCCCGCCGAGGCTCGAATTCCCGGCATTCCCCTGCCGTCCAGGACGGAAAAGCGGCAAGATTCCCGGCCGTGCGCCTGGGAGGGAGAGAAAGGGACCGCGGCCTAGTCCTAGGGAGGGCGCGAAAAAGACGCAAAACGAGGGCGGAGCCTGGCGACGACGGCGCGAGCACCGAGTGAGCCCGGGCCGACCAATGGGCGGCTGGAACCCGCGAGGAGTGGCGGCACCACTCGGGTTCGAACTCCCTGAGGGGGAGACGCGCAGGGGAGGAGGAGATTGCGAAGGAAAGTGCCCCGAAACCCAGCGGCGCGGGAGGGCAGGACGCGGCGGGAATCGACGATGCCGCTCGTCGCGCGTCGGCGGCGTACGTCTGTTGTCGAAGGAGCGCCTTCCTGGTCCCTTGCTCGCGGGATCTTTTGATTCGGGCTCAACCTCCGACAGTAATTCCCCGTGCGTTTTCTCTGGCTCGCTTTTTTGTCTTCGCTCGCGTTGCTTTCGTGCGAGGTTCATTTTATTGTCTCCCGCTATTTCGCTTCAATGGTTCGCCCAGTCGCCGGGTCGGTTGGCAGGCAGCTCTTTCCACGTGTGATTACTGGCCGAGATTGGTGCTTCCGCTTCGAGGGACGCGAAGAAGCCGTCGTCTGCCTGCGCCGTTCAATGCACGCCCCCCCCCCCCCCCCCCCTCTTGTTTGTCTTTCCGTATCCCGCAGCGCTGAATACACGCGGCGTAGAACATGGCGAAGATCAACAGTATCAAAATAGTACTCGGCCTTCTCGGGTGCTGCGGCTAAACACGCTAGATGGTACGCCTACATCTACATTGAATTCCCCCTGTTTCGTAGCTGAATCGACGCGCGCTGATACGCAATCATTTTCCGGATCCTCACGCCATGAGTCAAAATTAAATGGTTGTCTTGGAAAACCTTGCATGCGGAAAGAAGTAATTGTTAAGGGTTTGATTACATTTCTGTTAACAGAAATATAGTCAAACAGATCTGTCGACCTTATGAAGTTCTTAATTTTGCTTTCTCTGACAAGTATATCTATTTAAGCTGTGTTTCTTTTTTTTTTTTTTTTTTTGCTCTGCAAGCAAGCCACTGGTGACTAAAGGCCCAACCTAATGCACGCGTAAAATCGACGTACTCGCGCAACGAGATACGCCTGCGGCGACATACGCCGCTGCGACATACGCCGCTGCCTTTACGCCGACCGACGACGTTGGAGAGGGCGAGTAACCACATATCGCAGCAACGCGCACGTAAACCAATGCGCCGCGCCGTGTGGCTCGACTATCTCGGACTCAGCTTTGTGGCGAACAGTTCAACTACATTTTAACTCAAATGAAACAAATAATGCCTATTCTCACAAAAACACGTATATTTAATAGAGAAACAACTAAAACAGTTCTTGAGACACTGAAAAACGTTAAGGATTAGTATGCATGCTCGGCAGGCATAAAACCCTCTGCTACATTTGGCATAAACTACCTTGCTCCCATAGCTGCTCGTTGCTTGGCGTGTTTTGTCCGGTTGTTACCTCTCCGTATTTTACAAATTACTTCGTTTTATCGCATAACTAATAGTAAAGTAAGCTAATTTATCAATTTGCTGCTTTGTTATGCGACCTGACCGCCAGATAACATCACAGCCAGAGGTCTACGTCAACACCGTGCGCCCGAAAGTTCGCCTCGATGTCTGGCGGGCTATGACTCGGGCGTAACAAGCGCGTAGCAATGCATTCGGCGTACGCCGGAGTACGCCGGTTCCTTGCGCGCTTACGCCGGTTCACGTCGTTGCGCGAGTACGTCGGCTTTACGCGTGCATGTGGTTGTGTCTTAACGATACGCAGGAGCTGGTGCTCCCAATTAAAAAAAAAAGGGCCTATACGTCAGAAGTGCTACCGTTACGACGTCATTTATCTATTATGCCACCAGCACGTACTTCATCCTTGTGTAGAGGCTAGGTTTTCTGAACCATGAAATAACCCCCAAAAAGCTCCGTTATATAGCCTCGTTTGAGGCCCCAAACGTCTAAAATAGTTCTTATTCCAGGCTTCGTCCGGCTTTGCTCTTCTTTTCTTAGTGAATGTTGGCTCAGACGTTTCAGGAAACAACAAAGATTCTTCCTAACTTTATTACATATACCCCACAAATCGCACAAGGTTTTCCGGGCTACTTTTGAATCATAGAGTAATTGCTTTTAATGCTGAACGCAGTACGCGGTTATACCGATCGAATATTTGGTCATAATCCGCATGGAGATCCAAAATGAGGGCCCAGATCGCTATCCCTATCCTAATTACTACTCTTCATTAGTCAAGCTGCGGATGGTAATTGGCTGCTGCGTAGGAGCGTGAAGAACGGAAAGCGCCAAGACACCACGTGCAATGTTCCCAACATTGCGCAGCCATGCAGTGCACCATTTCCTTTCTTAATCTCCTTTCTCTACAATTCTTTCCCGCTTGCTGTCGGAAGTCTGACCGATTGCCCGAATTAGGGAGAAGCCTACACGAACGCGATAAAAATTAGTGCCGATGATAGCTGTGGTAAAGAATGCGCGTGGTTTGGTTTCAACGGAAAGCGATTTTTTAAAGACGATAGTCTTTCTTGGGCTGCTCAAACAAGAAAATTTTGGTCTGTCTGTCTGTCTGTCTGTCTGTCTGTCTGTCTGTCTGTCTGTCTGTCTGTCTGTCTGTCTGTCTGTCTGTCTGTCTGTCTGTCCCTCGACTCAGCCTTCCGGCCAAAAGCTGAAACCATTCGTCGAAAGTAAGTATACAGGGTGTCTGTCTGTCTGTCTGTCTGTCTGTCTGTCTGTCTGTCTGTCTGTCTGTCTGTCTGTCTGCCTCTTACACAGAAGTACACTTACAAACTTTGTCACTTTGTGAGGTTTTTAGATGAAAGCAGGCAGTTATCAAAGGCTTCTCCCCTGTTAATCGTTTCGGCGCATCTTTGCTTTCCTTTGTCCGTCTTTTGACGGAATTAGACAGACTGGCCGCGGTTCACGCTCAGCTTCCCCACAGTCAGCGGTCTCCTCCGCGCGCACCTGTTCTATTCCCGTGCCTTCACGTCGGCCTGTCCCGGGGCAGGCACCAGGCTGACTCTTAATCCCCCGCTGACAGGGGGTCCAGTTAGCGCCGCCAGGGTAACGCTCTGGTCTGTTGCTCTGGCGGCTTGGGTTCATATCCCACCTAAACAGAGATCGTGTGTTTGTTTATTTATTTTGTCTTTACAGCGGCGGCAACTTTGGTGTCATTCGTGTTGACGACGATGACTAGGAAGACGGTCACCTTTCGTGTTCGATGAGACACCTAAGGCCTTAAAACGTTTATACTACTACTATGAGTGGCTATGATGGGCACGGGTTAGATCGCACCCGTATTTTTATTTTCTGAATTAAATTAGCGGTCGATGTCGATTACGCGCAACTATGTTCCGACAAAGTGTTTATCAGCGGTCACTGGGAAAGAAAGAAGGAAAGAAAGAAGTAAGGAAGCAAAGAAAGAAAGAAAGAAGGAAAGAAAGAAAAAGAAGGAATGAGGAAAGGAAAGTACGAAAGAAGGAAGGAAGGAAGGAAGGAAGGAAGGAAAGAAAGAAAGAAGGAAAGGAAGAAGCAACGCCGCCTGTATAAACATTGCCTAACGCGTGAGCGAAAAATGGCCAAACAGCCACTCTCCTGTTGCTCTCTCCTACCCTTCCCCGCTCCGTAGCCTTCCAGCGTGCTTTCGGGTCCACCAGCCAGCGCCGCTTCTCGGAAACTATGCAAAATAGTGGAAAGTTTGTTTAGCGTTCCCGAGGAGGCGCTCGTACGCCTTCCTGTTTTTCACCATGCTTGTCTGTCTTGGTCTGTCACTGATAAAACTTCCTTTGTCACGAAGCAAAATCCCTTGCGCTGTCGCAGGCTGATGCCGGCTTTGCGCGCTTATCTACTCGGATCACAGGCCCTGAAATTTTCTGAGTGGGGCATCCCATCTCTATCCCCTCCGCATTTAGGTATTGTTTTGACCCCGCTGTTCGCACTCCGCATCGGTACGCACTTCTAAAATTGAGGACTGTACTGTAGAAGCGCCCGGACAGCGTGGCGGGATCCCAGCTGCTTATCCTTTTGTTTCCTATAATTTTCTGAAGTTTACAAGCACGTGATATTATTGGAAAGTAATCGTAGAAGTGAGCGCCTGAACAAAAAACGTGCACGCAATTTTTTCTTCTCTAATACTCCAGAAAGAAAAATATCAGTAAAATAATGGCTGCCCCATCCGAAAACATCGTTTTTCTGTTAGCTATATGTCTACCTGACAATCAGTATGTTCTTACACTATTTCAGTTCCACCTCCATCAGTTATTTTTGGGAAAATGCAGCAAGTATGAAGCGAGCGACACGTTCAACAAGATCCCCAGTGCGTCCCAGAACTACAGCCCCGTCGCGGCTAAGATGTAAGCGAAACGGCCCTTGAAGCCCAACAGGCAAGCTGACAGACACACGTCGTAGAAGTGGGTGCAGAGTTCGCGACTCCCGAGCAGTGACGTAAGGCGAGATGTCCGCCGGCACGCGCCACATAGCGGATCAGTGCCTGAACTAAGCGTCCCTACCCTTCCCATTGAAAAGCGCGCGACGCGTCAGGCAATGTTAATACAGGCGGCGTTGGGAAGAAGTAACGAAGTAAAGAAAAAAAGAAAGGGAGAAAGAAGGAAGGGAAGAAAGAAAGGAAAGAAGGAATGAAGGAAGGAAGGAAGGAAGGAAGGAAGGAAGGAAGGAAGGAAGGAAGGAAGGAAGAAGTAAGGAAGTCAAGAAGAAAGAAAGAAAGAAAGAAAGAAGGAAAGAAAGAAAGAAGGAAGGAAAAGGGAAGGAAGAAGAAAGGAAGAAGAAAGAAAGAAGAAAGAAGAAGAGAGAAAGAAGAATGAATGAAAGAATGAGAGAAGTGCGTCGACGCGTCATGGTACGGTCACGCAGGCGGCGCAAAGGAAAGCCCTAGCCCCAAGAGCACCTCATATTACCGCAAACGAAAGAATAAAACCAACGAAACCGAGAGAAATGGTCCCGCCGCAAGGAAACAGACATGGGACCTGAAGAAGAAGGTGACGCTGGAATCGTAAGCGAACATAGGAAGGGCGGGTCTTTCAAATGGCATTCCCGGCCAAACAAGGCGAGGAATCTGGAAGCAGCCCCGGCGCTAGTATAGGCAGCTAGCGAAGCGGTGCTCGTTCCCAATGGTGCAGAGAGGGCAGCCAGGGTCATAAGCCATCGTCTTTCCGACACGAGCAGGTCTTTTCGCGCCTCAGGCTTGTCCCGCCTTTGAACCACGCCGCCGGTATAGCATTTTCGTGCTCCAGCTTTGCCGAATAAAAAGAAACGTTTTGGAGCCTTCACAAACCAGTTGGGGCGAAAAATTATGGGCTTTTGTCGTAGTTTTTTGCAGTGGTAGCTTTTGCCCTGGACAGTGCCATATCACTTAAGGGAGGAGCTTAAGAATTTTAAATTGGGGTCAATTGCTACATGTACCGTACATAGGACGTGCGCCGAAAATACAATAAACCTTGAAATCCCCATATTGCGGGCGTTTTTTTATTGCCTCATCGGGTACGTGGAAGGTAAAGCGCCGAAGAAAAAGAGAAAATGACGGCTTGAGAAGAAAGAGGCAGGAGGGTATACTTCGCACAACCACTGTCTAGAAATAAAAAAAATGATGGAAATGAATGATCGGCGAGAAGGAGGACTACTGAGCACGCGAAACGAAATTCCCGACCTTAGTTGTGGGAGGGAGAGCAACGATGTGCGATCCCTTTAGGGGAAGGTGCGAAAATAACGCGAAACAATGGTGTAGCCTGGGGAGCGCTGAGTGATTCCACGGGGATTTCTCTATGACTTGGTTCCCCTTTATTCAGAACATTCAAAAGACACTTCAGTGAGCCACAACCAATCAATAAAAATAAATTTGGCTTTTACGCCCTGTATCTATATTTAGGCTATGACGAACGCCGTTGTAGAGGGCTATGGATTCAGACTGCCTCCAAACCTTTTCACATGCGCCAAACTTGCGTCACAAAGACAATTTTCTTGAAGATTTTTTGTGCGAATTAGCGCGAAAAATTTCGTTCTGTCTGTCTGTCTGTCTGTCTGTCTGTCTGTCTGTCTGTCGGCCAAATTTTAAGCAATGCTTCAACCCGAAGCATATATAGGCAGGACCATTTCAAGCTTCTAAAATTGCCGAAATGGCTCATATATTTCCACATCATTAGGCGCAAAGGAAACCTCATGCATATGCGAGGCAAAATGTGAGTTCGCAACCGAAAGCACCATGTTCATTTTATTATCAATACACGTTAGATTGGTTTTTATGATAGTACATAAAAAAATACCCTTTTAGAACGGTGTCCAAGAGAGGTCACATACAAACCCGAAAGCAAAATATGTCGGCTCATGCTGTTCTAAGCCGAACGTAAAATTAGAGCCCTTCCACTCTGGGAAGATGAAAACCAGTGAAGCTGTAGCTATGGTGTATTTTAGTATGGTGGGGTTTTGCTGTAGCGAATTTATATATTATCGTTATTGGCTCACGTCGGCCTTCCAAGCGGGCAAGTTACTCTTCATTCAAGAGGGATTCGCAGCTATACTCGACGAGATGGAATTTGAGACGGCAACGGCGGCGGCTGCACGTTCAGCGACTTTCCGCTGTTTCCGCATCCAGTCGCGCTTCTGTGCGCGCCGACACTCCTTCAATTCCCCCCGCTCCTCTTCCACCGGGCGAACTACACGCGTCCGTCCCATAGTGAGTTAAAAGTGCAACTGCTGATAACGGCGCTAGCCCCGTTATTATCCGATTGCGCTACTTATGAAAGAGGCATCGGTGGGGGCGAGGGCTATAAAACTTGAGAAAGAGGCGTCAGCTGTGGCGAGGAGGAGCACAAAAGCGGGGCCGAGTAAATTGCGCCTCCAGAAGAGCGACCCGGGATCCTAGCCAAACACAGCACCGCTGTAAAATAATTAAAGTTCCATTAATGGATCTTTAAAAATGAGTGACCCTCTCGTCCCCGTCCCTCGCGATCCTCAAGCTCCGCCCGATGCGCCTGCCTTGCTCCTGCCAAAGTCCTTTAATGCTTCTCCTGCTCAGGAAGTCCCAAACGCGGAATTTGTCGCACGTGCATCGCGAACCGTGTGAACCGTGCTTAGCACACTAATCGTCTCAGCGCTCACGTTTGCTCGCTTTAGCTGCGGCATTTTGTCGCCGTCATTCCCATTCCCTTCTATTGTGCCACCCGCACTGGCTGCAGACTTGATTTTATAATGCGCTAAAGCGGTGGCGGGAGTCAGGGGTCCCGTCGGAGCAGAAGCAGATGGCCAGCAAGGCTTCGGCTTTTCGTTGCCCTGGAGACAACATCAGCCCTGCGAAGCCAGCTATCTTCGAAAGCGGCTCTCTCCATGGGCTTTCTGAAGTCTATCGCTCTGTGATTCTTTCTCGGTCGCTCTAGAGAGCGACCTGAATCAACGTGGACTGATGCGAAAAGACCGACACTTCACAAGTATTGATCACGCAATAAAACGCACAAAATTAAAGAAAAAGGCGTGCACTCTCGGTAGATGGCGCGGGAGCAGCTTAAGCGGGAAAATTGAATTGAGCAAGCCTTGATTTGTTTATCATGGGAGGAGTGAGAGGGGAGGGTGTCACGTAACAATAGCGGCAGACGACTATTGTCTTTCGTAGACGTTTGCACCAAAGCAAGCAGATACATAACCATTTTTTTCTCCTACATACAAAGAACACTCGCCGCGGGCGCCACGGGAATCCGTGGGACCGTGACCTTGTGCCCATTAGCGCAACGCTTTACTACTGAGCCGAAATGGTGAATAAAAGGTGAAACCATAAAGTTTATTTTTTTAAGGCGAAACCCATTCTAAAAGTCTGAACGTGGTTCTCGAGACTGTTATATCTGGCACTGCAACCAGCGAAGATTTTGACGTATGCTCGCTAAAAGAGGCCATGCCAGCCATGCGCGGCACACGTTCTTGCACAGGAATGCCCCAGTCGTGCTTCGATCGTCACTGCTCGCGCGTTCACCTCTCACGTGTCGGAGGGAGAGAGAGGGAAAAAAATTTATTCAAAAGCTCCCCCTTATGTGGCGGTGGCCGTTGCCCACAGGGCTGCCGTGACTTGGAGGCCTCGGGGGTGATTAGGGTCCAAGATCTCGGAGCTCCGCAAGGCCTGCTCCCTGCCTGGGGTGCGGAGCGGGGTGGGTACGAATCCTTGGGGCACTGGCAGAGGGAATGAAAGTGTGTCCAGTGCACCGCAGTACGGGCATTGGGGTGAGGGAAAGAGGTGTAGGTGGGAGTGCTGTAGGATTGTGCGGTGGGAAGGTACGCGCTTGGATGGTGCGCCCCGTGCGGGCCTCCTCTGGTGATAGGGTGTGGTGTGGGGGGTGGGGGTCTGACGGTTCAGTCTGTGGTGGAGTTTAATGTTGCTGTATGTGCATGGTGGCGTGGGGATGCTGTGGCTAGGAGCAAAAGAAGCAGGAACCCGGTTAATAATGAGTTCTCGAACATGTGAATGTGCTGCCTCATTTCCTCCTAAGCCGGTGTAGCACGGAGTCCACACTTGCTCCACAGGATCCTGGGGAGGGTGTTGGAGGGGAGAGCTTGCGGATAGATACGACCCTTGAGGTAGTTGGAGAGGGCGTGCTGGGAGTCGGAGAAGATGGTGGTGGGTTGGAGGTGTTGAACTACGGCGAGGGCGATGGGGGCTTCCTTTTCCACGGTAGGAGAGGGGTGAGGACAGACATGGTTGTGGGGTAAGGAGGGCCGTGCATGGAAGTGGAGTAAGAGCGATGTTTGGGTATTGAGCCGCAGTGGGGGAGGGTGGAGGAAAGAAGGTGTGGTGTTTGGCGCGTGCCACGCGGTGGGCTGCGGCCACGCCGCAGGGGAGACGGCGTGCCAAGCTTGAAACATCTCGGAAGAATCTAGCGGCAGAAAGAACCATTCAACGCACCACTCGGTTGGAAAGTGTTCGCGTAGCGAAGCGCCGTCGTTGGCAAAAGCGCACAGAAGAAGAAAAAGCGAGTCGCTCCGTAATACCAACTCGAATTATCAGAAGGATTTGCATCAACATTACCCTCGTAACAGCGAAAACTACGACTGGAAGGTGCGTCGTGTGTTTAGACGAGCGGCTTAGTATATAGCGAGGCCGCGGGCATTCGTCGTTACATCTCTCTCAAGGCACTCGTCATTACCTGGGCAGCACTGAATTTTTTGTGCGCACGGAATACTGAAGAGGTAGTATACCAAAGTTTAAAGGAGCCATGAAGAGAAAACACAAGTTTGGTTCATTCAAAAGATTGTCTCGTTAGAATCATACTGACACCACTTTTAACGTAAACTTCGCTCAAATAAGCTACATAATTAGGAAAAACGGGAATGGTCATGCGACCCACCAGCTCATTTCCCGCAACAGAACCTATGATGTCACATGGGCTAAGCTCTGCGATTGGCGGAGGCTGGCAGAAGCAGACGCAAATTAGGTAGAGCTTACAAACTAGACGAACGAGCGATTTGCGCTTAAATTTAGGGCACATTCTTTACAAAGCAATAGGAATGATGGGACAAACAGTGGAAGTTACGAAAGCACATGTAAACATAGAAGTACTGATGCGTTCTGCTGTTCGTACTGCGCACAGCATGCTTTGGTTTAGCTGCACAGCACTATGGGGCTTGGGGTTGTCTCAGACGACACTGGCCGATTGACGCAAGCAACGGTGTCTTACGTGACCCCATTTGTCGAGCGAGCACTGTTTCAGGGAACGAATATTTTCTCCCAGAACAAAAACAAGCCAGGTTTAAATGCAGGCAAAAACAAACCAAATGCTTGCCACTGTATTGTGGCGCCATCTAGGTTACGGAACGTAAAGAAACGCGGGAACAAACCAACACCGCTACAGGGTGGAGAGAACCTTTGAACGGTCCCGTGCCGCCGCAATTGGGCCAACGGGCTCAACGCGTTATTCTTTTCGTTTCCCACGAGACCTAGCAACGCGAAACAGACAATATGATTCAAACTTCTTCAGTAAACCGCGTTGCGGCGATAATTTTAGCGCTGTTTTGACACAATGACTTGTTTCGGCGGCGAGCGAGCAACCGAACATGGCGGCGCCAGCGTTACGTGTCTCTACCTTGTACGGCGGATGCGTGAATGAAGGTACTCTAGGCTGCAGAGCGGTCGGTTCCCGTGATGTCACTTGGGACCACGAAAACGCACGATTGAGCGGGAAAATGAAAATTTTAACCTAAATTGTTTAATTTCTCAGTGAATAAAGCACCGTTTGTATCCGGACAAGCACTGGGGGCACTATAAAACACGAAATCTTTCGAATAAAACCAACTTGCATTTTCTCTTCATGGCTCCTTTAATTAAATACTGAAGAGGTAGTAGGAAAACGTAGAAGGGGCACAGGGAGAAAAATGAGGAGTTGTGAAGAAAGAAACCGGGGTGAGGGAGCATTTGCTTTTCGGAAAATTTTAGCCCGCCAGCTGATTGCGTTTCACGGCGTGTGGGTAAAAAAAGAACTAGATATAGCAGCCGCGCAGCGTCCACGGCTTTTTTAGGTAGGGCCGAATTGTTGCCTATTATACTTCAATGAGGTATATGGTGGTCACTAAGATTCACGCGCTGTTTCTTGAGCGCTATAGAGTTCATGCAGCTGTGGTCTTGGAGGCAAATTAAGTATTCCATTCTGCGCCGTAAATGGCGCCTTTATGCCTTTAGGGGGCGTTTAGTTGGCAACAGCCACCCCATCAAGTGAGAACTCTGCTTAGTTCCCCTCCTGAAGAAGCCCTAAGTTGCCGTTCTTAGGGGCGAAGCCCCTCAGAGACTCGGGCTGTCGGCGTCTCATGTCGTTGTCGTCTCATGTCGCCATATTATCATGTAGTCATGGTACTAAAACACTGAGAAACTCGCTTTCCAACGCATCGCATTAGAACGTAACGTGCACTAAAAGAACACACCGGAGCACTCGTTTTCCGACGCCTCGCGCTAGGACGCTTCGTGCTTCAAAGACATGAGACTTTTACAGAAAAGCTGTATACCTCTACCCCCAACGGTTTCGTCTCCGTGGGCAAAACATCCCAGGCGCCAAGAATACACTTATACGCTGCATGCTTCGCCCCTCGCCAGGTTTCACGTTAGTGGACATGGTCCAGGATTTTTGCAGAGAAGCTGAGGATTACCGAAAATTTTTTACAGAGGAGAGGAACTAGGCTAGGCTTCCGCACACTTTTCAATGTCCTTAGACCAAAAGTCGCGAGGCTCCGTGTGTCTTTGAAGTGCGAGACGTTCCAAAGCGTGCTCTAACTCGGCCTTAGTAAAGGGGAACGAGAAGCTGCGCAGCACGTAGGGAACAGACCGAAGCCCTTTGAAAACGTAAGGCGGAAGCGAATCGCGAAGCCAATCATGTCAAGCGGCAAGAGGGCGACGTACTTCGAAAACTCTTGTCGGAAGCAAAGCCGGAGTTCAACTGGACAATATAAATGCTTTCGCAGTCACAGTTTGTAAGAAGTGCTTAGATCTCCTCGGACTGTCCTAGGACCGCGGGTTAGTTGCGATGGCACTACCCCTGTGGTCGTAGTGGGTGATTTCAATGTGCCTCTGTTGGCACATAAAAGGAAGCGGTTTCCGCCTTTCCTGTTGGAGACATTTTGTTTGCGACCCCACACCGACCTGGCCCCGCCGAATACGCATCGGCTTGCGTGCATCGATTTGACATTATCCGGTAACATGTCTGCCGTAGCGAGTATGCCGATAAGTGTATATTATAGCGAGAATTTGAAGCCATTGTGACCGTCGATACTGACTAACAATGACTTTCCGGCTCCGCTGGGCATCCATATTCGCCTGCAGTGGTGGATATTTTTTCGTTAAATATTTAATTTACTTTTTTTTTTCTCAGACCGGCTTCGCACGTCCGTCCGCCGTACGCCGGCTCTGGTTTTCTAAGCCAAGAATAGCTGAAACTACTTTACAGAATAAACTCATGTTGTAACTAATAAACAGAGGTTCGCCAACTCGGTAAGGTATAACCTGGGATGCCAATGTACTTGACAGCACCATTAAGCAACGTGTATCTCAAATCATACGTCGGGGTCGAAATATTTAGGAAATTTACTAACATGAAACAGCGACATATTTGAACTCTGAAGTGCTGCGTTGCGCCACAATACTATGCGATAAAATAGTATGTAAAATATTTCGGGAGCATTTGTCAAATACAAGCCACCGGTGGTAATATCAATTCCACAATGCTCCATTCCCGACGAAACCAATGCTTCTTCTCGAACCATTTGTTGGCAGGTGGCACATGTTGTTCCCATAATCAATCAGTGATAACTAATATGCCCCTTATAACTAACGTTCACCCAAACTGTATTGGGTGAACTTCGGTGGACGTGCAAATTACGCTCAAGTATGAAATAACGGCCGTTTCTTTTCCTCTAGACTTTCTAAATCAGCTAACCGCAGAGCCCAGCGATGACCCTTTTGTAGGGACCGAGGTTGTTAAGAGACTTTCAGGATGTAGCCAGTTTCTTTCGTCGTCCGGTGACCATGGATGGAATGGAAATAAGTACTGCGTAGCTCTCCTCGATCAGTGGCCTAGCGCAAAGCGATCTTAATTCAACAAGCGGAAATGTTGGCCGGCGAGCGTCAGCACTGCCTTCATTTCTCCGCCGAAGCGTTATCCAAAACGTCATCGGCAAACAGGGAGCGCGCAGCTTAAATTAAAAGGAGCCCGAATCAATTGCCCAAGCACGTGAGGATGGAGCGCCACGGTGGGTACTGTTTACTTAGGGACCAACGTTATTGGATTTTTTCCCGAGCTTACGGAGACGTCGTTTATGACTACACGTTACGGGAGTGGCGTGCGACAATCAGGACATCGCAAACCGCACACTCAACTGTCTGCAAAGCACGAAAATATAGACCGGCAAAACCGGTTGTAGTATACGCTGGGCTCTTGTTAGAATGAATACAGATAAAACGGAGATCTGCTTGTAATAAACCCTACCACTGGTTTTCTTTGATCCCCGTACATAAGGAAACACAATTAGGCTTTCATTGACCCGGTTATAAGAAACTATTGGTTACAGTCGGCGACTGAATTTGAGATGTACCTTGGTCTAGAGCAACGTTTACAACTGACTTCTTAAAAGCCCGATTTCGATTATGAAATTGTATTACATTCGACAAAATGTTACCAGTAACGTTCGTAACCAGTAAAATGTAACCAGTGATGTAACCAGTGATGTAACCCGACGAAATGTAACCGGAGAGGTGCAACCGGTAAAGTGTTCACAGAAAACAAACCAAGTTGCGTAGTGATGCAATTTGCTCGGCGACAGAAGCGAGATTCTCTCCTTGAAAAAGCGAAAAAATTGCTTTAAAAAACACCAACTTTGGCTGCGCTTCTTCATCTGCCGTTTTTGCCAACGCCCACCTCTGTCCGGCTCTTAAAGGTCTACTTGGAATGACTGTCTCAAAGAAGCACGCATTTAGCTGGAAATACGTCTGGAGCCATAACGGAAAGATCTACGAAAAAACACGACGATTCTGAGGCTGTTGTCATTCGGCAAGAAAAGGACCTAGAAAAGATATGTTAAGGGTGCCTGCTCTATCCCGATACCGGATTTGAACCCCCAATGGAGCCGAACAAGAAAATTGACGCTGCGTCTGATTGGGACATCCAGATTGTTCTCATGCTCCTAGAAAATAACATATACTCGAACCGCTCGTATTTTCGAACTGAATTTCTTGCCCCAAAACATCCCAGTATATGTCTGAAGAAAAATAATCAGGATAACGGTTCCCTTGGTGATTGCAGCGATAGGTCATCAGAGACATTGTTGACGGTGACGACAGGATATTTTAAGCTCTTCGCCAAAACGCCAACCTTCCACGCATGCTCGTTTCGGCGCCTACTTCTGACACGTGTAAAGCGCGAACCGCCCACAAGTTATCCTAATCCCATCAACATACTGGTTCATGTCTGGTTTCAGTTGCCGTCAGAGTGATCCACCCGATTTGTCATTCACGCCTGCGAGCCAAAATTACAGGTGCAAATGGCTTTGCCGCCGTTCCTTGCCCTTTCTTTTATTGGTGGCTCTTGAGCTAATAGAGTTGCCGCAGTTGAAGGCCTATGGCCAAGCTCACTCCCTCAAACGATGTAACTGCGTTCATTTCAATTTAAGATCGGGCAGAAACAAGGATGACGACCTCTATTTTTTTCTTTATTCAGGCGGACAAGGTTTTTGATGTTATCATGGATGTTATCGGAAGCGTGGTTCCGATGCGAAGAAGAGGCATTTACAACATCTGGTTATGGCTCACACATTATGAATCGCCAAGATAAGCGGATAGTGGAGTGTTTATGCTGACTGTAAACGAGATGGAATGCGAGTCACTTACCGATTTTATTTTTGTGTGTGTGTGGGTCACTTCCGTCTACGAAGTTCTTGCGGCTCGATGTCGTCGGTGTGTGTATTGTGTTTGCTATCGCCAGCCAGGTGGTGATTTGTGTCGGTTATTTTCATTTATGGAAGGGTTTTTTTTTGTAGATTTTGGGAATAACAACTACTACAAATTAGTTTTAACTGGCGATTTTAACCTCAACTTTCTTGATCACAGCAGGGCCAAAACAGAGTTTGAAAGCTTGCTTAGTGTTCATTCTTGTGGTAATGTAATTGCATTGCCAAGAAGGCTGACAGAAACATCAGAAACCCAGTTAGATCTTTTCACAACCAATGTGGATTCTTGTCCTCTAAACTCTGGCGTAATCAAATACCCAATAAGTGACCATCTTCCAATATTTTTATCTGTCAACCACGCTGCGAATATGAAGCAAGTGCAACAACAATGTTCCTATAGATGCGTAAACACGTTCGCGTTGTAGAAATTTAGAAATGGCATATCGAATGCTGTATGGGATGATGTACTGAACGAATATAACCATGAAATAGCGTATGACAAATTTATGTCCAAATTCACATCTGTTTATTATAAATGTTTCCCATCGAAGGTCGCTGCTAGCTCTAGGAAGGCCCATCGATGGACAACATCTGACCTATTAAAACTCATAGCAAATCGCGCCAAACTTTACCGAAAATTTGTTCAAACAAAATGTACTGATACGTTACAGGAATACAAAGTACACAGAAACAAGGTTACAACGGAACTTCGTTCTGCAAAAAGGCGCTATCATTGCAATCTTTTCGTGTCATCCACTGGGATGTCGGGGGAGGTCTGGAAAAAATTGAGATCACTTTTTTTTGCAATTCGTCACAACCTGTTACGAAAATTGTAAGCAATGGTGTGGAACTTACAGGTGATCAATTGGGCAAGGCTTTTAACGATTGTTTTCTTTCTGCTCTCCACCCAGCATCAAATGTCCATGAATTACGTTATATGAAACCTTCCTGCAACAATACTGTGTTTCTTGAACCTGTAACGGAGAGTGAACTTATAATGGCTTCCACTAGCTTGAGAAACAATAGGTCTAAAGACATGTGTGACTTGCAAGTACAGCCCGTTAAGCCTGTTAGCGATTTAATTTCTCATTGCCTGGCACACACATTTAATATCTGCTTATCATCTGGTACGTTTCCTCGCAACATGCAGTGTGCAAAAATTTCTAGCTATATATAAAAAAGGGGACAAAAATGACTCACCGAATTATCCCCGGATTTCTATTCTTCTCATTCAAAGGTATTCGAAAAACTAATTCTTAAGCGACCCAATTCTTTCACGGAACGTTATGATATTTTAACGCCCGTCCAATATGGCTTCCACAAAAATAGATCGACAGAATCGGCATTATTGCAACAGAAAAAATTCCTACTGCAGAATTTCGAAGACAAAAACGTGGTGCTCGACATCTTTCTTGATTGCACAGCAGCATTCGACTTAATTAATCAGGACATACTTCTACTAAAATTACAGCAGTGTGGAATAAGAGGAACAGCCCTGTCACTGATATCATCTTACCTGCAACATCGCTTACAGTACGTCGAAATCAGTGAACGGCCACCCGCGGTAAAACGAATAAAGGCAGGTGTCCCCCAAGGGAGTATTTTGGGCCTTTTTCCCATTTGTCTTGTACATTAATGAAATCGTACATATTGACGACACTGCAGCGTGCATAATACATGCAGATGACACCAGTTTGTTCTTTTCGGGTCAGTCAGGAACAGACCTATCTATCCGAGCTAATCAAACTCTTGGGCTAATTAATAACTGGGCTAAAAACAATGCTTTGAAATTAAACATAAACAAAACCAAAGCAGTTATGTTTCACCCTCGTAATAAACCATATAAACTACCACCCCTCATACTAAATGACATCTAAATAGAAGTTGTGAAGTCTTTCAAAACTTTAGGTGGGTATTTTTCCGAAAATATGTCGTGGGACAGACCCGTGGACTACTTGCTTATTAAGAAGTTATCCAGTACGATAGGCTTCCTCCGCCGTCACTGTTGCAATTGCCCAATTACGATCAATGTTATGCTTTATAACTCTTTATTTTCGTCTCAACTAAATTATGGGTCACTAATCTGGGGAACAACTACCACGGATAGCATTCAACGGCTACTTGTACTTCAGGAACGTATTGTACGAATGATTTGCAGAGCTCCTAATCTAAGTCTCACAAGAAATATGTTTAAAAGTTTCAACATAATTCACTTTGGTCAACTATATAATTCCCAGCTTTGCCGCTACTATAAGGTGAATGTGCAGGTGCCCCAAAAAGTAAACAGAGCACGGGTTGAAGATTTTGAGGGAATTTCTCCGATATGCGCCAAGCCAGCAACCTCTAAGTGATTTTTCAAGAAAGTCGTTCTAGAATAAAATCAGGCCGCACATATTTTATTTGTGCTGACAGCCGCATCAAATAGAAATTATACTAAATTAACAAAGCCATGCTCCGTTTACTTTTTGGGGCACCTGTACGCAAAAACCACAAGGCTGTGGCTGCTTTATCTCGTCTAGAAAAATATGTCCCGCAGTATCCCACTCGTCATACCTAAGAATGGATAATTCGGAAATGCGGAACAAATTACAGTGACCGAATGGTAAAATTTCTACTTCCAACAATGATAAATTAACTGGCTCGACATCATAACATAGATATATTATTTATACCTTTAAAGGAACCCGGCTCACTGGCTAAGGCGTTGCGCTGCTGAGCCCGAGGACGCGGGTTCGATTCCCGGCCGCGCGGCCGCTTTTCTGATGGAGATGAAAAGCAAAAACGCCCGTGTGTACGAGATTTCAGCGCACGTTAAACATCCGTAGGTGGTCAAAATTAATCCGGAGCCCTCCACTACGGCGCGCCTCATCGTCTGCGGTGCGTCGGCGCATTAAACCCTACAATCAATCAATCATCTTTTAAGGACCTGCGCTCAATATTCATGTAAACTTGACGGTTTCTTGTACTTTTGCCTTGTCATTCTTTTCTTCGTGCGCGTGTTTTTATTCTTACTTGCTGGTACTTTTCTGTTGTTTTTAGTTCGATTACATGTTATTTATACTTCTCATTTGTACACTGCAGTTGCATCCTGACATGTACTTACGCACTGTATGTATGTATGTATGTATGTATGTATGTATGTATGTATGTATGTATGTATGTATGTATGTATGTATGTATGTATGTATGTATGTATGTATGTATGTATGTATGTATGTATGTATGCATGCATGCATGTATGTATGTATGTATGTATGTATGTATGTATGTATGTATGTATGTATGTATGTATGTATGTATGTATACTAGTGTCGTTTGTGGTCGAGATAGACAATGCATTATCCTTGTTTTTGCAACACAGTGTAGTGTTATTTTGACCGTGCTTTTCGCCATGCACTGGGGCGCAGGCCCTGACAAGCCTTTATAGCCTTTTTGCCTGGGCTCCAAACATCGTTGAGATGTTGAATAAATCGAATTGAATTGAACTTAAATGTTACCAGCAACATTGCCAACGTCGGGGTTCACGATCGTGGGCAATCCTCACCTGGCATGAGGCCTTACAGTCAATAGTGTGTGTGTGTGAGTGTCTGTGCGTGCGTGCGTGTGTGCGTGCGTGTGCGTGTGCATGGGCATGTGCGTGTGTGTGCATGTGCGTGTGCGTGCGTGCGGGCGTGCGTGCGTGTATGTGCGTGTGCGTGTGTGTGTGCGTTTGCGTGTGCGTGTGGGTGTGCGTGCGTGTGCATGTGCGTGCGTGTGCGTGTGCGTGTGTACACACCGTCGATGTTGCAGCACCACCGCAAAGGGCGCACATGAAGATGAGGTGACAATTATGATGGTTCACTCCCAAAACCCAACAATAATCCTGCATAACCGTACGAACAGTAATAACTATACATTAAACGTGCATAACCAAAACCACCACAATCATACAATGTCTCCAAATCGCCCTTGCAATCAGGCCACGTATCAATATGCCGAAAATCGTGTGCAGTAATTGGTTGGAGTTCCGCAAAGGCAAATGGTTCTTCTGGACCAATGCTATGCGCAGATGAAGACGACAACAATGACGATGACGAGCTGCGACAGTTATGGGGGTGTTCATGAAAGCTCATTGGCCATTTATCTGCAACGTCGACTAAGGAGTTGACGTACGCCAACGATAATTAGTTTTGGTTACTGACCGGTCACTCATCACCGAAAATAATAAAGAATTTGTGATGGTAATAGCTTCTTAGTCAACCACCTGCACCGACGAAGGTGGGAGCTACTATGATATTAATTGTTTTGTGCATACCGATGCAGCGATCAAGCAAGCGAGATGCGCTGTGATATTCCAATAACGTAGAGCCGACGGTTGAGCTTGGAAAAAATAATACAAGCGACTGAACAACGCGGCTTATTTTGCGTCTCCCATTCAACGGGCACCATGCTGCGTTTTTCTATGCACACAATCCGGAGATATTGCTCCAGTTTCTAGCAGAACGTAAAACAATGTGGCCGTCGGGGATCGGCGTAAGCTTCAGGCAGTGTGCTTTCAGCGTTGCTATATGCCCTCGATCACTCTCGCTCTCATGGCTTTATGAGCGGACGGGTTCTAGAGCTCCTATTTTCGTTTTTTTTATTCTTCTTTACAGGCTAGAGTATGAGAATAAAGTAGAGACGGCAAAACGAAAGGACCAAGAAAACAACAAAGCTAGTGCAAAATATCGGAACCCCTGTGTAACGTGGCAACAAGCGAGGCTCGGCTGACATTGGCGGTAAAAGACGCAAAGCGTGCGCGGTAGGGCGCACGAAGCCGAGCGAACGGAGTGAGTTTACCTTGGGCTACCCCAAATCAAACACTCCACGAGGGCGACGTCCCGTAGGATTAGCGTGACTGCCGTCCTGCCGCAACAACCCGATGCTGAGAGGAGTGGAAACAACTGCACCGGAAAAGAATGAAACGGAAAAATGTACCTAAGAGAACACACAAACGCCCCATGCTTCGCAAACGATGAAGAGAGTTCGAAGGAAAGGGAGATGGGAGGGCGAAGGCGGGTGCACACTTTAATCTCAAACACGTAATCACATTTAAACGCGAACGAACGGCGACGTTCCTGGGGCACCAGGACTTCGGCTCTCGAACTCGCGTAATCCGGTCGCAGGGGCGGCCTCTCAGATTAAACAAACTTCAAACTGCCGCTCTCGCATTGCCTCCAACCTTTGTTCACCGTTTTTTCCCTCCTTCACTTTGCTTCAGCCCGGCGGTGGCTGGTGGATGGAGCCTGGTTTGCCTTTCGGTTGTCACGACTGATTATGCCTGCAGCCATCAGGCCCTGTGTCCCGGCCCGTTTTTTCCCGCAGCCGTGTCATCCGCGTATTGTGTTGCCCCCTTCCCCATCCTTCAGTCTTACCGCTCCGTAATTTGTGAGCCTTTACTATGCTGATTTTCTTGCTTCCCCTACGTTTAAGCCATGCTTGATCTGGGACAGCACATGATCACGCTGCTCATTGACTCTTGATGTTTCCATGTCCCTTCCTCTCCAACTTTCCGGTTCTGTAAACACACAACACATGAATTCAGGTTACTCAACACTTTCCCGCGTCATTTTCTCTTTCCGTAGCCGACGCTTCTCTGTCTTCTAAAGCTTCGTCTTCGGCGTCTTCTTTTTTTTTTTTTTTTTTTTTTTTCGTGTAGCTTTTCTCTCAGTACTTCGTGGTGTCTTGGGAATCGTGTCGAAGCTCGCGTGTTTGTGTAACGCTGCCTTGATTGCTTGTCTCGGGTCCTTTCATTAAACGAAAACAAATAAGCAGTTGTTCTTTAACAAAGTAAAGAACTGCACAGGCCCTTGAATGTCAATAAGCACGCAATGCCTGCTCGCGCGTGCACGTTCCGCCCTTCCGCCCTCCCCCCCCCCCCCCCCCCCCCCTCCACGCTATTCCGTTTCGTATACGACACAAAGCGCCTAGCGTCATCTACTGGTTCGCTTTCAACACGGGCGACATTCTTCCAACCACCTGCAATTGGCACAAAGCATTGCCTAGGTCCGCCTTCGTCATTTTTTAGGGGCGATGCCCCTTTGAGGCTCGGGCTGTCGGCGCCTCCTGTCGTCGCCGTCGTATCTCGTCGCATGTAGTCACGGTACGAAAACACCGGAACACCCGCTTTCCAGCGCCACGCTCTAGAACGTAACGCGTACTAAAAGAACACACCGGAACATTCGTTTTCCAACGCATCGCGAATGCAGCGCGTGCTAAAAGAACACACGGAGACACTCGTTTTCCACCGCCTCGCGCTTCGTGGTTCGTGCTTCAAAGACACGAGACAAAGGACAGTTCGCGCTTCAAAAACACGAGACTTTTACAGCAATGCTGTATACCTCTACCCCCAGCGATTTCGTCTCCGTGGGCGCAAACACCTAGGCGCCAAAAATGCACTTTACAATGCATGCTTCGCCCCTCCCCAGGTTTCAGGTTAGTGGTGATGGCCCGAGAGGTTTTTTTTTTTTTTTTCGGCTCCATTTGAAAAGCGAGGAACGCGGCTCGAAATGGAACCCGCATTCTTGGGCGAAGCAGCACAGCCCCTTAGCCAGTGAGCCAGCGCGGCGATCGTCTCCATTTTTAGTGATATTCCGTTCCAAGATATGTACAAGCTCGGCACTTCCGGTCCGATGCAAATGTGTTCGTATGCCGCACCCCACCTCCAACCCTGCCTATAAAATACCAAAC
This sequence comes from Haemaphysalis longicornis, assembly GCF_048455015.1. NCBI lineage: Eukaryota > Metazoa > Arthropoda > Arachnida > Ixodida > Ixodidae > Haemaphysalis > Haemaphysalis longicornis. Next base: position 171,745,593 of record NW_027526203.1, read on the forward strand.
CAGTTTTGACGAAAAGAATGCGCATAATTGAGCTAAGAGAACATTTCACAATTTAAAAATATCCCGGGCCATCTCCAGAAACCTGGGGAGGGTAGAAGCATGCAGTGTATAAGTGTATTCTTGGCGCCTTGAAGTTTTTGCCAATGGAGATGAAACCGTTGGGGGGTAGAACTATATAGCTTTGCTCAAAATGTCTCGCGTCTTTGAAGCACGAAGCGTTCTAGCGCGAGGAAGCGAGTGTCTTACGAAGCGTTCTAGAGAGCGCGAGGAGAAGCTTCCTTGAGAAATTTGGCATCGTACCAAACATTGATTGTTTGAAGGGTTCAACGCGCCGACGTAACGTAGGCGATGAGGCGCGCCGTAGTGGAGGGCTCCGCATTAATTTCGACCGCCTGGGGATCTTTAACGTGCGCCGAAATCTCGTACACACGGGCGTTTTTTATTTTCCCCTCCATCAGAAAAGCGGCCGCGCGGCCGGGAATCGAAGCCGCGTCCTCGGGCTCAGCAGCGCAACGCCTTAGCCATTGAGCCACCACGGCGGGGCATCGCACCAAACACGTTTTGTGGGAAGTTTGTAGGCGTAGCGGTGACACATCAATTATTCGTCTTTCAAATTCTACGGTTCCGCTGTAGTGCTAACGTCTTTGAGCCATCGGGGGCTCTATTTGTTGTGTGCGTGTGTCTAATGCTCGCGTATGTAACGTCTCTTGGTTTTTTAACAGCAGAGCTGTTTAAGCTGATAGTTCCGCCGTCGAGCGTTGCCAGAAAACTCAGCCCAGTTGAACGCATTTCAGCGTGCGCCTCGTGAGGAGGTCCGGCGTCGTCCAGGCTTGCGCGTGGGACTGCGCCACGTGAGGAACTCGCTAAAAAATACCGAGGAAAAATACCGAGCGCACGTCGTGCGCCTCGTTACGAGTGGCCGGCGTCGGCCAGCTCGACCTTCGAGAACATTCTGCCTATAGCGTTCGCGGCGTGAGCTCTCGCGTGCTGTTCTCCTCAACACTTCACGTGCGTTCGCACCTCAGGTGGGGAGCACAGACGCTGAGTTCGCGAAGCCGGTTGCCGCGGGTTCTAGCGCGTGCTATACGCAGTCCACTTTGGGAGAGATGGGAAAGCCTGCTCTCAAAACGATCCGTATGTGTTGCCCTGTGCTGCCCCGTGAAATGGGCCACTGGTATATCAATATTTGTACTTCCGCTGCGTCGCAAGGAAGCCGACGCTACCCGGCCCTGCTCGTGTGCTCTTCAGTTTATATTTCTCGTTTGAATCGTCCTCCGACTGGTCTAGACATTACATTTGCGTTTCCGGTTACTAGTCTGAATGCCGGGCTATATATCGCGCGTGGTTTAATGGGTTATCAAATTCCAAATGAAGTTCTTATTTGCCTGGACACAGTTCCTGGCCTCGAAATGGCCTCGAACCAGCCGGAAATAATTCGTCGCACATTTTCGTCGGAAACAACTTGTCGTGAACCCACACGTACAACCACGGTTTCACGTGTAAATTCTGAATATTCAAACACTAATACTTATAGTGTAAAAAAAAAAACTTAGACGTGTTCAGAAAATAAGATATAGTAACTATACAAAACAGAATACGTATCGCGAAAGTTAAAATATGCACGGTGACCTCCACCCTTACAGCATGCGAGGAAGTCAATTTACCTAGCACAAAAAAATTATAGGCAGGAAAATTAAGGTTACTCTCACGAGCTTAGTACGCATCACTGGCAGGCTATTGGGAGTTGGAAGGACATTTTTTGGGAATGATTTTGCAAACTAGATCCCAGCCGGCAGGAAGCACTGAAGAAGGGGAAAAGAACTTCTTGCTTGCTTCAGCTTTACGGGCGGCGAAGCGTTTATTTGCCTTAGCGAATTCTGAAAACCTTCGATCGAGAACATGACTATGCGCACAGGCGTGGTGAGACAATAGTTCGCTATGCACCAACTTAATTGCTACAGTGCTTAAAAAGAGGACAAAGAGGACTTAGACGCGTACTCGCCGGTAGGTGCTTCCCCCCCTTTTGTAAGCAACAGTTGTTGGTGGGCGTTTGCCCATCAGGGTAAAAAAAAAATCCCCATGGTTCTCGAAAACAAAATCGCCAATGGCGAAAGGTTCCTTGGCACGTTCTCCTTCATATTCGTGGGCGGCTTCGATGTCGACTGTCAAGAAACAAGAGTCCCCCCCCCCCCCCCCTTACCCTATTTGTATGAAACTTAAAGACCAAGGCATGTGATGGTGTGCCTCTAGACCGATTGATTTGACGATGTCCGGAGAAGTGTTTAGTGGTATCTGCCTGTCGGTCCACTCGCATGTGCTTGATCGCCGCCAGGCCTCCTCGCCGCCCTCACGTCTCAAAATAGTGGTCTGGGGACGCTTGATACAGCGCTCGAAGTGGCTTCGCTCTCCCGGGATGAGGGCACGGGCGGCAATCGTGCACAATGGTCTACGTGTCACTCAACTCTTCCTTCGCGAATTGCGAAAGGTTCCTTGGCACGTTCTCCTTGATCTTCGTAGGCGGCTTCGATGTCGACTGTCGAGAAACAAGAATGCCTGATTTATGAAATTAAGGAGGGAGTGAAAGTTAGTGCTATGCACTAGGTATCGATATAGATATTGCCGCCACTACCCTTACATGTAAATGGGAAAATAATTTTTTTGCGCTGTAGTTTCCGAATGGTTCGGAAACCCACCGTTTCAACATCGTGTCTCAGACGTTTTTAAGGTCCCAGTTGTCGGATGTAAGCACCCAGAAAATTTTGTGCTGTACGGAGCCAGCACTCACCTACCCCCATGCCTACGTGCATGAAAGGACTTCTTCCCTACGTTAATTAATTGTAGGGTTTAACGCCCCGACGCTTCACAGGCGATGAAGCGCGCTGTAGTGGAGGGCTGCGTATTAATTTTGACCTCCTCGGCATCTTTGATGTGCGCCGAAATTTCGAACACACGGGCATTTTCTGGTGATGACTGATTGTAGGGTTTAAACGCGCCGACGCAACGCATGCGATGAGGCGCACCGTAGTGGAGGGCTCCGGATTAATTTCGACCACCTGGGGAGCTTGCGCCGAAATCTCGTACACACGGGGGTTTTTGCTTTTCGCCTCCATCAGAAAAGCGGCCGCCGCGTCCGGGAATCGAACCCCCGATGTCGTGCTCAGCAGCACAACGCCTTAGCCACTGAACCTAACCGGCGGGTCACGGGCATTTTCGCTTTTTGTCTCCATCAGAAAAGCGGCCGCTGTGGTCGGCAATCTAACCCACGTCCTCGTGCTCGGAAGCAGAACGCTTTACCCACTGAGCCACCACGGCGGGTCTTCCCTACGTTAGTGTAGTGAGTCGTTTCGTTGAATGGCAGCCCGTGCGAAACTAAGCAACAATAATAATTTGCGATAACGTCTTCATGACCCTAGGTCTCCGCAGTTGCGTTGTCCTCAGCCGTGCTAATCAAAGGTCCGTGCGAAGGCGTCATCACCGCCAGCCAGAAGCGAGCGCCTGCCTTAAGCTCCAATGGGCCGTAGCGACAACTGGAGTGTTGAAAAAAAAAAGTGTTCTTGTGGGCTCGCTGACAGTTATGCGAGGGCGGAGAAGCAAGAGTCGATACGGCACCTCAGCAAGCAAGCGCCTGCGGAGTTGAGTTCATTCTCCCTCGTCGGTACGCGCGCAGATGAGTCTTCGTTTGCGTGTGCAACGGGCACGTTGCACTTATGTATTCTGCCTGAGCAGCAGTGCTGCCATGGGTGTGTGGGGCGTCAGAGTGAAGCTATGTTTGTCCACCCTCCCATAAATATGTAATGTTCGTGCCTTAAAACTCCAACTGCCCTCTATGAGGAGGCAAAGCGAATCAGTAGGCTAGAGAGCTTCATGAAAGGTCGGTCATCTGCAAAAGGTACGTCGTGCGGTATTTAGGGTTAATTAAGATATATAAAGATAGAATACGATATTAAAGGTAGATTAAGCTATATTAAAAGGGCTTAAGATAGTTTAGGGTAATTAAGATGGATTAAGATAGAATATGGTGGATTAAGAGTGATTAAATTGATTAAAACAGATTAGGAGGGAGATTGAAGGGAATTAAGGTAGAAAGTGTTGAATAATGTGAATTAAAAGAGATTATGGTGGATTGAGATGACTTATCAGGTATGACACAATGAAATAAGAATGGATTAGAAAGGCTAAGAAGGCTAAAGCTGATTAATATGAATTAAGAAGGGTTATGGTAGATTAGAGTGAATTAGTACTGATTTAGGGTTTAGGGTAGAATAGGGCACACTAAGGGGGATTAGGCTAGATTAAGAGGGCTTAGGATGCGTTAACATTAATTAACGTAGGTGACGATAGATAAGCATGGCTTACGGTAACTTGAAGCAGATTGAGACAAATTAATTTGAATGACAAATGATTATGGTAGATTAAAGGGGATTAAAATTAAGGTAGAATACGATGTATTGAGATCGACTAAGGTGGATTAAGCAAGGTTTACTATTGTGGATTACTAAGGTGGATTAAGCGCGCGTCGTCGCAGACTTGGCAGAGAGGGCAGACTTCAGGCGGTTTAAGGTGAATTGAGATGAATAAAGGTGGATTGAGATGGATGAGGATGGTTTAGAATGCATTAAGGCAGATTCGGGTAGATTTCGTTGAATTAAAATGAATTAATATTAAGGTGGAATGAGGTAGGTTAAGATGGATTAACATGACTTAGGATGGATGAGGCTGGTTTAAGTTGAAATAAGCTAGATTAAGGAATATTTGGCTGACTTAGATTCAGGTGAATAAGGTGTGCAGTCAAAGCTCGTTATTTCACCACCGAATAATTCAAATTTTCAGATAACTGGAACTAAATGGCGTGGTCCTGCCATGCTGCATAGAGCCCCATGCATTAAAAAGCTCGTAATTCGAACGCCAACTGAGTCGGCCGCGGATAATTCGATCTGCGCGCCACCATAACTAGCTTGCATTCGCTGTCGCAAAATGGCGCTGGGTTGATAAAAACTGTACTCGAATCGCGCAGCCGGATATTCAAACATCGTCCAGTTTGCCCGATATAGGCACGTTTGCACTTCAACGGCATCTTATAGACCACCGCCACGCGGAAGCCCACATGCGAATGAGTGTGTTTGACAGAACAAAGGCCAGACCCTGACCATGGCATGGCCTTTCTTTCAACAGCCGCGCAAACACGACAAATCTTACCAGGGCCACTAAATAAAACATCAACATCAAGGCACTTCGCCCCTTTTTTCAAACAGTGTGAAATCCTATGCATGTAGGGCACCACCGCGATCTTTCTTTTTCTAGTTTCAGCCCTGTCTCGGTTGGGTTCGGAACTAAACCCAGACTTTGCCCATTTCACAAGCTTCTCACATACACTCGACAACAGGTTATTGGGGAACCCAGCAGCTTTCAACCGAGATACCTGTTGACCGAAGCTAGTGCTCACAGAATGGGGACAGGATTTTGAGAGGGCAGACTTGATTCACGAGAGCGCGATGCCATTCTTAACAATTTTTAAAACAGATAAGCTTTCAAACCCGTCCGCGCATTGTTCGTCGTGTGGATGCCATCCCTTGTTCAATGAAACTACTATCTTATATCGATACCGTGACCAAAAGACGCGCGAAATCGTGGAGGCAGCTCACATTGCGAAAATGGGTGATAAGTGTGTAAGTGTCCCCCTCCGTATCTCTGTCTAATCTTGAAGTAGAGTATCCGGATGATACATAAAAAAAGGTTCGCTTGTGTCTGGACCAAGTGATGCAGCATCTTATTTTGTGTCTTTTCTTCATGTATATATGTTCGTGTTTTTTTCAATAAAAGTTTAGTTGATATAGTAGCGCTCCGTCTCGTTGTAATCGTTCCTTCTTGTTGTCGTTGTTTCTTCGCACTTCCGTTTCACCATGAACCCTTACCAACTCGCCCAGCTTTCTTTGTTATTAAAGTAGCGGCATAACCTTGTTAAAACGTGTAAAGTCTTGCAAGAAAATGAACAAACCGTGGAAAAATACCGTGGTAATGTATACAATTTCCAAGAGAGTGTTTAAAAAAACACAGCTGGGTCAATTTAAGTGCATTATGATAGATTGAGATTGAGTCAGGATAAATTGAACCAAACCTAACCTTCCTTAACCTATCCCTAAACATGACCCTAAACCTTAATTTACCCGTGGTTTGTAAACGTATGCCCAAAGTTACCTAAACTTAATTTTAACTCCTATTACCCTGTTTCTGAACCTAACCTTAAACTACAGCTAACCTATTCTTACACCATCCCTATGTGCCATTCAAAGTGTGCGCAGGAATTTGTTATTAGGCAGTGCTCTGCGCTGTACCACGGCTCTGGGCAACAAACGGATACGCGTATACACCGCCCCCCTTTCGGGTGCTACACAGCTCCCCTAGTCATCCACATTCGCCCGGCCTGATTTTTTTCCCGGCGTGTGATTGTCATCGGGAGTGCGTGGAGGTCTATCGATCCCCGGTATCACGGCACATGCGCTGCCGATTACAAATCAGAAAAACAAAAACAAAATGCTGTTGCCACTTTGCAAGTTCGGGGTATCGAAGTTAGGCCGTTTTGCTTATACGACTGTAATCGTAACCACACATCCACGAGTCCACGTAAATAGGTTATAACTGCATGATTTAAATTCAAGGTCTGTGTGCCGTTTCGGCCTAGGAGGTGGGTGAGAAATGCATCACGACATGTAGATTTTTTTAAAACTACATATTGCATCGCCAGAGTACATGCCATTGCAGCTCCGATCCCCGCGTGACATATCCACGCTGGCGATTGGCCAGAAGTTGCGGCGTCAATACCTTATAAGTCATCTGGAGGTGATCTGCCCCCGAGCTTCGGCGTGGCGCATGCCCAAGATCGGGGTTTCTTTCCTCGTTTAGAGCCCTGTTAACCGGACGTAGGGCATGAAATATTGCCCGAAGATAATCATTGTAATTGCATAGCCGTGCGTGAGCATCTGTTGCTGTACACCACATCACGTAGGCTTGGGTGGTCATCGGTGATTTTTTTGAAAAGCTAAAGTACACACAAGCAAATGGGGCATCAGGAAGAGACCTGTATGAAGAAAGCTTTATTTCAAGAACGAAAGCCAGGCTGATGAAACCTCCCAAATTCCGTTACTTTACGTACTGAATAGAGGAAGATGTGAAAACAGCCACGCACTTTCTTCCAGGCATACTTTCTTCGAAAACTCAATAATGTGATGTGACCGTACAGACAAAGGCACGAAAACGGCTGCGGCGAATGCGGTGGCGCAGCATGGCGTGTGAAGTCGACGCTGTGCAAGGCGGTTCATTTCTCGCCCTAGGTTCGTGGCTAAGCAACTCCGCCGCCGCTTCCTATGTCGGGTTGGCGGCCTTACGCGACCGAACAATGGCGACCATGAAACAATAACGTCAGACAATCCCTGCGTTTTTCAAGCGAAACTTTTAATATCTCCCTCGTGGCGTATGTCGCGTCCAAAACGCAGTGCAGGAAAGCCACCTATGTCTAAAGATGATGATGATTGTGGGGGAAGTGGTCGGTATGGAACCCGGTTCCCTCGTGCTATGAAGCCGACGTCTATCCGATTGCGCTATTTCGACGCAGTCGTCACGGTTTGGATTTCGAGAGGGGTGCATGGACGTGCAACACTAGATAGAAAAATCCTGCACCCGTCCGTCTAATGACAGCGATAGTTGAACGCGAAGCATTCTTCCTGCGAAATCAAATGGTGAAAGGTCAAACTCAAAGCCGCTGCAATCAAAAGTCCAGACTGCGTACGAATCAAAGTCAAAGCTCAATGACTCAAAGTCCACACCGTCTGCAAGTCAAAGTCGAAACTTAGACGACAACTAAAAAAATCCCTCACGGGAGAGGTTCGCATTTAACCATCGTCGTTGCTAGACGGAGGGGTGCATGATTTTTTGTTTCAGTTTGCCACCATGTCCCATTCGTCCGACGCCATGAACGTTTTCCGAGCCGTCAGCATTCATCGCGCACATAAACCAAGGACGGTGCGATGCTTTCATTGGCAAGCAGGGCTCACCGCAACATTATGGGCAGCCTGCTATAATAAAAAGGCTGCTGGGTTATTATACACTGTGAAAAGTAGCCGCCGAATGATCCCCTAGTTAGTAATCGACTGGCTAAACGCGGTATATTTTGTATTCCGCCTTAGTTCCTGGACATTGTGGCTTCCCTGCACGAATGACAAGCAAGGTAGCAACAATAAAGAAGTAAAAAAATTGATAAGCAAAAAGGACGGCATAATAATGTTCGTACAAATAAGATTCACCGCTCTCTGATGGCACGTTCATAGTGGATCGCTTGTCCCGAACCCACGGCAACTTTAAGGTAAAGTTATAAAGCACCTAACCGGAAATAAAGTTGATCTGAGAAAAAGAAGCGCAAGCTAGACTCAGGGGATAAAAAATGGAGCGATTTCTACCAAAGAACTATAAAAATTGAAAAAGGGCGAACCTTCGCCGGCGCCTTGCCTCTCGCGTCCTGTTCGCTCATTTACAAACGGCGTTATCAGTCTGAATTATTCAAGCGTACGATTGCGTGCGTCCTGGACTGCATCCTCCTTTCCGAGTGCACTTGTTCTTGTTTAATTTTATATTTAAGAGCTAAGTTCGGTGATCGATCATGTAAAGAAAAACAGACAGAGAGGTAAGGAGAGAGGGAAATATGCTTTAAAGGAGAGGGAACACTGCAGCGATCTAAACTGGCAAACTGTACAAGTATCAAATGCCTGTCTTGCGCCCTCAATGCTGCAAGCAAAATCACGACGAAGAAAAGCAAAAAATTATAAATCAAGGCAGCCAAAAATAATTTCAAGTCATGCGAGAATAATAACATTTAGTATTATGGCACATGAAATTAAGCTTTATAGCATTCTTCGAAAGAGTGAAAATGCGCGGTACTTAAACACTATTAAACTACGCTGCGCTAGCGAAAATACCTCCTACACTATGCTATAATTCTAATTGCCATGCTCACCAAATCATGAGTGCATGAACACCATTTTTATTCCCGTTTGCGATAAATGAAAACTATTCTTACCTTGCATTGATTTTGGCGGGCATAGATCGAAACGGATCGTATATATGTTTTACTCAGCGTGTGAATTTCTTCTATTTCCAGAGTTTTAATAAATGAATTACCAAAAGTATGCCAAAAAGGTGTGAAATCTTATTAACTACTCACGACGGAGGCAACCTTCGGATAGCGGTCCGGCTTATCACCCTCACAGTTGGCGCCCTACCCCGTACTCCATTTCTTTGGACACTACCAGCACACGCCAACTAGTAGCGCCAGTCCGAGAGAGCAGCAGCGCCTAGTATGTTCCCTTTTATTCCCTCCTTTTCATCATGGAGGCGGGTTTTTATGTTAAATAAGTGTTTCCTTTCTCTGTCCCCCTTTCTCCTGCTCTCTTTTAAACATCCTCAGATCCTTCCCCCGTGTTGGATAGCCTACCGGACTATGCGCTATGTTAACTTACTTGACTTTTGATTCGTTTTCCCCTCTTAAAGGTAACATGAAGGAAAAGATTAAAAGTTTTATTCGAGGGTAAGAAAGGTTTAAAACGATAACCATAATTATCGTCCTTCAGACGGAATTAAACAATGTGTCATGAAATAATAAAATACCCGTAATTTGCTAACATCCGTCCGTGTGTCCCCAGGCACGCAAAGGACCTACGATGCAGTATGTGCTCAGAGCATAGAACTTAAACTGGCTACCTTGAACAATTTACTTTAACATTCGAGATTTCGGCGCCCGTTAAAGGTTCCCTGGTGGTCAAAATTAATCCGGAGCCCTCCACTACGGCGCGCCTCGTCGCCCGTGTTACGTTGGCGCGTTAAACACTATAATCAATCGATAAATATTCAGATGCTTCTGTGCCTCCCTTCTGACTGGTCAAAAACTTCTACCGCGTGACGTAGAATGGTAGTATGCGCATGTAGGGCTATCTTGTTTGTCAAGGATAATCTGATTTTGGAAATGACTAGGGCTTGTCTCTGTGTTTGCTAGGGATCAGAGGAAGGGGGGGGGGGAAGAAAACAAGTTCAATCACAATTTCTTATTCACTTCACTAAATTTTGTTACTAGCTCCATGGCTGTGAATTTCTACGCTGTAGGGACCTAAAACGCAGGCCTAGCGTCTGTTGTAAGAAAGAACGAGTACCCCTCATTGGTGGTCATCATCATCCCTTCTCTCACCCTAGCGCTCCGCATCCTAACATCAGAGCGCGGACGGATGTACACAGAACTGCGGCAGCCGGTCCCAAAATTCACTCCCATTAAAGTTTTCTGTGACTGAACAAAGGCCCTAAAGGGGCCATGCAGACAAAATAAATGTTTGTTTTATTGGAAAGATTTAGTGCTTTATAGTGCCCTCAGCCCATGTCCGGCAGCAAACGACGCTTTATCACTGAGAAATTAACCATTCTAAGCCAAAATTTCAATTCTCCCGCTAAATCGTCTGTTTTCGTGACATCGACCATGACGTTTGCAAAACAGGACCTTAAAACTAAAGATAGCCTGCTGATCAGCGCTGATACTTTTTCACGGACAGCTGTTTGGTTATCGTTTTAATCGCCCACTTTCCTAGATGACGCTGCAATATCGCTGAAGTGCCAGTGTTCTCATTTTGCTTCTGGCCGGACTTCTATACCTGCCGTATTTTTATTGGGGTTCGTACTAATCGCTTCCGAAAACGTAAGCTATGACTCGACAAACACGGTCATGTAAGTGACCGTGCCGCTTATGTCAGTTGGTCAGTGCTGTGTCAGACAAGTCCAACGCGTTTGACTGCTGCGTTAGGCAGTGTCAGCCGGTAAAGTGCCGCACAAACTGCTTCGGTGTTTACGTGTTCGTTCGTAACGTTAATTGTTCACCCCACAATTTTTACTGCTATAAAAAGAATGTGCCCTAAATTTAAGAGCGAATAGCTTGTTCGGCAAGCTTATACGCCCTGCCTAATTCGCATTTACAGTTGTCGGCCTCAGCCATTTGCACAGCTTGGGCATATAACATCATAGGTACTGTGGCGGGAAATTAGCTAGTGGGTTGCATGGCCATTCCCTTTTTTCCTCACTATGTACCTTACTTGAGCGAATTTTACGTGAAAACGGGTGTGAGTATCATTCTAGCGAGGCAATCTTTCGAATGAACCAAACTTGTGTTTTGTTTGCGTGGCCCCTTCAAAAACGTGTTCAAGACGCTCGGCTTTTCGTATGTCCCGAGGGCTTGTTCGGCCTGCGGTTTTCTTTCTACGCTACAAGCTTCTCTCATCGTCCTTTATTTAAAGCGCGTCCGAGTTCTAGCCTCCCTCTCCCGGAAAAGGTTTAAACTGTGATAACAGAAACAAAAAGGATTTTTTTTTTAAGGGGGGAGTAGTAGAACAGTGAAGAAGGGAGACAAGGGTGTGGCGTGCCGTACATGACGACTGGGCATTACGAGCGCGTGCGCGGCCACCCTGCTCGTACTCGCGAACTGCGGCGGCGATTTTCATTCTGATTGCAGCCGCCGCCTTTCCCCTGCCTCCACCCTCTTTTCCTCTTCACGACCGGCGCGCGCTCACTAGGTGCGGGGCGGCACTGATGGCGACGGCTGATTCCTTAATGCCTGCATTACACGAGTCCGAATGACACATCGAGAGCGCACACGAACCGGCGTTCTCTTTGGTGGGGTTAACGCACAGCGCGCGGCACACGCGAACTTGCCGGAGAGTAAAATACGTACGAGCCAAGGGGGAGGCTTTTCGACAAACGTGCGCGCGGTCGCCGTACCGCCGGGGGTTTCACTTCTGTTTCTTCTTTCGGTGTGTGTTCATTTCGTTCGCGCGGTCCCCGTTTTTGATTCAGCCCACCTGAGCATGGATCCTCGGCACGACTCGACCGCACTTCCACTGATCCCCGTCGTCGTTTGACGATAAGAGCAGCACTGGCGGACCCCCTTTTTGTTTTCCTCGATCTACCCCGCCGCCGGTTTTCTTCTTATTTAATTCTTACCCGTGCTGTACTGCCAGGGATACCTACTGCCGCCCTTTTTCTTCCGGCCGTTGTGATATTTCAATTCTGCTTCCGCGCGAGCTATTAAAATTTAAGGCAAGCCTTCACGCGCTCGTGTTGGGAGAAATGAAGTATTCGAGAGCGACCTGCGGGGGACGAATGTGAAAAGCGGGAACATGGACTCAAAGTTCCATGCACCGGACGGCGACGACATAGGTAGATTGCTAATATTGCGAGTTCTACCTAGATGTACTTCAACCATAGCTGACTAATGAGGGCCCAAGATAGTGATATATTACATAGAAATCCGCCCTTTCGTCGTATGACCGCGTTATGTTCAAGAGCCCTGAGTTCTTGCTGCTAATTCCGCCGTGTCACGAAACCTCTTAGTGAGGGCACTGAACCAACGAGCCGTCGTGTGTCACCCACTCTGTCAAAATGGCGCAGCGATAGCGACAGCACTTCGATGATGAGCGACTTTCATTGGAAAAGGTACAGTGCCCTGGTTATAGAACCACTAAATAAGGCAAAGATGTGAACAGCGGACGTCACCAACGACTGCGGTATCTACAATCCATATAATGGGACACAAACAGTAACGCTATGACTGAATTTATTTCATGTATTACGAAAACTACGGAACCATTCCGAGGCGATGCTGCACCAATCACTCCGAGCACTTGGCTTGCATTTTTTTGTGCCTCTGTGCGTGTGCGTGCGTTCTGTGCGGAAGACAGAAGACGAGAAAGAAGCTGGTCGTTGTGTTAAATTTTCCTTGACACTGCAAGTTGTAGGAAGAGATGCACAGAACCACTGCATTAGCAACTTATTGCGTCACTCGGAATACAATGTGCATTTCCGCCGTGGTGTCATTTAACAGGGATATACCTTTGTGTGCCAGATTGTCATTACGCTTCACTGGTCATGAAATTGCAAATTATTGGTAAGTATCTCTTGTACTTGCATACGAATTAAGCGGCAAACCAGAGCTATCCACCGTAAAGGAGAGACAGAAGGTCACAAGGCAGGCATAGCTTCGAAATCAGCTGGGTTACAATTGAAACCAACAAATTTTGTTTGGACATACGTCACTTAAGGTACTTGTCGGGAAAAGAGCACAACATTAGTGACACCGGGGGAGAGAAATGTGGGCACATCAAGGAAAGGGATTTAAAAAATTAAAACCAACCAACCTCAATGACGGTGCGGCGCAAACAAAAAAGAAAAGATAGAAGAACGGAATGCATATTATTAGTTCGTAAACATAAAAATGTGCATGGTCCTGTTACGAACGCAGTCGAGAAACTTCCTGCATGCCCTACAAAACAACTGTAAACAAACAATTGGAGCGTTTACTAAGCGCGTGTTTTTCCACGCAGTCATATTACCCAAAGACGACGGATGGACTGCCGGCCTTATTTATCCCAAAACGTTCACCCTGAGGAGCACGGTGATTCCAGCTAGGGTCCATATATACGAGGCACGAGCGGAGAAAAAACAAACAGAAACGGAATAGGCAGCTGAATGCATCTTTTATGAACGAGCTCACGCTCTATGGGCGCGAGACCTACACTCCATTCGTCGATTGTCGAATAAATATGGTGGAGCATCGCAGAAAGCCATCTTGAATATGGCCAGGGCTGTCACTGTGAGCACCCTCACGTACGGTGCAACGGCTTACGACCTCAACAAGACCGACACCAAAACCATTCAGGTGCTACATCGGGCGACCCTCAGGACAGTCACTGGCTTACCAAAGCATACACCCATTGGTAAACTGGAGCAAGCTGTACCTCTTCCTCCTATTGAAGCCATCATTCAGGAGGCCAAAGCCCAGGCGGACTTCAAAAGACCCCTTACACACCAGGGACACGCCTTAGTAGCGTGGGACGCCAGAAGACCACCAGTACCTTCCAATTACCCAGTCCCCATAGCACCCTGGCAGCGACCAGCAATTGATACTGCTACGCATAACAGACCGATAGAGCGTACTAATACTCTATTACGACAGCGGCGAATCCGACGCCTCCAAAGGGATCGCCTTCAGAACGAACTGGACATTTTCACGGACGCAAGCGTAAACCAGTACGGCGCGGGCCTTGCTTGGACATGCCCTGAGGCACCGGTTCTCTCAGGGTACACTACCATACTTGGCAAAGAACTTTCCAGCCTCGATGCGGAGCTGTACGCTATTAACAACGCAGTGTCAGCTATCGCCTTTGACTGTGACCCACCTCTACCGCCCTCCATACGCATACTCACAGATTCGTACGAGGCCCTCACAGCTTTGCGATCATATGATTCGACCCACCCTGTCGTCCACGAAATTCTATTTCAAATTCAACTTCTCAAACGGAACAACACCAACATCCGCGTCGACTGGGTACCTGGCCACGAACCATTTTCTTCAGGCAACCAGGCGGCTCATATGGCCGCTCAGGAGAGTTCCCCCTCTTATCCTCCACTGGTGCCTGGGGTAAGGCCGTCGCGGTCCCCCTCTCCCTCCCCAGCGATGCGTATTCACCAGCACAAGAAGGACCGACACACACGTCTAAAAGCCCTAACTCCAGCTGGCTACCTCAGCCGCCTACCTCCTATTCCCCGCTCAGGCGAAATTTTTATTAACAAATATATTGCAAATTCAGCGTACACACCTGAAACGCTTCGCAAGTGGTATACCCCTCACCTGCCCCCTCGATGTCCTTACTGCCGTACCACAACACCATCAGACCTCACACACCTAGTTTGGTGGTGCTCAGCTTTCGCCACGCACCGTACATTTCAATCTCCTCAGCCCCATCCCGATCCACAACAAACTGATGCACAACTATTATATGACATAGCGGTTTATTCAATCAAAAGCGGTCTGGCACGGGTTGTTTGAGCGGGTCCTCCCCCGAACGAACTGGTGTATGTGCACAAACCCTATTGCGATCCCCATGAACTGGCCCATGAATTGCAGGTTCCAAGAACTGGCCCAGTTATTGACTATTGAGAACGACCAGCATTAATTTGTTTATTTTCTCTTACCCTCCCTCCCCATTCCTTTCCCCATCGTGACCAGTGGTCATCCTTTTCTATTAAAGGTTGTCTCTCTCTCTCTCTCCTTGGATGCCTGTTTTATTTCGTTTTTCGTAGATTTTCCTTTTGCTTGTATTCACTCAGTTTTTTTCTCTTTCGTTGCACACGAAGCCAATGTGAAAGAAAACCATGCTTGTCGTCGTCGCACCGATACTGGCGGCCCAGTATCAGAAACAGAGCAATAGTCGGCAGAAGGAGGCCAAGGCAGCAAGTGAACAACGGTACATGTCAGTACGCGTGCACAATTCTGACTTCGCCGCTATGCCGTGAAATGCAATTTGGGTTGAAGGCCTTTATCACTTGTTTCCACCACTATCGTCAACTTCAGAACGTTACCGGCGAGCCACAAAGCCAGATAACTTGCAGTTACATCCTCGTTGAGAACCACAGACGTTAACCCTAGAGCATCGATTCAGCCACATTACTACAAAAAAAAAAAAAAAAAACGATTGCCACTTCTATTCTCCACAGTGAGCAAGGGAATACGGAAGCATGCTCACATCAAGACAGCGCCGTAAAGAACTAAACAAAGTCGATGGGACACATTACATAATAACAATCCGGAGAAAGAGAGCATAAACGTATAATGAAGCAAACGGTGGTGGTAGAGCCGTTGCACGGTGGAGTGGGTTCACCTCAGTCTAGGTACCCTTGGGCCTTGGCTGCAGCCCTGGCACGGGTGACCAGAAAGATCTGGTCAGCGTGACGGGAGCTGGTCAGCAGGCCCTCCCACTGCTCTGGGGAAGGTGGAAATAATTGGGGAATTAATTGGGGAACTAATTCCCCAGTTAATTGGGGAATTAACTGGGGAATTAATTGGGGGTAAGCGATGGGGTGCTTTGACAGGCCCACACCATGTGGTAGGTAGTATTAAGAGAGGGGCAGAAGCGACAGGTGAGGGTGTACTGGGTAGGGGATATTGCGTGGAGGATGGGTGCGTTGTAATAGGTGTTTGTTTGTAATCGACGCCAGATGATTGCTTCCTCCTTTGTTAGTTGAGGGTGAGGTTGAGGCAAAGTGAGGCGAAGGTTGCGATAATGGTGCAGGATGTCGTGGTAGCGTGATGGAACATCGGGAGGTGGAGGAGGCTGGACCGTGGGTTCTGTGCCTGAGGGAAATGCCCGGTGTGGAAGTGCGCGGAGGGGGAAGTGCGCGTGAGCCGCCTCATTTCCCTCGAGGGACGAGTGGCAAGGAGTCCAGACGATGTACAGCTCGGGGAGGGGATTTATCGATGTGAGTATGCGTAATGGGGGAAGTGAGATGCGTCCGCGTTGAATGTTACGGCAGGCTTGCGGGGAATCTGTTACAATTGTAAGGTATTCGGAGCCAGTTGTAGCGGCGATGGCTATGACAATTTCTTCGGCAGTGGTGGTTGATGTCGAGAGAGTTTTAAGGGAGGTGAAAAGTGTGCCTTCTGAGTTTACAACCGCCAGAGCATGAGCCTAGCGTGAGGGGTAGAGGGCGGCGTCGGTGTAGCGAGTATCGGGGTGAAAGTGGAATTGTGATCGGGGATGCTTAACCCGGGAGAGTCTTCTACCTTGGTTGAATTCTGGGTGCATATTGTTAGGAATTGTGGATACAGTAATGTGGGACCGGATTGAAGATGGAATGCGCTGAAGGGCTTGTGAAGCAGGTGGGGTCGGGTATCCGAGGACCTGGAGGACGTGTCGGCCGGTAGTGGTAAGGAGGAGTCTGGTGAGTTGGCTGTTGCGTTGAGCTTCCAGGAGGTCTTCGAGGGTGTTGTGGATTCCTAGTTGGAAGAAACGACAGGTAGAGGTTTGAGCGGAGAGGCCAAGTCCAATTTTGAAAGCTTTTCGAATTAGTATGTCGACTTCCTTTCGTTCTTTGGGTTTGAGGGCGATGTATGGGGTGAAATATGTGATGCGACTAATTAAAAGTGCTTGAATCTTTGAGGCCCTGACGTTGGTTTGTGATGCGTTTGATGAGATGGGTGATTTGGGTGACAGTGGCTTGAAGCTGGGGAAGAACTGCAGAGCCAGAGCCATCTTGATGGAATTGGACTCCGAGTATACGAAGGGTGTGTACTTTAGGAATGGGTGTGGAACCGATTGTTGGAGCAGGATCGGGTGTGGGAACTGGAGATCGCCCACGAGTTCGGGAGCGGAGGATGAGGAGTGCTGACTTGCTGGGGGCACACGTGAGCCCACGAGGTCGGAGGTAAGCGAGAATGGTGTCGATGGCTTGTTGTAGGGTATCTTGTTGTGTGCCAGGAGATCCGGTGGTGGTCCAAAGAGTTAAATCATCAGCGTATAGGGCATGGTGGAGACCTGGAATGGTTTGAAGGAGAGGTGGGAGCTTGAGGATACCGATGTTGAATAGGAGGGGTGATATAACTGATCCTTGTGGGGTTCCTTTGGGAGGTGTGCAAAGTGTGTCGGATCGAAGTGGTCCAATGCCAAGGGTGGCAGTTCGGTCGGTAAGAAAGGCCCGCACGTAGTTGTATGTACACGCACCGCAGTGGGTTTCTCGAAGTGCTTCTAAGATGGCCTGATGTGTGACGTTGTCAAAAGCGCCCTTTAAGTCGAGGGCTAAGATAGCACTGGGATGAATTTTGCTGAGGTGATCGATGACTTGCTCTTTGATCTGTAGGAGAACATCTTGAGTGGAGAGCTGTGAGCGGAAGCCAAACATGGTGTGAGGGAATAGGTCGTTGTCTTCAAGGTGAGTAATCCGGAGTATAACTTTTTTTTACTAGGAAAGGGGGGGGATGGGGATGAATATCAAATTGGACGAAATACTATAACAACTCACCGGTAAACATTTTGCTGCTTCGTATTTTTCGATATAGCAGACATTTGCACTGCAATTCCCCGTAAAAGAAAGCAGCAAAAATAAAGCGAGGAAAGGAAAAAAAGATAATCAAATACACAAAATAGCTGACGGTAGTAACCGAATTAGGTGCCCGAAGAAATGATAAGAAACCTTGGCAGGGTTACTGTATACACCGCCCTCGTGGCTGGTGTGCCCTGTGCCGCTGGTCACACGGCGCCTGTGGCCCGGTGAATCCAACACAAGACTCACTACGTAGGCCTGCACTACAGAATCGGTCACTAGAACACAATAGGTGAGTACCCCAAACTAGAGTGCCCAAAGCACGAAAACAATACCTTGCCACACAATGCCTCTACTCCCTCCCTGCCCCTCCCCCCCCCCCGCCCCCCCCCCCAAAAAAAAAAGGAATCGATAATATCCTATGCTGCACTATACTGCTGCCCCACATAGGCGCGTGTCCTTGTCGCGTGTTCCGCAACTTGTTTTTATAGAGGACGCGTCAGGTAATGAGTTCGAACAACCGCAGCTTACTTACGAGAGAAATTTCGCCGGGTAATTATGCAGTTTTCCGGTACAATAGGTTCTACCTGTTTGCAAACGCCTTTCAAGTGGGACGTCAAATCGAAGGGGATCAATGTAAATCTAAATCATGACCAATGTGAGCATCCTGCGCAATTCGTAAACCAACCGCTACACTTTGCGGAAGTTGACTTGCAGAGCGCTTGTGAAGCGTGCACGTTGGCAGCACCGCTGCACCGCGGGAAAAGCACTTCAAAGGCGCAAGGCACTTCCTCGACTGTTGGCTAGTTCGCCACAAATGGGAAACCAACCTTGTGGTTTAAGTTGGCTCGCTACTTCCCACGAAAGATATGTTTTACCTTATATCGCGACATTTTTATTTCTTGGTGACTTAGCACAATAGAACGAAGAAATTAAAACCAGCTACGAGACGCGAACATGAGAACAGAGTAGTCAGAACGACGCAGAATGGCCCCGTTTACTTGGTTCTCGTTTCAACGTCTTTTTAGATCGTTTTAATTGCTTCCAATTATGAACCAAAAGGTCCAATGATCTAAATTCGGAGCGTCACTTGACAATTCTAGAACTGATTATCCTTGAGCCTCCGCAAACACTAGGAACCACTTCAAATGTTGGCAGAATGTGCATCTGGTTTAGTTGATGCTTTCGTTTTGGCTGAAATTTACATTTCTCACGACTTCTTGGAAATTTGAATATTTTTGTTTGCCAATCATACATTGCAACACGGCCGCCACGTTGTTATGGTGGTATTGCCGTTTGTGTCGATAGTTAAATATGGCGTATCCCCACTTAAACATCAATATCAAGTATGGCGAGCGTTCTTCCCTCAGTTATTCTTACTGCCATTTTTTTTAGAATTATTATTGCTGGAACAATAGCTAATTTGCGCGTTGATCCATCAATGCAGCGTGCGACAGAAGAGCACAGAACGAAAGAGTGGAGGGGCGCTTGGAGTGAGGTGTATTTGAAAGTGGAGAGAGCTGTCTTCGCAACGAGAGGGCAGGTCGAAACGTGGCTCGCCACCAGCTTCTGTCAACGCGCCGGTCCGATCGCATGCCGTCTCCGCGGTTCCTCTTTTTGTGCGCGTTGTAGAATGGAGTCTACGTTCAGTACCGGCGGCAAAAGAGGAAGGAATGCGAATGACGGCGACAAAATCCCCATATTGGTGGACAACAAGAGGACCACCAGGCCGTCAATGGTGCTGCTCAAGCGAGCACACGTGACCACTGAGACAGTTGGTACTTATGAAGCCAGAACGCGTGCGCATCGGGCCGAGTCTCAAGTTCGCGAGGAAGAGGGAGAGCTGCTAACGCATTCTTAATGATCCAGCAGTGGATCTCCAATTAATTGTTTTTTACTGCAAATCAGTATATGTCTAACTCCCCCAGTTTTCATTCCGGTGTCATCGATTTAGTCGGAGCCGCTACGGGGCTCCTCCTCACCACCGCCGACACCTTTTTCACAACTATTTTCCCCCTCGCCCCCACCGATGCCCCTTTGGCAAGTCGCGCAGTCGGCAGCTAACGGCGGCAGTGCGGTTGTCAGATGATTGCGAAAAATAAACAGAAGCATGGATGGGCGTAAAAAAAATGCACTGACAATTACTACACTCCCTAATATGAAATTTGTGCACAGCGCCAACTGCAGCCTTCTCGGTCACGGCGCATTTCTGTTGCGTCTCAGGAAGTGTTCGCGTAATCATCGAACCTACGGCGGCGTGCGCTACTCTGCTGCTACCTCGCAGTGCGCCGCCGCCGCCGGGCAGCATGTTGCAAATCGTGTTTGAACCTACCACGCAAATGTCACGTGGTTTGGATTAGCGGAGAATGGAACAGCGTCTGAGGAAAGCGTCAGGGGGAGGGCGCTCCTTGGTGACGACACATGAAACATGTAGTGACAGAGATGACGCCGTAGCCCCACGTGTCGTACTCAACTTCACCCTTCGCTAGACGCTCCTCTCCGTTTTCTTTCTTTCGTAGCTGCTGCGTTCGCTCACTCGGTTACGCGGACATAAACAGACGCCGCTCCCTCGAAGCCCAGGTAACGGCTGCCAAAGGGCTGCCTTCTAAAACGACCGAAACCCGCCGTCACCGTTACCGCTCAAAATCACTTCACCAAGCAGCTGCCAATCCCTCCCGGTAGAAGAGAAACTTCCCCAGTTCGAACGCCGGCTTGAGCCCATATTTCTTTTGCAGCTTCGAAGGCCTTCCGAGCGACATTTTGGCCGGTGTCTTTCACGCCTAAGTATGCGCCATGACCGGTTGCTGGTTTATGCGTGCACGGTTTGCGGGTAGAAAAAGGGGGGCGTGCACGCACAGCTGGGCTTCGTGCCGCTGCCGATGAAATGCCGGTTGTGCTGGTATTTAGATGTCGAAATTACATGGCTAAATGCGGTTAGGCGGCTGTCCTCCTCAATCGAGTGTTTCGGGTGTGGGTTGATCTGTTACACAGACATCTTACACACACAGTAAGATGCATACGAGGGGGAAGGAAAACGGACAGCCATATGTTTGTACACGAGTATAGAGCTCAAGGGCTTCCAAGATTTAAATCGTTATGGGACAGATGCACGCCGTTCGTTTGGAGGAAGAAGAGCACGAATCGAAGCGTTGGCGCGAACACAAGCGCGAATGGGTGCAAAAACAACGAAAAGCTGCTGGCACCGCCGTTACCGCCTCAAGTTCAGCTCATGGAGTAGCAGCGAATCCGTCCCGGATAAACAGGAAATTGCCCTCTTAGAACGCCGGCGTGAGCCAATATCACTTCTTCAGAGGGCTTTCAGGGGATATTTTCGACGCGTCAGTCACTTCTAGGCACGCGCACATGACCGGTTGCCGGTTTATGCGTGCGCAGGTTTGTAGTGGATAATGGTGGGAGGGAGGAGGGGAGGCGTGCACGCGCAGCTATGGGTTTCATGCCTGTACTGATGGAAGGCATGTCCGTTGTGCTGGTGCGAGATTTAAACGCGGACGTTAAACGGCCCAATGGGACCTGTCCGGAGTCCTTAATGGTACAGCGGATTGTGTTTGTGTGTTAGGCTATACTCAGATTACCGACGAAACACCCATATCGTGATCTATGGACGTAAAAAAATGCCATGTCACGCAGTTCGGTTGGCTGAGACGTGAAATGACGTCATTCTTTAAAGTTGCGGCAACAGGATGAACCCGGCGTTAAACAAACAGTAAGATGCTTACGACGTGGGAGGGACACAGGGAGGTCCATGTTTATCTGCAAGAACAAAGCTTAGATCCGTCAGAGATTTATTCAGCTAATTGACTACGAAATATTCTCCATCGCAAATTACGATAAACGAGTTTTGTTTCGTGCACTCCGTGGACTGCGTCCAGCTTTGCAGATCATCCTTCTTCACAGAGTGGAAGGGCACTAATTTTTTTTTTTTTTTTGCATTATGTGTCACTAGTTTTATGCCAACTCCAGAAAACGTTCTTTTGCCAATTAGGGAGTACTTGGAGGTGTTCGCACAATATCGAGTAACATTTACAGATTCTTCAATAATATAACTCTGCGCTACAATCGTGATTCACTCAACAGTCCAAGCGCCAAAGTAGGAGACGAAGTTTGGCTAAAAGTCTCACGCGCCACTGTACCAAGCACTGCCGCATGACGCGCCACATGCTCTGACGGCGCGTTCACAGAGAACGTCCCCATAACATCGTGTGTGAAAACAAGGGTATTATAGCTAGGAGTTAGCGCTGTCGTGACACGCGACGACGAAAGAGCCGCCAGCTCAATAGGACCAGCGATGTCACCGGGCCCGCGCAACGCAGAGAGCGAGCGGTCGCGAAATGGCTCTTTGCGCCGCAGGCATCCATGCCGTCGGCCCCCCACGTAAAACGCGCATCACGCACACGCGATCCAAGAACGGCGACACTCTTGTTGACCAAGAGGGCGAGAGAAGGGACGGGAAACAATCCCTGTACGCACACCGGGTTAGGGAAAGCAGTTTCGCAGTGGGAATCTGGTTGACGAAAAAAAAAAAAAATCGAGTTGATAAAGTACAGGGGGAAAAAATGCTCGATCGACGGCCGCCTGGTGGCGGGAGCTGCCACGCGCGCAAGAAGCCTCCGGTAACACAACCGGCCGTGGGCCCCGGACGTAAGAGAAACAACCGGCGCGCCGCCGCAAACACGAGCACGTGCGCGATAGCTCCGCGCGTCACTCTCGAGAGGCGGCCGCGCTGTTGCGAACTGGCTCCGCCATTAGGGGTATTAACAGAGAGAAGAGCGGCCGCCGTTGCGTTGTTCGCGTTTTATCGCTTCGCCTCCTCCTCCTCGTCGTGTCTTGATTTTTAGCGGTTGGGTGCTCCGTCCCTCCGTCTGGGCCGCCGCTCTTCTGCCAGGACAGGAGAGCAACAGCGCTCGCGTTTCGATAGGCGAGGATGCGTTTAGAGCCCCGAATAATGGAGTAGGTGTGCTCTCGCCGGCCGACGTCACCGGGAAGTTTCAGGCCGCAGTGAAAAACAAGCTTCTTTTCACGTCTACCGCGGCCTTCTCGTTCTCTCCTGCGTTTCTCCTTTGTTTCGTTTTGTCGGCTATATTTGCGCTTCCCCGTTGCAGGCAAGAGAAATTGCCGAATTATACATTTGGCGCAACTAAGTGAAAGCATCACATGAAAAAATTACCCAAATGTGGGCGATACCGTAACGGTCTAAAGAGACATTGTTCTCGCTTGAAAAATGCACTGCCATAAAACATTGGTTAGCGTATTTTCTCTTTCACATCTTAATTCATACCATACCTCACAGAAAGACCCGCATAGCGTCGGTGACCGTGATTTCAACGAGACATAAATGCTTCCTACGGTTCTCAGTGAAGGTAAAAGTGGCGGAATAACCATGAACTGCTTACCATTCCTGAGTGTGAGACAAAGGAGGTAGTCACGTTTTGTTCCTTATGGAGAGGGATAGTTATATCTTAAGCGAAATAGAGTCAGCAGGACCACTTAGCTTTCTTAACCGCCGGCGTAGCTGTGTGGCTTAGGCGTCGTGCTCCTGAGCCCAAGGACGCGGGTTCGATTCCCGGCCGCGGTGGCCGCTTTTCTGGTGGGGGTGCAAAGCGAAAACGTCCGTGTGTCGAGATTTCGGCACACGTTAAAGATATCCAGGCGGTCGAAATTAATCCGGAGCCCTCCAAGCCGGCGCGCCTCATGGGCTAGGTGCAGCTTCACGATCACATACTTATGCTGTATTCGGGTGGTCGTTTTAGAGCGCTCTGGAACACTCCGGAAAGCGACTCCGTGTTCGGGTGGTCGAAATAGAGCGCTCGACGTATGTTCGGTTCGTCGGCGTCGTCCTCCACTCCGAGCGCCTCCGACTGCTCTAACTCCGAAGTGGGAGCGCCTCCGAAATCTGGAGGCGATCGGGTCACGTGACCCCGGCCGCCGCGGCTCGCCCCGCTCGCCTGCCTAGTCGGTGGCGTTCGCTGAGGCCTAGCCAGCGGTTTTTTGTGGGAGTATTTCGACGTTTTTCCTTCTCCTGCCATTGCTGAAGGCATCTCCGCATCATGTCGAAACGGAGACGCCTATTGAGCGTAGGGGAACCGTCTCCGCTGCTTCTGCAGCTCGAAATCAACGCCGAGGAGGACAGCAGCTCAGACGACGACGACACGCACGTTTACGCGACAAAGTTCGCCGAACTATTCGCCGAACCGCTTCCTGTGTTCAAAGTGCAGGAATACGTTCGCAACTTTGACTTGCAGCTAACGCACCCGACCTGGATGCCGCCATTTGTTGAAACACCTTGGCTGGCCTGGCTGTTTGCAGTTTCCGTGTTGGCCGCACCGCGGCGCCACGGTCGCGTGCTGCTCTAAGATCGGGTGCATCGGCGTACTCCGAGTCGGAGTATCAGAGCGACCACCCGAATACAGCATTAGTTTTGTTCCCGGCATAGTAGGACAATTCCGTAATTCAGCTTCACCACAATGCACTGAAGTGACTAATTAACTTTACCAACACAGCAAATTTGGCGAATGATGACAGACTGCATACGCATCTGTCCAAAAGTTTTGTCGGCGCCTTAGAATCACGCAATGGAAGCGTGACGTTTCTAACTGCGTAGTACCAAAGCGCAGGTCCCATTCCTGAGCCGACGATATACGCACGTTGGTATCATTCGCTGAATTTGCTTGAATGGCGGCATAAATTTGAAAATGGAGTGTATTAGGGAGAAGCAGAACAACGGGATCTTCCTAGAGTGCTGAACGGATTTTCGAATGCCGCAAGAAAATATTCTGTTCGTGTAAGGACTTATGCGAGGAAACTAGCAGGAGTAGAGAGCTCGGGCAATTAAATGGACACTGAAGGAGCCGTGCCAGATGAGATATAATGTAAACTCATAAAACTTGGTTGTTGGCCAGTTGGCTCATGATACTGAAGGAGCGGTGCCAGATGAGATTAATGTAAAGTCATAAAACTTGTTTGTTGGCCAGATGGTTCATGATACTGAAGGAGCCGTGCCAGATGAGATATAATGTAAAGTCATAAAACTTGGTTGTTGGCCAGTTGGTTCATGATACTGAAGGAGCCGTGCCAGATGAGATATAATGTAACGTCATAAAACTTGGTTGTTGGCCAGTTGGTTCATGATATTTGAGGAAACAAATGTGGCGCAAACAAACGAGGACAGGGACGGAAAATAACAGATCACTGCGCTCGTCCTTGTACCTCCTGCGTCTGTCCTCGATTGTTCGCGTCGTATTGGCATATTCGAATATCCCGATCTGATATAGCTTTAAAAAAAGCGCGCTATGTGTTGCCAAACTTGTCGTTTGCCCACTTCTCACTTTCTTATTTTCATCCCCGCTACAGTCAACTTGCCTACCGCGACAGAAACTTAGAACTGGTATTTTATAATCATATTACGCGCTAATGTTTGTCAAATCTGTAGTTACCGTTCAACCCGCGGTACATATGCCCCCAAGTTCTACATTCCCTACATAGACCTGTCTTTGTGGTCATTGGGCGCCATAACGTTCAGAGTAGCTTCGGTGTCAATTCTTTATTGTCTGATTCCAGACGATGAATCGCGGTGGCTCAGTGGCTAAGGTGTTGCGCTGCTGAGCACGACGTCGCGGGTTCGATTCCCGGCCGCGGCGGCCGCTTTTCCGATGGAGGCGAAAAGCAAAAACGCCCTTGTGTACGAGATTTCGGCGCACGCTAAAGATCCCCAGGTGGTCAAAATTAATCCGGAGCCCTCCACTACGCCGCGCCTCATTCCTGAGTCGCGTCGGTGTGTTAAACCCTACAATGAATGAATGAATCAATCAATCAATCAGACGATGAATCGGCTATTAACTGCGCCCTAAGATGTGCACATCGTAAGCCCTGTCATTTACATCCGCCTTAGTAGTGCCATGCGTTGCCCGGAATCTAACCGGCAATTTGAGAATATGCATGCAGAGACCGCCATTATAGTCTAACCGCCATTTTCTTTATGGCCTCGTTAGCGCGTGGTTTCACGCTGTTATAAGACAAACGGCACCGACCGACTTACGGATCACACGTGATTCCTTATGCGTATTAGTTAGTGGATGCGTGGATTGGCTAGCTTCGCAGATGGAAGGGCACATTTCTGTGTTTAGAAAACCATCTTCGAACGGGTTCTTGCGATTTTATTCTTATCTGCGGAGTTGTAATTGAATAAATACGAGGGAAAACAGGAAATCCCATTCTCGATTTACTGCACCGACGGAGCAGCAACGCTGCAGCCCACACTGGCGTGGCTGCATTTACCCCTGCCGCTACGGGGCAGGGGTGGGGGAGGATTTAACCCTCGAGCTTGTCATTGTAACATTCCAAAGAGGTTTTGGACTTGGCCCGCAAAGCGGCCTACACAAACGGGCAATGCGACCGCGCCGAGTAACCGGTGTGCATGCGCTGGACGCCGCTCTGTGCCCCTCTGCCGCTCACTCCCCCAAGCGCCAGGCGGCGTGCACTGCGCAGCTTCGCGCGGGACGTGCACGGCGTGGGAACATGAATGGCGCGTGGCTCTTTGTTTGCACCGAAGATCGGCGAAAGAGGCCGGCGTCAATACACCGCAAACGAGCGCCGCCGCCAGGCTCGCTCCGTTCTCCACTGCCCGCGCAGACCGACAGCACGTGTCTGTACAGAGCACCGAGCGTAATTGAGCCAAGACGCCCTGCCCATGCGCCTGTACCAGCGTAATTGCTGCGCGATTCTTTGGCTACTGCGAGCGCACTTAGAAATGAGCAGGCTAAACATCGGGGCCCGCTGACAGAGATTTCCAAACGTAGACGAGGGGTTAGCTGTACGTAAGCTTAATACGATGCTTTCCAATCTGGGTAATTTGCGGCTAAAGGTCCAAAATAAGATATTACTACAATTTGCCCGCAACGGAGTCTAAGTGCTATTTTCAGTTTCGGTTTGTTACTGACCTTTACAAAATTCCGCACCTGTGTAATTGCAAATTAAGATGATACCATTTACTCACAATTACAAAGGCACATTTATCGGTGGCGTGGTGACGAACGTGTTGTGCGGCTACGTGTCCAGTCGTAAGTTCGGTTTCCACGTCAGGCAGCCTGTGCTGAGACTGGAGGTGAGTACGGAGATGCCTTTGTACAGGATTTTGGCCGGTGTTAAGGAACCCCGCTTTGTCCAAAGTAACAAGTAATCTTCCCTCTCATCCTCTTTACACGCCCATCCTTCCCCTTCCCTTTCCCCCACACAGAATAGCTGGTCATAGCTACTTATCTCAGGCCGACCTTTCAAAGTGCACTGCTGGGCGAGTTGGTAGTTCATTTTAAAAAATAGCTACACCGCGAATAGAAACAAGTACACAGAAAGACGACTGGATGAGCGCTGACTTCCAACTGAATTTAATACGAGAAACCTAGCACCTGTAATACGTAAAATATTAAAAACAACACCAGAAAATAGGCGTGCAATCTCTGGTACCACACCACCGTATCAACACGCGTTCACTCACTTGGCACAATCTATACAGACACCAAACTAAGTCATGGCCGAAGTGCAGCACGTGTTCGAAAGGAAATCTCTCTCTTTTTTGGACAACGAGATTGACACCCGGTTTACGCATTTACTGGCATGCCTCTCAATTTCGTGTGCTTCAATTATTTCTCGTGTAGTTCGATTTCGAACACGTGCTGTACTTCGGGCATGACTTAGTTTGGTGTTTGTATAGATTGTGCCAAGTGCGTGAACGCGTGTTGATACGGTGGTGTGATACCAGAGATTATACGTACATTTTCTGTTTTTTTTTAATATTGTGCTGGTGTTAACATGAAAAGTGCTTATAAAAGGGGCTAGGTTTTTGGTATTAAATTCAGTTGAAAGTCAGCGCCCGTCCAGTCGTCTTTCTGTGTCCTTGTTTCCATTCGCGGTGTAGCTATTTTTTAAAAGCAACCTTTCAGTGTTTTTCCCTTTTCATAAAATTCCTTTCTGTCTTTCCTTCTTTCTCTCTTTCTCTCTCCTCTTCTCTCCTCTTAGGTGAGCCGCGAAATCCGGCTGCAACTTCGGCTGGTAAAGCCGCAAATCTGCACCTACCGTTCAAAGCCAGCTCTAGAGAGACATGGTACATCATTTTTCGGAGCCTAGTGTACTACTCATGCTGTTCCAGGTGCGGGAACTCCATGTTTTACAAATCCTTATTCATTATACAATAACATCAATTATAAGCATGGTCGAGGAGCGCCATGTCTTCAGTAATCGTGCGACGCGGCAAAAAAACAAACAATAAGAACGGACAAAACATCAGCTTGTTGTTCACCCGGTGCTATGACATAGCCGCTGCAACGCTGCATGGTCGGCTATCATTGGAAGCCGGTGTTCAGCGCGTACTGCTTTGGAGCCATTTCTCACGGTAATAGTTCCTCGCATGAGACACAACAGTTCTTAGTTAGTAATTAACCAATCCGTTCATTGCCTGCTTTTTTAAAGGTGCAGTAATGGAAAGGAAGAATATCTAGACCGCCAGCTAGCTCATCCATGACTACAAAAAATAACTATCAAACCTTCTTTTCTGTATAAACACTGAGAAACGTGCACAAAAAGTAGCACAGCGAGATGTCCCGTTAGAAGTCCAACTAGAAGTTCCCCTTGCAGCGGGAGATCTTTTTAGATTGCAACAAGACACAGAAAGGGGATGAAAGCATAACTAAACTTTGAGTAAAAAGTAAACCTTGTTAATAAAAAACGAATGGCATTTTAGAAAACTAAATTATATGTGAGAAAAAACTCACGTATACAACGTTTTTTATGTCCACTAAAAGGTTACGAGCAAATATTAGCCTACAGTTGAACTTCAGACTTTGTTTTGGTAGGCCTGGCTACTTTGACATCAGTACGATAATAAACTGCGGAATGGATTCATCATCATCATCATCATCATCATCTTCTTCTTCTTCTTCTTCTTCTTCTTCTTCTTCATTATCATCATCATCAGCCTATCTACGCCCACTGCAGGGCAAAGGCCTCTCCCATTAATCTCCAATTATCCCGGTCCTGTGCTAACTGCGACCAATTTATCCCCGCAAACTTCTTGATCTCATCTTCCCCTCTAACTTTCTGGCGCCCCCTTCCACGCTTGCCTTCTCTAGGGATCCACTCTGTTACCCTTAATGACCAACGGTTATCTTGCCTTCGCATTACATGCCCTGCCCACGTCCATTTCTTCTTCTTAATTTCTACTAATATGTCCTTAACACGCGTTTGTTCCCTGACCCACTCCGCTCTCTTCTTGTCCCTTAATGTTACACCTATCATCTTCCGCTCCATTGCTCGCTGAGTCTTCCTCAATTGAAGTTGAACCCTTTCAGTGAGCCTCCAAGTTTCTGTCCCGTAGGCCCCGTAGATTCAGTACCGCAAGCACTTAAACTATATCATAGAGCAAAATAATTCCTGTTGAGTAGTCAGCGTATACTGAACATTGAGTAGATGGTATACAATCAGGAAGGTTCTTCATATGAATGAGAAATAACACCGTCGTCTACAAAAGACGAGAATTAAAAATTACTTCCACCTCCCCTCGCGGGAACCCCTGTGTAGATGCGACGCATAGGGGGTTCCGTTGTTGTTTCCGTTAGGTTGATTTTCCCATCGCGTGAAACGTGCCGTGAACCCCCTGCCGCGGCTATGACGCAACGTGGCGCGGCTATGACGCAACACAATCCAACACAATCCACTTTAATCCAATCCAATCCAAATCCGACCCAATCCAATCCCAATCCAAGCCAAGCCAAGCCAAGCCAAGCCAAGCCAATCGAATCCAATCCAATGGCCCTCGCGAGAGAGTTCGCTATCGGAGAGGAGAGGGGGTGAGTGGCGGAGAGCGGGAGCGCAGCTCGCGCTGCGAGGAGAATGGGGGAGTGGTATGGACGGACAACAACGCCGTATGGAGGGACAAGGCGAGTGAATGAGATGCCGTCGCATCTAAAAACGAGGGGCGCGTGCTCGCTACGCCATCACCCCATGGGCAGTTTGGTTCTAGAAACCTTACCCAACGTACCCTTGTGGGTACGGGCCAACCGCATCAAGGGCATCATCATCATCTTGAAGCCGGCCATGCTGGTTCTATTACTCTGGTGCTGCGCTGCTCCCCGCGGTTCGGTTCCAGACAGTGGTGATTCCTGCCTATCTGACCGACCACAGCAACATACCGTCTTGATACCCTCTTCCACGTGACGCTACCTCGCGGGGCCCGGGACGTTGCAGCCATCCAGCTCCGTCTGTCCACATTCTGGAGTACGAACCAGCAGCTGACTTGTACCGCAATAGAAGACGTCATCCTACTCGAGCACACCGAGAGTTTGCTGCGCGTAAGCCTCGACTGCCCGGTCTCGGTGTGAAAAAAAAACACTGACCAGCGACGTCGGAAGCAGGCATCGCACGCTCTATCCTGCCACTCCGCGTCACCTGTGTCAGGAACCATGTTGCGCAGCGGCCATTCTGTTGTGGCAGGACTTCGTTCCTGACTTGTCTGCCAGCCCCCGGAGCTTTGTTCTTGTTAAGGAGGACGCGGCGGAGGCGTGTGATCGGACACTAACGTACGGGTGCTGTGACGCTCGAGACTAGTGTAAGACAATTTTTATTCTGGCTCTGTTGTTGGTCGGGCATCGCGAGTGGGACATCTTGCCTCTGTGATGGCTGCTCCTGCACCAGCTGGGGCCTGAGCTCGACCAGTGATGGTCGTGTTAGAGGATGTTACGAATCGGCCAGCGCAGCCGTACCTTCCCGCATCACTCCTCGGCTGTGCGGCGAAGCCACTGCGTGCGCCTTTCAGCCGTCAGGCGCCAGCATGTTCATTCAAGTTTCGACAAGCCGGGCCAGACGCCTCGCTTTCAACGCGTTTCAAACTTCGACGGTTGCCGACCCGGCGGGGCACGTTTCAACGCACTTTAAACTCCGGCGGTTGCCAGCGGCACGTTGAGACTTGTTCAAGGACACAGAGGCCCCGCGATCTCAGCGGAGTCCTCCTCTCTCCCCTCTCTCGGACTCAACGTGCGGCGAGGCTACCGACTGTCACGAACTCTGGAAAGAGCGTTGTGTGTGTCTGTGACGTTCGTGGCGTGTTGCCGCTTGTTGGCGTTTTGACCGTTACGGCTTTTGGGTATAAATAGAAGCCGCCCAAGCGCTGTAACTCATTCCTGTTTGAGCAGCGAATCCATGCTGTCGCTCTGCTCGAGTCCTGTATTGTAACCTCGACCGTCGGGGCATTGTTTTTTTTTTTTTTTTTTGGCTTCGGCTCACCTCTCGCTATGAAGTAAACAGTTACGTTAGCCTACGGCTTTTGGACTTCTTCACGGCTGCAACAGCGGCTGGCCGCTCACATCATACACGCTACCACTCGTATGTCGGAGGCCACGGAGCTCGGATCGGGTGCCCCCGCCCGGTCGCAACAAGGACGACTTTCCCTTGGCGCCAACTACGTCCGCGGCTGCTTTCGGGTAGCCAATGTCATGAACCCTATCGGCCTCCGTACCTGAGATTACGACAACGGGTTCACTCGCTTGTTCTGCTTCGACACGGCTCAAAGTTAACAGGTTTGAACGACGCTTTGTAGTTCAGAGTTTCTGTCGGTACAGAAGAAATGGCAGCATCGTCCTCACGCGCGTCGTCGTGATTGTCCTGTCGGTCGCGAAAACACACTGCGCCGGTCTGGTGGGCCGCCGGATTGCAGCGGGGCTCGTGCCCCACCGAGTCGTAGATCGTCCGAGACCGCGAGCCACAGCGCCGCCTCGACGAAGACGTCCAAGGATTGCGAAGAACAGGCTTACCTCAACAGATAGCGCTGTAGTGTGTGCCGTCTCCACCAGACCAATGTGTATCCCTCCTGGTGCAGGCGCTCGAAGGCGAGTTGCTTTTCATGGCGCTGCCACAAGCAGCGCGACCACATCGTCCTGCTTTTCGAGGACGACGGCGGCGTCTTCAGATGCACCGTCCTCCCTGTCTCCACCGACATGCGAGGGGCCGTTGCCGTAACCCTGACCGTTGTTGCCTTCGTGATCACCTTCTTGGTCCCAGTTCTGTTGCTGGTGGAAGGGCTGCAAGCTGTGCGTCTTCAGCTGCTGGTAGCCAGCGGCCTGGTCATCCTACTTGTGGCCGTCGTCAGTGCACATCACGGCCAACTGCCTGGCCGACACGAAGGGCATCTTCTGCCGCGCCACTCGCCAAAGAACGAAGGGCTACACCTGATTAAACAGGATGGTCTCAGCGGCAGGGCTGAGGCATTCGACGTAGGCGTCCTCGCCGCGATGCTGCCAGTGGACAGCTTCCATCGCCGCCGGCATTCCCTCTGCGTGCATAGAGGAGTTACAGCATATAGGTAGTGCTACCAGTATAGAAAGGCGTGTCTTGCTGTTTTCGATTTTTTATTCGATTTTTGAGGCTCAGCAAGGACAGAATTTCTCAAATGTGATCCTTCCCCTTCTCAGTTCCCAGAAACTCACCTGACCTGACACGATTACAGCCAATGCCGTTTAGTATTATTTCCACACCTGTTGATACTTTACGTATACACCTCAACGCCAGTGGCAAGAAGTGGTGTTTATAACATGCATAATTCCGCACCGCGCCCACTCTAAATGTGAAAAATTTTTCAAGCCCATTCCTCGCGCGGAACGCGTAGCTCTGTCGTAGTTAATTTTTGTTAATCGCGTTTGTGCGCTTAGCTATGCACTCAAAAATTGCGCATAGTTGCTCATTTATGTTTTCCGGGCAGCGCAGTAAGCTTGACCGGAATTAAAACGCACACGCGGTTTCATAATGTGCCGAAAAATTTACAATGCTTTAACACTTTATCTCGCTGTCTGAGGTAGCGAACCACATATACTGATCACCAACCACTTCGCCGCAACACCACTTCTTCGAAAACAATAAAAAGAAAACGAACATTGACCCTTTCAAAGCATTTAAATACGGAAGCCTGGAAGAAAACTACAGAAAAATGAAACAGCCTTAAAGGGAGCGTATTTTAGAATTGAGTATTAAATTAAATTCGTGAATGCCGCTGAGGCAGTCGTCTGTCAAAGATTTGTGCTCCCCATTGATGTTGGCGAGAAAAAGACCGCGCGGCGGTATACTCCCGCAGCCCTGTCGCAGCGCATGCGTGAAACTGGTACAAGCGCCACAAAAGGCATACCAGCCCTACGAGGGACAAAAAGGGAAAAGGATGAACTCGCCCCACTAGCAGCTTGAAGCTCAGCCGCAGAGACACTTATTTGTACCCGCCGCAGTGGCCTAGTGGCTAAGGCGTTGTGCTGCTGAGCACGAGGACGCGGGTTCGGTTCCCGGCTGCGGCGGCCGCTTTTCTGATGGAGGCGAAAAGCAAAAACGCCCGTGTGTACGAGATTTCGGCGCACGTTAAAGATCCCCAGGTGGTCAAAATTAATCCGGAGCCCTCCACTACGGCGCGCCTCATCGCCTATGAAGCGTCGGCGCGTAAACCCCATAATAAATCAATTAATCGATATCAAACCGCCGAAGTGGTTGAGGGGCTAAGGCGTTGTGCTTCTGTGCCCAAGGACGCGGGTTCGGTTCCGGCCGCAATGGCGGCTCTTCTGATGGAGGCGATCGAAAACACCCGTTTGTTGAGATTTGGGTGCACGTTAAAGATCCCGAGCTGCCCAAAATTAATCCAGAGCCATCTACTACTGCGCGCCTCACATACAGTGTGTTGCGACGATAATTGGAACACTTTAAAAACTTTTCCTGAACGATCCGCCGCTCTGTTCACGCTCAAACTTCACACAAAGGTCGCATTTTGTGGTCTATTTTGTTTGACACCGGGAACAACAACTGTACTTACCTGCTTATTCTGAAAATAAATAAAAACGATTTTCGCCTATGGGAAAATGGCGGCGATTTGGACGTGCGAGCCCGAAAACCGGGTTTTCTGACCGTCTGTTAGCTCATTTCTAGGTGCATTTTCTGATCGTCTGCTGCACCATTTGGCTCCGTACGTAATCCCAAACATGCGTTTTACTCTGCAGGTGGTTCCGTCGTTCCACCATCAACTTGCGCTGGCTCGCACGTCCAAATCAGCGGCCATTTTCCCATAGGCGAAAATAGTTTTTATTTATTTTCAGAATACGCAGGTAAGTACCGTTGTTGCTCCCGGTGTCAAACAAAATAGACCACAAAATGCGACCTTTGTGTGAAGTTTGAGGGCGAACAGAACGGCGGATCGCTCAGGAAAAAATTTTAAAGTGTTCCAATTATCGTCGCAACACCCTGTACATATCGATATCAGTAGCACGCGCAAACTGCCATCATCCTCCACGCAACGTGTTGTCCTCATGGAGCGTTTGTGGTGTCCGACAACCGTCTGGCTGAACTCGGCGTGCTTCAGCTGCATCGTGAAAAAAATGGAAAAGGAGAGGCAAGGAGCTCTCACAGAGATAAGCACTTTGTGATGCGCGTGCCTGTAGGCGCATGCTGCTTAAATTTATGTGTGACTAAGAAAGGGTCTGCACAAAGGAAATACAAATTTTTCGTAATCTTGCCTCAACACATCATTTAATTTTACATGATTATGCTATCGGTGCGAGACAATTGTTCGAAAAAAATCATGTACCGCTCCGTCTAACGACGACGATGGTTGAACGCGAAGCTTTCTCGTGGCGGATTCTTTGGTTGTCGTCTGAGTTTTCCAAAGCACTTCAACATTGTCGAAATGGAGCAATCGGATAGACGCCAGCTTTATAAAGCCGGGGTCCAAGTTCGATTCCGTCCACCGGAAGCGTTTTTTCTCTTTCGCTTCACTCCCAATCATTCATCACCTGATGATGATGATGAGTGCTATTGGTTTCCCCTTCGTAGAGGGGTGATGACATGTCATCTTACCAAAAAGGACTAATATACCTATGTTCCACACTCTTGGTTTAATACTGGCGCTGCCCAGGGCAGGCACAAAAAGCTTATTAGGCACAAAATACTTTTTTTTCCTGTTACAGGTGGTAACAGGTGGTAACAGGTTGGGTTCGGCAGCACGCACGCGATGCGCCGCTCTTACAAGTTCCCGCTACTTTTCACGCAGGTTGCAGCATTTGTCTGCTCCACGCATTCCTTGGTCGGAGCGACGCACGCAGCTGGCGAAACCTTGCTTCATTTCCCTGTGCCGAACCGATGTTCCCCCCTTGTGGACCCAGCGGTGTGGCAGTACAACGTTTCATCTCCCCCTGGACCATGGTTTGACCAATTCCTCTCCATTCCTGGTCCTTTCCATGAGTCAGCACCCAGCATATCTTCGTCGACGTCAGCATCACATGTGACAGATTCGTCAACGACACCAGACCACCACTGGATAAAGCTAGTCACAGCGAGGGCACCGTTTGTTGGGCTCGGCAGCACGCACGCGATGCGCCGCTCTTACAAGTTCCCGCTATAAATAATCGCTTTGCCTTACTTGCACCGCGTACTCGCTACCGTGCTTTGTTAGTGCTGCCGAGCCCATGCTGCTGTGTTGCTATCGTTTGTGACTGTTGCCGCGTTATATCAGAGTTATTGTTGTTGCTGTCGGGAGATATTGAACTGAACCCTGGCCCTAACACTCGCGCTGCCACTGCAGAGGATTTCTCTGAAATTGTGAAACTTCTCCAGCAACTACAGTCTGGTCAAGCGTC
The DNA here is from genome assembly GCF_048455015.1 of Haemaphysalis longicornis. Taxonomy (NCBI): domain Eukaryota; kingdom Metazoa; phylum Arthropoda; class Arachnida; order Ixodida; family Ixodidae; genus Haemaphysalis; species Haemaphysalis longicornis. Next base: position 171,781,148 of record NW_027526203.1, read on the forward strand.
TCTTCTCGCTGAAGTTAAATCAATTCAAGCTAAGCTCTCCGAAACAGATCTCATGTTCACTGAAATTAAGGAGAGAATGTCTAAGATTGAAGACGACTGTTCCTCTTTAAAGAGCGTAAAAAGTGAAGTTCAAACCGTCCGAACCCTAGCAGAGGGTAGTGCATCAGAGACTGCCAGGTTAAGGTTAGTGTCTAGGATGGACGATTCTGACGACAGGGCACGGCGATCCAACCTCTTGTTCTTTGGTGTCACAGATAGCTTCAACGAAACTTGGGCACAGTCAGAAAGTTCTGTAATTAATGTTTGCAGTACGAACCTGCAAATTGATGTGGCGCCTATAGATATCGAGCGTGCTCACAGACTTGGTAAGTTTGTTACCGGTAAGAACAGGCCTATTATTGTCAAGTTCTCTCACTTTAAAGTTAAAAACGCCATCCTCTCCAACGCCAAGAACCTGAAAGGTACGGACTTTAGTATTTCCGAAGACTATTCGCAAACACTCGCTTAGCCCGTAAAAATTTGCTGCAGTTTGCTAACTCTCAAAAGAAATCTTTTAAACTTCGTTACGACAAGCTTACGATCGGCGACACAACTTACGTATTTGACCACAGCTCTAACAGTGTTGTTCCGCGCCAAGTATAGCCACTAATCAAGAGCAAAAAACCCTCGAATGCTACTGCCCTGTCGTGTCTTTATACTAATATCAGGCGTGTTCTACCCAAATGTGATTCGCTTCATGCCCTCATTGATACCATCGAATGTAATCTCGTTGCTCTAACCGAAACGTGGCTCAATGCTTCAATAAGCGACTCCGAAATTGAACCTGCATTTCCTAACTTTGACATTTTTCGCTGCGATCGTTCTGGTAAAGTGGCGGCGGCGTACTGATAGCTGCTCACAGCAGCTTACAGTGCTCCGTAATAAACATTCCTTCCCCACATGAACTGCTCTTTGTGCGCTGCAATTCGTCCTATCCCCCAATTACCATTGGCGTTTGTTACCGCCCGCCCGACGCTGACCATTCCTTTGTCATTCATCTGCATGAAGCGCTTCGTTCTTTAATTTCTTCCCATCGCCAGGCTTCTATTCTTTTGTTCGGTGATTTTAACCTTCCAGCAATCAATTGGTCAAATCTTGCAGCGTCAACTGTGAGGCATAACATAGAAGCTGACTTTGTTAACACGTGCCTCACTTTTGGTTTAACTCAACTCGCCACAAATCCGACAAGACAGACGGACCACACTTCATCGATCCTTGACCTTGTGCTTTCATCTAACCCAGATAACTTTTCTTCTATTACATATCACCCAGGACTATTGGACCACTCTATCATCCACGTTTCAGTTGAAGGCGATGTGCCCGTTCAGCCGCGAATTAGAAAAACGATAACCTTATACGACAAAGGCGATTACTGTAGTATGGATGCGGAACTTGAGGATTTTTATGCAGAATTTGTTCCAAACTTTTTTGACCGTTCTGTTGAAAGTAACTGGCCACTCTTCAAAAATAAAGTAGAGACTATAATAAAAAAATACATCCCCACTATTTCTGTGACTGAACGATCAACGTCTCCTTGGTTTAATAACTCACTTAAACGCCTTAAGAACAAAAAGAAGCGGCAATATAAAGCAGCTAAAATAAAAAACAATGCTAGTGCTTGGGACAGGTATCGCCAATCTGAGAAACTTTTCCTATCGCTTTCGGCTAAAACTAAACGGTCTTTCTTCTCTACATCTCTGCCCACCATGCTACAGAATAACCCTAAACAATTCTGGAAAGCAATAAACCCGAACCATTTGAAACCCATCTGCTGGTATGACGAACATAATTGTCCGATTTCAGTGTCTGATGTTGCCCGAAAATTAAATTCTACCTTTTGCTCGGCGTTCACGAAGGAGCCCGATACAGAATTACCGAACTTTCCTTTCTACGATCACCCAATCATGCCCGGCATTACCTTTGAGGCTAACGGTATCTTGAAACTGATTGAATCGCTCAAGCTCACTTCTTCATCAGGCGTGGATGGCATCTATTCCAAAATCCTCAAAAATACTAAACACATATCCAGTATTATACTCTCGCTCATTTTTCAACAGTCGCTATCATTTGGAGTGGTTCCGCAGAACTGGAAGGTGGGCAAGATCATTCCAGTACCAAAAAAAATCGCGCCAATCCACCCCGTGAATGTGGTTGGAAAGCAAAGCTGTAAACGGCACCCATAACGATTACGTCACTTAAATTCACTCACATCGCTCTACAAATAGTAAAACCAGACAAAAGTGAAATGCACTTAACAACATGATTTATTACTTCAAAGACATATTCTTTGTAAGGTTAAATCATTGCATGATGCATGAACGTGTTTGGTTGAGTTGTATTGGTGTAGCAAAAGAGTGTAAACTTTTTTTATAAAATTAAAGGTCCAATCCGGTGTTAGACGATCTGACTTCTCCATCTCGGCGCCGCGGACGGAGGCGACGAGATTTGCGGCAGAGAAGGAGGAGGTGGAGGAAGAAATACTTCTGTTCAGATTTCTGAACGGCCCAGAGTGCAGCCCTGGGGAGTGATTCCTTCTTCTGTGGGGCCCATATGCAGTCCGCGCGGCCTGTGTTCTGTCCACCCGCTGAAGCTGGGTAGGTAGAGAGGGCCTGGACAGCAGCATCTCCCATTCCTATTGTTGGGTAGTTGGCGGAAAGAGAGGAGGGTGCTCAGGGCTAAAGTCGCACACCCCGATTACGGGGCGGAGTGTTCCTACTTCTGAGCAAAATTTACATTGAGCGTCGTAGCGATTCGGATGCATTACGTGAAGACGCGTAGGCTGTGGGAAGGAGCCCGGATTGTATGAGCCGCAGGGTAGTTTGTTGTTCTCTGGAAAGGTCAGGGTAAGGCGAAGGTGCGGTCTGTCTCAGAAGGCGATAATGCTGGATTATCTCCCTGGACGTGACAAGCGGGTGACTGTCCTCGTGCAGCTCCTTAGCATGGGAGGTGAAAGCGCAGGCTTGTTGGGTGGGCGTATTTGTTGCCCTCCATTGAAGCATGAGGGGGTGTCCAGATGAGCTGAATGGAACCGTTTGGGGAGTGGTTTTTTAGCGCGCGCAGTGCAGGTCAGGACACCCAACACGACTGGTAATTCCAGTAGGCTTGCTGGGAATTGGTGACAACCCACCGAACCCCTGGTTGAGTGAGAGCCAGGGTGATGGCTGCCTCTTCTGCTGCCGTCATTTCTCGGGTCCAAAGCGAGGTACACGCAAGGAGGTTGGTGTTGGAGGTAGACACGGTGATGGCGTATTGCTGCCCTCGATGTTTGGAGGCGTCCGTGTAGATACCTGCATGATCCCCACCGAGGGTGGTGTTTAGCGCTTGAGGCTTGAGCCCGTGCTTATCGGTGACCCTCGTCATGTGAGGGGTTCATATTTCTAAGCAAAGGCAGCATCTTTAGTTTTAGTCGCCAAGAGTCTGGGTGTACGTCAAGCGGAGTGACATTCTGGGCTGCCCAGCCAATCTGGTGAAGCATGCGGTTACCCACCGCAGTTCTGAATCGGACCTTCTGGTTAGAAAGATGGCCTTCTATCAGCCCTTCCACCGTGTTGTGGAGCCCCGTGCTAAGCAGCCTCTGTGTGGACGCAGTCATGAGAAGACGAATGGCCTGCTCGACCTCCTTTCTAATCATCATATAAAGCATCCCTATGTCTTCCTTGTTGAGAAGAAGATAGGGGGTGGACGTAAGTGACTCTCGAGAGAACAAAAGCTTCAATTAATCGAAAGGTACCGGATTCTTTTAGGCCTCGCTTCTTGGTGGCAACTCGCCTGATCATGTGTATGATTTGATTAATGCTGTTTTTGAGGCGCTGCAAGGAGACGTCACTCTTGGTGTTAGCCTCGAGATGTAGGCCCAGGATCTTGATGCTGGGGCTTGGAGTGATGGCCTCGCCATCACGGAGTATTTGAATGTATTCCTTGATTTGGCGTGAGGGCGTACGACAAGGAGCTGTGATTTTTTACGTGAACACTGGAGGCCACGGGCTTTAGCAAACTGGCGTACTAGAAGTGAGATACCATGCATTGGTATTAGCTTCCTTTTTTTATGTAACTCTTAACACATGAGCAAGGTGCGCACAGGGCCGCTAGACGGGCGTGAGTGGTCGCGTGACTCTTCCACGTGGCATTCAGCGAGAACGCAGGGAGTAAACCCGTAGATGTGCTTGGTGAGTACACCACCTGTCTTTCCCGTCTTTGCTTGGGCTCGTAGCTAAATCGGTACGATAACGGGCTCTCGCTTTGTTAGTCTATTAGTTCCAGGTTCGATTCCCGGCGGCGCCAGTAAATTCTTTTATTTGTTCGCTGGAGTTTTCTGGTGACACTAACGGTCGCGAAAGAACCCTTGGAGGGTAGAGGTAAAATGCTTTGCTTTAAAAAGCTAATCCATCGTCAAAAAACAGCTACCGTCCTATTTCGCTTACTAGTATCTCGTGTAAACTCGTGGAACATGTTATTTATTCCCACATTACAAAATTCTTAACATCCCTTACCTTTTTCCACCCCAATCAACATGGCTTTCTTAAAGGACTATCATGCGACACCCAGTTAGCTTTATTTATTAACGACATAAGTACTAACCTGGACATGAATGTACCTGTAGACTCCTTATTTCTAGATTTCGAGAAGGCATTTGATAAAGTCCCACATAACAGATTATTTCTAAAGTTATCTCGTCTAAACCTTGACCCCGCTGTATTCGCTTGGTTGCAAAATTTTCTAACTAACCGTAAGCAGTTTGTATTGGCCAACTCACACTCTTCTAGCCTATCTCCCGTTCTCTCAGGAGTGCCTCAAGGAACAGTTTTGGGACCCTTGCTATTCCTAATTTACATCAACGACTTGCCAACTAATATCCAGTCTAACATACGTCTTTTCGCTGATGATTGCGTCCTATATCGTCCCATCTACAATAGCAATGATAATATAATTCTCCAGCGCGACCTTAATATTATTAAACATTGGTGCGATACATGGTTAATGTCTTTAAACGTTACTAAAACCTCAGCAGTGTCATTCCATCGCAGGCCGGCCTACATTTCGCATTGCTATGCAATTGACAATTGTAACGTTTCGTCTGTAAACACCTATACGTATCTAGGTGTAACTTCAACCCAGGATCTTACTTGGACAACTCACATTACTAACGTGACCAATGATACCAGTCGCGTTCTTGGGTACTTGCGCCGAAATTTACGTTTTTGTTCTAAATCCGTCAAATTGCTAACCTATCAAACACGTATACGACCGAAACTCGAATACGCATGTGCAATCTGGGATCCCCACCTTTCTAACTTATCTAATACACTTGAATCTGTACAAAACCGTGCGGCAAGGTTTATTTTTTCGGACTATTCCTATCACACGAGCGTCACTAATCTAAAAAGTCAAGCTAATCTTCCTCTACTAGAAACAAGGCGCAAAGTTAGGCGGCTCTGCTTGTTTCATAAGTTTTATCATTCTCGAACAGCTCCCAACGTCATTAAAGAAGTACATCGTCACTCTGACCGCGTCCACCACCTATTGGCAGCTTACCCAGGAAAGACGCTCACCTCTGCCCATCAGAATTCTTTTTTTATAAAATCAGCCAAAGACTGGAATGATCTTCCCGCCGACGCCGTGGTCCACTCCAGTCCCATCCGTTTTCACCAAGCCACCGAAGAAATTTTGCACTGACTTTCAACCACTGTATTATTAATGTATGCCCAACCCCCTTCCCCTCATGTAAAACCCCTGTACAGGGGCCTTTGAGGTATAATAAATAAATAAATAAATAAATAAATAAATAAATAAATAAATAAATAAATAAACTGTCCTAGCTTTTCGTCCACCAGCATTCTAATCTTCTTTTCGTCCCCTCGACAGCCTTGAAGTTAACTTCCTCTGTGCTACCCTTAAATCCTAGAGCTCCTGAAAGCCGAATATTTCCCTCATGTAGATTTGGGTGGATACCCTCACATTCTAACACTATGTGCCGCATAGTTTCTGTTTCTTTTCCGCAGACCACGCATACCCCATCATTTTGTGAATACTTCCCCACAACGCTCTTAGTTCGCAAGCAACCTGCTCTAGCCTCAAAAAGCAAAGCACTGCCCTGGAATTATCGTAGACATTTTCCTTTCTGATGTTCAATTTCTCAGCCTCCATTTTTTAGCTTTTTAGCTTTTAGCTCCATTTTTAGCTTCCAGTTTTTCTCTACGTTTATTTGTTTCAATCTACCTTGCCTCTTTTTTGGTTACCTTGGCTGTTTTGGATTCTCCACTGTTCCTTCCGTATTTCATCGCTAGCCTTCTAGTCTTCCTTAACCACGCTTTTCAAATATAGGTACCTAAAAACCTTACCTCCCCACCTTCGTTGATCCATTGCTCTCAACCTCGTTTCAAAACATATTTTACTATGTGCTTCTCCAACTTCAAACGACGCCCAGCCCATATCTCCTTGTACGGCTTCGTTAGTTGTTTTTCCATGTGGGCCTAAGGCCAAACGTCCTACCATTCTGTGGTTCACTTCAAGGCCTGATAGAACGTCTGATTTTAAGCAGAGTACAGCATTCGCAAATGTGAGACCTGGAACCATTACTCCTTTCCACATTCCTCTCACTACTTCCTATTTGTTACACCCCCACAGAGCTCTATGCTTCATTATAGCTGCGTTTCGCTTTCCCTTACCCTTAAGTTGCTCCTCGTGAGTTCTTAAGTAGTTATCCCCTTCGTTTATCTACACTCCGAAATATTTATATTCCTTCACTCTGGGTAATTCGCCTTGCTGGATCGACACTGCGTCAGTGGTAGCGTCATTGAAAACCATTACTCCTGATTTTTCTGCACTAAACTTTAACCCGAGGTCGGTGGCTTCCTGGCCGCTAATATTTATTAGCCGTTGCATATCGGTCTGGTTATCAGCTAAAAGAACAATGAGGTCTACGTAGAACATTCCCGGAATACGCTGTTGTACCACTTCGCCTTGCAGCATATGGGTTAGGCTAAACCCTACCTGACTTTCTTCCAGTTTTTTTTCTAACCCTGCCATGTAAAGCATGAACAGTATTGGGCTTAAAGAGCATCCCTGTTTCAGTCCCCGATGGATGTTGACCTGCTGGGCGCATTTCTGTCCTTCCCATGTAAGGTGCACTCTATTGTCTTTATAGATTGCTATAAGGAACTGCATTAACTCGTCATCTAATCACTGGAGTTTCAGCATTCTCCACACCAGTTCTCTGTTTACGTTGTGATATTCCCCTTTAATGTCCAAGAACGTAATCTATAGTGGTCTATTCTGCGCTTTCGCAATTTCAATGTATTGCGTTATCACGAACAAATTATCATCCAATCGCCTGTCTTTTCTAAATCCATTCTGCAGTTCCCCAAGTATTTAATTTTCTTCCATCCATGCTTGAATTTCTGATTTTATCGCCTGCATTACGAATCTATACACCACTGACGTTACTGTGAGTGGTCTGTATGAATCAATAGTGGATTTGTCGCCTCTACCTTTATATATTAAATTCATCCTACTTTCTAGCTAGTCCTCTGGTATTTGTTTGGTTTGTATAACCTTATCTATTGCCCTCATAAACGATTCCTTACTTTTAGGTCCAAGCAGGTTTATCAGTTGCATTGGTATTCCGTCCGGGCCCACTGCTGTCTGGGGGGAAACCTTTTGCTCTGCTTTTTTCCAACCAAGGTTGCTCAAACTTATTTCCCTTTCCGCAGTCTTCTGTGGCGCTGATGTTATCGGTGCAGGTTTCCCTACCACTATTGCCCTAAACTTCTCACTGATCACTCGATGAATATGCGCCAACGCGTGCTCTCCTTCTAAATGTATCCCCTCCTCATCAATCAAGAATTTTTGATGGATATCGTTTTTTGAGCTTAGTAATTTTACATGGTTCGAAAACTTCTTGGATGCGCGTTTGTCCTTCCGTATTTCTGCCATCCATTGTTCCCTTTTCTGCTTGATCTTTGCTTGCACCATTTTCTGCACTTCTAGTTTTTTTTTCCCCCGGTAGATATCCCATTTCTCCTCCTCCGGTTCCATACCAGTTCTTTTTGCTTCTCTATGTTCTCTTGGCGCCTTTCTTCGCTGGTCAATAGCCTCTTTTATTTCCTTATTCCACCACCATCGTCAGAGAAAGGTGGCTTTCCTGCAGGGCGTTTCCGCGTTACAGACACCATCAGTGATAACACTAAAGCTTCGCTTTAAAACGTGTGCCTCCGAGCGAAAATGTTGCTGTTACGTAACACATGCTGCAGTCGTTTCTTATGGTGATTTATGAGCGTTAATAAATAAACATCGGGAAACTTCATGCCTAAAATTCCTTATTTTTAACAACCTAAAACACAAACGAGCTTTCTTCGTTGCAAGCATTGTACACTGCTGAATTTTACTTATATTTTTACCCCCTCCCCCCTTTTGTGCGGGGTGCAACGGGTTTGCCCCCCTCAAAACAAAATCGTGCCGACGCCCATGTACAACAGCAATAGAAACTAATTGTGCCTGATTTCGTAATTAGCCGCACCTGAGTTGCAAAGGGGTTCTTGTAACACTGTAATCTCCAAGTTTATCAATAAAAATATTCTAATAATTCGCATCATAAACTGTCGCGAGGAGAAACAGAACCGATTTCACTTTAGACAGCGGTAATTCAAGATCAACAAATAGCCAGACGGAAACCGAATTGTTTTTATGAAATAGGTTATTTTTTTCTATCTAGTTGGACAGTGGCAGATGAACAGGTTTCTGAAATATTGTACTCAAACGTGACAGAGTAGCGATCGACTTGTAGTTGCTGCTTAGGCATTTTTCAGCCTTTTGAAATTCCGAAAATCTTTTCCAGTACTTTTCCGAAACTTTCCAGAATTACGCCAGCAGAAAAGGAGCGTATACAATCTTAGCTGAACGGTTCAGAATTAAATAAGCATTGGTTTTGTTACACTCAGCGTCGATTTCGAGTAGAAATGCATCGAAAGGCGGCGTGCGAGAAACTGCGTGATTGTTTTGGTATCGCCTGCGGAAGATGACACCTGCCACCTCACCGTAAAACTATTACATCCTCGTTATACTACCTTTCCAAACCTAGCGCTGCTATATTAGCGACAGCGTCGTCAATTTAATTTTGTTCTGAAGAGGCGGTCTCTGCACTACCCTTATATTCTCCTTTCTATTTCCCCAACAGCTTCTTTTGTTCCTTATATTAATATCAGAGGATTAGCAGTTTGCTTTCAATCTGTTACTTTTAAGCCAGAGGGACATTGTAAGGCGGATATTTTCAGTCACATGAATTAGGATGGATACAATCCCGTTCCAAAAAGAAGAAGAAGAAGGAGACTTTATTTTTCAGCAAACGGTGTTACATTGCCTGCTGACGGGGCAGGAGCTAAAGGCATTGAGTGCCTGACGAGGGCTCCTGACCCTCTGGAGTTCACAACAGAGGAATACACAAGAGAGGACACGTTTCAATCAAATATGAGTGCTTAGCAATAACATCTCGCAATACAGAGAGAAAAAACATAAGTAAATTAAGAAAAATACAAAAAAATCGTACATTTCCAATAATGACAATCACAAGTTATACAATATACATTAAAACTTTTTTCTGTAATACCTGTTACTAGCAGATACAATAGAACACGACACATTTCTTGACTGATTGTCCGTTATGTCTATAAAAAAATCCTGTCTACACACAATACAGTTTAAATTCCTTAGAATGAGACGTGCCTAGTGGTTGTCATATCTCACTTCTTTTTCAATAAACACCACAAATAAAAAGATGTGCTTAATCGCTTGCTTCTTTTCCACACAGCCCATACGTCTCATAATTTTTGGTATAATTCCCCACAAGGGAATTAGTTGTCAAGAAACCTGGTCTGGCCTCAGAAGTAATGTCGTTTGAGACGTAGAGATATTCCTTTCTGTTATCAACTTAGTCTACAGCTTGGGGAAGAGGTGGCGACCGTGGCGAGTAGTATGAAGTGGGACTGCAACCATACTCCCTCCGTAGATGGCCATGCTTACACTGATCTCCTTAAAGTTAGCCTCACCTGTAAACAGAAATGCAGTGCTGGAAAGTCATTTTCTCAGGGGCAAAATATGACGCAAATATGGAGGCCCAAATACATTCTTTTTTTATTTTTTTCCATACGCTGAACATACGCCGTAGTGTAAAGCGTCTAAACCATCGCGAAAACTTGAGGAAAACGAGAAATAATTTCTCTTGTGTCTCGTCTTTTACAGCGTAGCTGTATAAGCCGAATGACTTATGCAGCTGCGCTGTGAAAGACGAGACACAAGAGAAATTGTTTCTGGTCCTTTTGTTGTCTTTGTGTGCTTTTACGCTCAACATTTGCGTGTCACTGTTCTTCAAGCATTTCATGGTTAGCCTTCTAGTCGTTGATCGCCACTGCGTGTCCATGCTTTCGTGGAGAAATACACCGAAACATTCTAGCTGCCCACTTACGGTGATTTACGCTCCTTTACCTGTCCTCAACACGCATTTTATTTAGAGCTTGTGGAGCTTGAAACAGCGCCTTGCACTTACTTCTCTTATTTCTTGTTTGTTGTTTTGTCGTTCTCGCCTAAAAATAATGCTTGAACCTCGTGAGGGGACGTGGACGCCAGAAAAAAAAGTGAGATCAGTGCCAAAATTATTTGAGGAAATGGATGCCGGTAGTGATAGCGCAAAATAGAAAAATATGCTGAAAGCATGAGCAATATCTTGAGTACTTGATACAGGCAATCATTGGGCTAAATTTTTGCGGATTAAATGTGCTTCTGTGGAGAAAAGAATGAAAAATACGTCGGGTTGTTCGTTTCTGATTTTTTTTAATAATCAGCGGTAAAAATCGGGTGCTATATTTCAACTGATAATCGGGGAGAGATCAGGTTGCTTTGTAAAACCATTCCGAAATTCCGGTTTTTTCGGGTTACATCTACAAATGTACTAAGTACATCTATAGGTTACTCAGTTTATTTTAGAAGGTATCACCAGCTTCTAAGGTGTAGCGCTTTAAAATTGGTGTTTGTTTCAAGCTGGTAGTCGGGAGACATTAGGGTTCTTAGCAGATGTTCGCCGAAATATGCCATTTGTTTGGGAATGGATCAGTAATGATGAGAGTAAAGAGCGTTTATAACTTATGAGAAATGAAACATTTCATTCACTTAAGCTGGTCATCGATTTTTCACTCACTGTCCTTGTTTACATACCCTACCACCTGCATGCACAACATGCTGGCCTCCATTCGAGACCTGTCCGATCGTTGAACGCATCTCAACTGGGAGAAAGTTCCCCGACAACCTAGCTTCCGTTAACTAGGTGCAACAACGTCGGTGGAGCCTTTGCCAGCCTGAGGTAGCGAGTGGTAAAGTCATACCAATACTCAATAAGTTCGAATGCCGTCTTTGTGGCGCTTGCTTCCAGCAAGTATTGGTTGAGAATGGCGGACCGTCAGTGGAATATTGGGCAGATCGCTACTTTGAAAAAAGTTTATCTGGTGAGGAATCGGGCTTAACCCGGTTCCCCTGAAACATGTTCGAGGTGTAACAAGTGGGTAAAATCGGGTTTTACCCGAAAACTAACATCCCTAATTATACGCCACTGTTTCGTACTGTCGCTTCTTGTACGGAGCTTGTCGTTTTTGCAGTAATGCACCTGTAGCTTTTTAGTTAGTCGTTCGTGATAAGCTATATCTATAACAGGGAAGCTGTTTATGGCTCGTATACTGAGATCTTTCATGTCCGTGCACCGAAAACCCCTGAGCGTCAGCGCCGAAAGTGCCAGTGCCGAACCGGGGAGAACGAACGATAGTGAACACTAAAAAAGAGAAGAGGGCGCCTTATAAGGGGCACGTGATATCGGCATGTGCCGTGCGTGGTTCAAATCGCGCGAGCAGCAATGGTGTTCGTTGGAATAAGGAATAAGCATAAAACACGTTCCCCACCATATCATTGCACTCGTTAATAATGGGAAGCACTACGGCGACAACTGCCTGCCACACGGGAGTTCCTCAATTCCCGTACATGTATTATGTTGATTGTTACGTAATTATATATATATATATATATATATATATATATATATATATATATATATATATATATATATATATATATATACATACATATATATAAAGATAGAAAGATAGATAGATGTATAGACAGAACCGAGACGTACGGAACGAGGGCTTCCGTAAGGATACATCAAATTTGCAGTCCTTATTCCTTATTCCAGTGCTATTTGGCGTTGTGACAGTGTTTTTATAGGGCCGAATGAGGTATCGTTGCCATTTTTGTAATTCAGGGATAAATAAGGGAAAATACAAGTGGAGAAAAAATCCGCCGTTTTTCCGGAAGCGGTAATCGAACCCACAACCTCCGAATTAACGCTTGCGGTGCGCTACCAATTGTGCTATTCCGTGACGGCTCCCTTCTTGACTTTAGAGCGGGGCTTATATTTAGGACTGCTCAGAGGCCTACCGACTAGCGCCGCCCTCGACCACCGCGGGAGACGTAGAACGTGTTTTCCCAGCGGCCGCCACGGAAGACGTGGTAGGAAGTTGGGGATAACCGATGCAATTCCGAACTGCTGCAGCCAGAACCCTCGTAATGCATTTTGCAGAACGAGGGTTCTGCAAAATGCATTAGAAGGGCGGCTACGGTTGAGGGTGGCTCCACGCAGTGTGCCACCCTGAACCAAGCCATGGATGTTTGTTTGAGGCGTAATTTTTTCCGCGTATAAAAAGCATCGTAGATTTTTTGACACACTTATTACTATTAGAATAAAGTCTCGTATATTCCGAACGAGTGTGATTCGCAGTGGTTGAGCTACAAGCACCTTATGGTAACAGTGCACTCATAAAACCCAACTATGCCGAAATATAGTTCTGGAAATCCGGTATTAAGTATAGGAGAGCAATTGAAGGGAATTGCTAGTGGAATCGACTCAGTAATATCGACTTTTAAGGCTGAACTGTCGGGGGTTGAGAGAAATGTAAGAAAACGGGTTATCGATTATCACTGCGTCCACAATAGAAACGTCATGATGGAAAGGAGTGCCCTGGCTATGCGAACAAACAGGTTGCGAGGAGTGGGGTAGAGGAGACGACAAACGGAGGTCGATTGATGCGAAGGCAGATGCGCGCGGAGAAGGGTGAAGCAAAGCCGAGATGGCGGTGGTGGCGACACTCCCTCCGCGGACATGTTAGCGCGTTGCGTCGCCTGTTGTACGTGCTAACGCGTGTTTAAAATGGAGTGAGAAGCGAGTGCAGTGCCGAGTAGATGGCAAGGGGGATGGAATGAGAATACGGCTGTCGATTGTCGAGACTTCTTACCAATGAAACGAGCGAGAGGCAGTCATTGACACCACTAACCGAACAAACGTGTTCACTCAGGCAGGAGCGCAAGGCACCGGTGGCACAGTGCGCGCATACGGCTCGAAACAAGCGCGCGGGAAAAGCCGCGTTGTGGACTTCTGAGGCCGGAGCAAAGTGTGCACGTCAGGCAAGTTCGCGATGGAGTAGTAGTAGTAGTAGTCGTAGTGCCACTTTATTTACATTGGGTTTAAGGTAAGGGTGTGGCGGGGGCCCTTTGCGACGTCCAACGCTCTGGCCGTGACGGTCTCTTGGGTTGCCAGGCCAGAGCTCCCCTGAGCCTGCTCCCAATGAGAGAGGGAGGGTAAAAGGGGGGACGGGATCGCACGACCACTCACAGAGGGAGTGGAAGAGTATGTTCAGCGCGCCACATGAGGGGCAGTGAGGGGAGGCGAATTGGTGTGGCTGGGTGTGCACAAGGAAAGTGCGGTGTGAGAACCTTTGGGTTGAGCCGCCACATGTGCGCTGCAGGCGGAGTAAGTGAAAGGTGCCGCGGACGTAGGTTCCTGCGAGGGAGGGGGTAAAGCTGAGTAATGTCCCTGTACGTGAGAAGGATCGAGTGGGACATCTTGGGGATGCTGTGTGTAGGCGTAAAAAAAATCGGAGTCCGAGATATCAAAGCTCGGGAGTGTTGGCGTGCCGTCTCATTACAACCTACCCCGATGTGGGCCGGAGTCCACAGCAGCATCATGGGGTGGGCTGGGGGAATCGGAAGAAGAATTTTAAGGGCAGCAACGCAAATGACGGCCTTTATGTAATTTCGTAGGCAGTTTGGAAGTCAGATAAAATGACATGGGGGTAGGTAATTGAGTAATGGCAAGGGCAATGGCCGCCTCCTCCGCAGTTACTGAAGAGGTGGTGGCTGTTGTGACTTCCTCGTCATCACACCTTGTAGCAGACGACGCGCATTTCATTCTGTTCCTCACGAGCTGTCGCGTGCTCTCGTTGCTGCGCCGGCTCGCACCCGCTTTCTAGCAGTTTCCATTAAAAATCCATCCCATCAAGACGTGTCGCTCCGCTTTCTAAACATCGCGCCGCAGCTGGAGGACCCAGAGGTCCAACACATGGTGCCAAAATCCGATTATTCTAGACGACGCCAAGCCCATCGACGTACGGAGCCGCAAAAGCCGAGAACAAGACTCGGCGCCTGCGATCTTGGCGAGTTCTCTGCTGCGTGCGACCGAATGGAACGACATCTTCACCGGCGCCGCAGCCTGCGGGCGCAATTAGATGGTCTTCTAGCGGAAGCGGAACATCACGTAAAGGGAAGTAGAGAGGCGACGGAGCGCGCGGTGAGTGCACTGCTCGAACGAATCGGCGCATTTTATGGCCAGATAGAGAAAATGGGCGAGGCGATCCTTGATGAGACGCCAGATGACCTAGCGGACAGCGAAACGTTAGACGCTGGACCATACAGATACAAGGTTGTCAGCATGACCGCAAATCTACGTCTGAAGCAGCAGGAATGCTGGCCCTCGGCGCCACGCCCGACGAGCGTTTACCCATCACCAACTGGCAAGTACAAGCTTCCCGAACTAGAGCTCCTCAAATTTGACGGGAACCGCAGATCGTGGCAGCGATTCTGGACGCAGTTTTCGGCAGCCGTCCACAACAACGGCGAGCTCAGCACGGCTGACAAGTTCAACTACTTGAGCAGCCTCGTGACTGGAGCAGCTCAATCAGCCATATCAGGACTGCAAGCTACCGATGCCTGCAAGTACGCCATCGAGATACTATTGCACCATGCTGCGCGAAATCCTACTTAGGCTCCTACCGACAGACATGGTCCTGCGGTTCCATGAGTGGCGCAAGACGTCATTTTCCCGAGATCGCCCATCATCCAACCCACACAGCTACTCGTCCGGTCGAACTGCCTTGCCCGAGCACGAGCTTTAACTGCTCTTGGATTTCTTCGACCATCAGCTCACGTGTCGGCAGGCTGTTGCTGAACACGGCACACAGAAAATTCATCGAACCTCAGAAGATAGACGAAAACACAGCTTTTTGTCTGACGTGTTAACGACCTCTGCGTTGCAAGGCACAGCGAGCAGGCCGCAGCAGTGATTGTTTTGTCACTCTGGAACGCACCCTGCCGAAGTCTGTGATGCCGAAGAACTCAGCCCTTCGCGCAAAAAGGAGATGCTCGCCAGAACTGGAAGATGGTTCAGTTGCCTCAAGCAGGGCCACTTGGCGAAAGAGTGCAGGAGCCAGTTAAACTGCGGGAAGTGCGCGAGAAGGCACGCAATATCACTGTGCGCCTCATACAGCAGTGAAAACGACTCGGATACCGTGACTTCTATACCGGCCCACCTAGTCTCCAAACAAGCAGGCTCCGTCATGCTGCTTCGGACTCTGGAAAACAGCTGCCCACTGACAGCCCGACTGCCGGAAGACTCCCTAGACGATCCCCTCCTTAGAGCCGAGTCCACTACCGAAGAAGCGATCGAGATGCACAGTGAGAGCTTCCGCGAATATTCCTTGAACATTTGTAAGCAGGCCAGCAACAACCCTGTTGTAGTTTCTACCTTCGAACAATGAATGACTTCTCCGGAAAAATCCCTCTACTTCCCTCCTATAGCACCCTAAAAGTGCTAGGCCTTTTTCAGATCCAGCGCTTGGATACCTTTTCCTTCAAGCCTCATAACGTCCTGCACTCCATCGAGGAGGTAAAGGCAACAGAAAATATTCGTGAGCGAACGTCTGCAATACGAACCTTGTCGAAGAGACACAGACGCAAAAAGAAAGAGTGAGCCAGAAGTCGTAATGCCGAGCACAAAGTGAGGCTTCAAGAAAAAATTTACGCGGTCCAGACATGAAGCGCAAAAGCCCCTGTCGCTCCAACCTTCACAACGCGAAAATGGCTTGCAAACACACCGTCGCATGACCCGGAGGTGCAACTGGTCCGATGGTATAAGCACCGATGGCGGCGAAAACGCTCTCTGTACGTTAGATGAGTGATGATACCAAGGATATATCACGCCCAATTAAGCAAAAACGACGCCCTTGAAGAGAGACATGCGCTACTCGGTGAAAGGCAGCATCAAAGACAACTCTGTAGTATAGATGTCATCGGCGGACCCGATGGCATCGTCAGTTCCAGCAGTCTACGTTTTCCCTGCGGCGCAACAGTCAAGCGTCCCGTACCGCTACTCTACCCATTGGAAGCCACTTAGCGTCATCTGTCGGCGGTGGAGACTGTTGTGACTTCCTCTTAATAACCCCACATAGCAGACGACGCTAATCATCAATTCATTCTGTTCCTCACGAGCTGTCGCATGCTCTCGTGGCTGCGCCGGCTAGCGCCCGCTTTCTAGCAGTTTCCATTAAAGTCCCATCCCATCAATACGCGCCGCAGCTGGAGGACGCAGAGGTCCAATAGTGGCGATTGTAGCTGAGACCTGAGAAAATGTTGGCGAAGCGCCTACTACAGCGAGTGCGAAGGCAGGACGGGTGGGGCATGCCGCTGCGTCCACGTAGAGTGTGTACTCAAAGGGAGGTAGGAAATGCGGCGCTAAGAATCCACCAATTTATCTTACATTAATTTTGTAGCCTAAACTTTGCCACCACAGCGGCTGGGGACAGACTTAAAGGAGCCATGAAGAGAAAACACAAGTTTTGTTCATTCGAAAGATTGCCTCGTTAGAACCATAACGACACCACTTATAACGCAAACTTCGCTCAAATAAGCTACATAATTAGGAAAAAAGGAAATGACCATGCGACCCACCAGCTCATTTTCCGCAACATAACCTATGATGTCACTCGAGAATGCTCTGCGATTGCCGGAGGCCGGCAAAAGCAAACGCATGTTAGGCAGGGCTTACAGTTTGCATAGCGAGCTAAATGCCCGTGAAACATACTGCACATTCTTTTTATGACAAAGAACGGTGGAGTAAACGGTTGAAGTTCCGAACGAACACGCAAGCGTGTGCACCAATGCGTACGAAACTACTGCCGGCCGAGCTCGACATCTCGCCGTCGCGCAGACGAATTTTCGGGTTCGAGGCTCTTAGGGGCCAACCATGGAGGAAAGGGGCCAACGAACCGTCCCAGCACGCACAGCCGCGACCTTGCTTGGTATCGTAATCCCTTCACAGGAGGGTGGACGTCATATCGCCAACCAGCAAACGTAAAAATAGAAACGAGGGGAGTAAGGAACAGCAAGCAGCGACGAGATAGTGACAGTCGTCGCAGTTTCGGAATGGTGTTGGCTTGCTGCTATTGTTGGGAGCTCGTTTCCAGTTTACAACCACTGAAAACTTCAGCTTGTTCGAGTACTTTACAATGAAATTTCGTTGCTACGTTTTGAAATGCCCATGTAGTACGGGCAAATCGTCGAGGGAGTGCGACATCCCCGGTGAGGAGATCTCCTTTCATGTGCTGCCCAACGACGAACCTCGGCGAAGCAAGTGGCTACGTTTTGTGAACTTTGCAAACGGAGGAGAAAGAGAGCTAAAGGAAGTACGAGTGTGCTCGCTTCATTTCCGAGGAAGTGATTACGGCAGGGACCCTTACGTTAGCTCACTCCTGGGACATGCTGGCGCTCGTCGCCGACTTCGTCTAATCGCCGTAAAGCGCTCTGACCTTGGGGGAAAAAATGCCGTAAACACCGCGCATTGACGCTCGTATCTTTCTGGTCGAAGCAGAGAGCTCGCGCGAACGGCTTTCCATACACGACACCGGCCAACTGGCATAAGCGATACTGCTACTGAAATTGAACTATTATTAACCGTAATAAAAATACGGCACATACGTACCAGTCTGTATTCGTCTGTCGCGACGGGGCTGACGAGGCAGCGGTGCCGACGGCAGGGCGTTCGTCTGTGTCGCTATCGCGGAATGGTCGCTTTCTTGCCGCTCGTGCACTTAGAAGCATTGAGCGTTCAAGTGGTGTGAGGTTGTTAAATGCAAGCCCGAGCTCCTCGGCGAGAGTTTTGTTCTCCGGATCAGGCGATTCCATGACTAGGGCTGCGGGTGCACTAGGTTTTACTAGTATTTTTATAATGGCCGCCGTCTCGGTCGACTCTCGCGTGTGGGTGCTATATGGAGTCGACATACTAAGTATCTGTTTCATGGACCGGCTCGTATGACGCCATTGTTCACGTCACGGAATGTGCAATTTTAGCGGGAGATTTAAAAATCTGGTTTAAATTGCCTTATTTCTCAGTGAATAAAGCATCATTTGCTTCCGGGAAAGCGCTTGGGGTACTATGAAACACCAAATCTTTCGAATAAAACAAACTGTTGTTTTCTCTTCATGGCTCCTTTAATGGCTCAAAGCTATTGCCTTGAAGGTAGATTTCCTGTAGCCAGATTAAGTGTGGGATGATGCATAAGATGCCTTTAAATCCACCATTGTCAGTAATCATCTGTTTTTATGAGACATATAACTCCCGTATTGTGCCTCGGGTGGCGCAGAAGCAGTTGTAGATTTTGTGGGGAGGGATGGATGGAGCAAAACATAGTATTGTAATTGTTTAGCGTAATACGGATGTGGCCAATTTCTATCCGTACTGATTTGCAATGCGGGAAACCAATTGAAGATCCAGTCACCGCTTGTATGAGATGCTGAAATGCTCAGGAATAGCGGAACAGACGACATGATCCATCTCAGTTACACTATTCTGTTCCATAAGAATGTAGTAGGCCGAGAGTCAAGTATAAATTCGCTGGCTGTGTCTCGCAAACACAAACTGAAAAAAGCAGAACAGACGGATGATGAAAATGCTTTGGAATGGCGTTTGCCCAAAGCTACTGGCGTTTACAGAAATTGCCAAAAAAGACGCAAAAACGTTCAAGGGCACCGCAGCACTTCTTATGAGCTTTGGATGCGAAAAAATTAATGTTCAAATGACCACTGCTGAATAAAGATTACACTTCGTTCATTTCAGCATTCCCAACAGAAATGCAGGAAACATAGAAGAATGGTTTTTCGTGCAACGGGAATAGGCTAATCGTCCGTGAGCCTCTGACAGCAGCTGTCATCGTCCCACCGAGTAAGGAGGGGGAATTCTGGTTGGTAATGTTGACATTGCAGCCACGGGAAGATTCGCGCCCTGAACTTCCGACCACACTTGTCCTCATCATTGGCAAATCCGCTTGAGTGGGTTGTGAGAATAGGGGATGAGTGTGAATGGGCCGTGAGCTTCTGACGGCGGCTGTCATCGTCACTGGCCAACAAGCTGAATGGTTACGCTGTCATGCCTATATCCAGCCTTAATGTGTGACCTTGAATTTAAGCCTAACGACATGCCAATCAACTTCACTTATCATACGCCAAGCTGCGCGCACCGGCTACGTGCGTGACGACAGTTGTCACCGTCACAGGCCAACTCACCTCAGTGGCATGTTGCCAGCCCTATATGTGGCTAATTAAACGTTGAGCCTAAAAGCGTGCCAACCAACGTTAAGCTCATGGCACGTCAAGCCACGTGTACCGGTTGTCGAAATTTTTCAAATCGAACGCAGCAACAAAATCATGAGGTGCCCCTAAAGTTAACTGAAGCATAGGAGCCCAAGTGTTGTCGGGGATGCGTGCCCGACTCGACTCGCGCTCCGGAGCTCCTGGGTTCGATTCCAATCTGGTCCCAAATTTTTCAGTTATATGAATTTACTGGTATTTTCTTTGCGAAGTCGGCCACTTTAAGAGCTGTTTCACAACTACAGCCTTCAAACGGCGGCTCTTCAGCCCAACCACACATACGGAAGGACGACACACAAGCGCTTGTGAGTCTTCCTTTCTTCCGTACGTGTTTGGTCGCGCTGTTTTACGCTATTAACTTACAGCAACTTGCCTAATTCGCTACGTTACTTTGGGATCAGTTTCTTGAGGTAATTTCTTAAATGAGATACCCGTTTACGAAGCAGTATTGAGGGGGATAAGGAAATCATAATGTGCATCGCAGTCGTTATGCTTGCGGGCGGATCGGAAGATAACTGTAATAACAACGTCCTGAAGGCAAAATGTCAGCAGCTGAGGCGACCAGGTGTGTCTTTGACAGACTACAGTCTTTCACAGACTACAGGGCATTGGGGTGAGTAAGCCTTACTAAAGAGAGGCCGTAAAGGTATAGGCGAACTGCTTGATAGCCCATAACATGGCCGAATCATCTTCAGGAGGGTATTGTAGCCAAGAGAGACAGCGACAGACAATACAACAGACACTTCGTCCACTCCTGGCAGTGTTGGCAGTAATACGCTACAACAGCGTTACCGTTAACGTGGCGTGACTTTTGTTGGTAATTTAGTAACGTAGTCGATCCCGTGTCAAAATAGTGAGGGGTAAAGTCCTTCATTAGGAAGTTTTCCTAGCAACGTGACGGGTCACGTTACTGGTTACTCCTTACATTTGATTCCGGAAACCACCTACCCCACCGATTGGAAACCGAAACACAAACGCCCCCCGTTACCAATTCCTGCCCCACCACCACGCCCTTCGTGGGATCAGAGCCTGAAATCTCCGTATAATCTGTCCGATGCGCTCCCATGCTCGACAAGGTCGTCATGAAAAACACAAGGGACAATACAGGAAGGAGTTTCAATGTGTACAAAAGCCTGCCGCCAAACACCGCGGAAGTTCGCGCGTGCTCGCATATTCCGTAATTATCTAGCCCATTTCGCGTGCTTTTCACGGCGAAATAAAACTTCTGACTTGCTCTGACAGTTTACATGGGAGCAACTCTTTTTCCAACGACATGTTTTTCGCGCTGCACATGTAAACGCTGCGATCATTTCGGTAATCAACATACGTGCTTCCGGTGCACCTGCAAGTGAGGACTTTGCACTGGTCTGCAGTAGCACGCTCTCACACGAAGAATTTTTGTACTTGGCCATATTATAAGTTCCCATATGCCCTTGCGGTGGCGAAGCATTGGCCGAAATCTACGAGAGGCCCATCATATGACAACCATATGACAACCACATTGACGCGCTTCACCCCATTGTTGGAGATCATTGATTATTTAAACGCGTTGTGGGAAAGTGGACCCACGAATATAGAGTGTAAGGGCTCTCCGGTGCATTACGCAGGAACATGAATGCTTAGAAAAACTAAATAAACTTCGGAATACTTGTACCTCGTAGAACTTGAACATATAGAACGTTCTTCTCAACGCTTGCTCTTACGAGCAAAAATCGGAATACATATCAATTCGCAAATCCCGTGTTTATTCACCAAGATGTACCAACTCGCCCAACAACAAGTTCTTCTAAACACATACGCCTTGTTTGTATAAAATACCGGAATACAAACAAGCAAATACAGGCAAACGTAAACACTTCTGATGCACTCTAAAACCAAAAACCAATGGAAGGGTCTCATTTTACCTCATTGATGAACCCAAGTGTTCAAGGGGAAAATTTGAAAAGTAACGAGGTGTGACATACGATGAGACAAAAGCATGCCATCTGCCCTGTAAAGTCGTCGAGAGGAAACCCTTATGCGTGCATTGAGTAATATCAGCACCGATCGCATTTTTATGCTCGATCTCCTTACTATCCTACTTGGCCCATTTCACCGCAAATACTGCCCATTCAGCGCATTGTGGCTCCACAAGTCAACGGACGTTTTTAAGAGTTCAGAGCGCTCTGTGACGACTGCATGCATATAAGTGCGAAGTGACTGTGCTTAACAAAAACCGAGTTTGTGACAAATTCATCTATTTTGTTAAAAATATTGCAATGTGTAATTAGTTGCCGGAAGTGCAGGAACAATATTTTTATGAAGATCAGTTTTTTCTCTAATTTGTACTCCTCCGTGCTTCAACGCTTCGGGGAGATGCGGGGTAGTTTACGACTACTACGGTAATCGAACGGTAAACATAGATGGTGCTCTGCCAACAGGAAACGGCAGATGGCACAGGTAAAACTTGAGAATGGAAGATGGCGAACACCTGTAAGCAAGACATCCATACGTATCTCGCTTATCAACGCGAGTAACCCTTTGAGCATACGTCTGTCTCCCTTCCCAGCTCAACCCCCGGCGACGCCGGGGCCGCTCGGTGCCCTAGCGTCGGTGTCTCACCAAGCTCCCCGTAGGTCTGAGCTCGCAGGCAAGGGCGTCGTCTTCTCTCCGCCTTTTGCGCGCGCCACAACGGGCACCGCCCTCGCCCACCGGCCGGCGCATGCGCAGTGGGCGATTTAATTAGGAGCAGACAGCAGGCAGCCCGACAAAAGGAGGCTTTGAGCCAAGGCAAACTGCAAAGGAGGCCGCGCGGTGCTCGGCTCCCGCGCCGCTCAGGTCCCCTTCCCGCCGCCCCTTTTCTGGCTCTCGCGCTTGTTCGTACTTTGTCTCCCTTCCATTCCGCCGCTTTGTTCGTTTCAATTTGTTGCAGCTTTGTTAGCCGCCAAGCATGGCGCTTGTGACACGCCGAGAAGAACAAAGAACATGACCGGGGGAGAAAGAAGGAAAAGAAAAGGCGGAGAAAAGGTCGAAGCCAGGAAGGGAGATAACGTAGAGCCAGAAAAGGACTGGAGAGACCGAACTGAGGATGGGGAGGACGTAAAAAAAAAAAAAAGTACAGCACAGCGAGGAAATCTTCACTATACGGTTAGATGGCTGCGTTTGGTTTTGTGCTCAGCTTACCGTATCATATTAAAAAAATAAAAAAACCGAGGAAACACAAGAGCTCATGTAGTCAATATAACATCATTGAATACGGATAATGTTTCGACGTTTTCCGGTCACATAACCTGTTACGCTGAACCACGCGAAGTTCTCCCGTCGCTAACGCCGCTGTGAGATCTACATAATTCCCTTTATACTCCTCCATACGCAAGACTACGAATTGGTAGTTCAGGACGGGGCCATCGGGAAAGTTAGCTTGTAACCATATTAAGTAAATAGGGGTAGGATTACCGCGTCAGGATGAGGGGTTAGCGATTTTTGCTTTCAGGGATTTGCTGAAAATCTTGTGGAATATCAGCCATCTAGTTTGTCATGAACGCACAATCTCTTAGTGTGTGGATAGATGCTTCGTGAGCTGCTACGGGTTTGTTCTCGAGGTTATCGAAAACAACAACAAAAAACTAACCATTACCACCTGTCAATAAAAGGTGTGTGGTAGTACACTTTGAAAAAAAAATAGCAGACCACAGCGACTTGGTTGCACCATCTTCCGGTTGACATCGTTTAAACTCAACAGTGCTAGCTATAACTGTAAGCCCATTTGAACAAGTGCGTGGGTCAGCGATGCTAAGGAGTAGCATTCTTTGGCTAGTAAACTAGGGTTCTGGGGTTCGACCCCGATTTTCATCCAGGTTTTTTCGTGCTGCGAAACACCACTCGCGCCAGCGATGTGTTTTCAGCAATAGCGCGCATGAGGATGGAGTACTACCACTGGCGCCACGATTTCTACGTGGAGTAGTAGTTGTATAAAAGCCTTGTTTTGCCCAGGATTGGGTCAAGGGAATAAGAAGACTAGGAAAGCTCCCCTTGTGTCTACATCACATTTTAGTCCTCGGGCAATGGCACAGACTTCAGCCATCCGGACAAGTCGGACTTGCACGTCCGGGTCAGAACTAAGTGGCGCGTTGAACATTTCTTAGCGTGCTGGTACTGGTATCCTCGGGCAGATTTAGAGTGTGTTGGTGGTAAATTTGGAAAGGCACCTTTCTACACTTTGTCACTCTTACTAATCCACGCGTCACTCTGACTTGCATGGGAAGAAATCGCGCCATCTGTGTGTCCTGGTTCATATTTTTTTTTCGTTTCATTTGTCCATGACTCTACATAAACTTCCCTCGCATGCGGCGTTTGTTTAACCAAAATGCGCACGAAATTCGTTGTTATACGCACGGCAAAAAACAAGAGAGAAAGTATACCGTGTGTATCTATAGAGACACACCGGACGAACGCTGTGTCTGTCCTGCGTGCCTTCACATCCGCACTCATTTTTGTCCGCGGAGTAGCCTATCACGTGTTTCAAACTAGCTCAGTACTGCACTCTAGCAGAATTGAAGTGCTGGAGCGCAGAAAATTGCGTATGTACTTTACACCCCCTTTAGTTTAAACTATACAGCCAGTGTAGTAGGAAGCAAAATAAGTTGTCGGTGAATACTGGTTATCTACAGGGCACCCGTTAATCTAAACCGTTGGCCTTGAGATGGGCCTGTAGGTGGCAACGAGGAAGAGAAAAGCAAATGGAAAGGACAAGAGGGTAACCAGGTGTAGAACCAGGTTTGCTACTCTGCACTACGGGAGTGGGGTCCAGGGATAAAACAGGGGGCAGGTGAAAAAAAAAGAAAAGAGAGAGAGACAGGACGGGAAACGCGTGTGCACCCACAGCCCTTTCCCAGGTACTCCAGGTACTATAGGCATTTGTATAGTGTAAACCTGTATTGTTTAGAAAAACGAGAATAGCTTTGGTGGCGTTCTGTGAAATTGATGGTAGGGTCCGATGTTTAAAGATTTTCGCAACCGTGAACGGCCGATCGCCCAATCGGCTGAGCTCAATGGCATGCACGCTTCTCTGCAAATAATTGGGGGGGGGGGGGGGGCAACGATAACGTCATGTTCTATTAAAGATGATGGTCCTTCTTGGGCTACATAATCCCAAAAATTTTGATCTGTCTGTCTGTCTGTCTGTCTGTCTGTCTGTCTGTCTGTCTGTCTCTCTCGATTCAGCTAACTGGCCAAAACTAAGAATTATTGAACGACTATAGAGAGCAAAGAGACTATAATTTATATAGCCAAAACCTTTCCGCACCACTAAATCTGAAATCATGCTTCATACTTAACATTGCTGAGCAAAAAGAAAATATTAGGCATACTTGAGGCAAAATACCAATGCACAACTGGTACTTCAGCGCCCTGTCTGTGTGCCCTTTCTGTAGTCCTGTTTCTAGCGCTGTTTTATAACTCACTTATGTACCAACTGGGCCGCCTTCAATCTGTGATACTTGCACTGTTTTTTTAATTGAAAATAGATGTGTGCTCGATATTTGCGAGAGAACATAAAAAATACCCGTTGAAAACAATATTTTGACTTCAAATACAAAAAAAAAACAATCGTGTGAGCCTGGATCTCGTGGCAATGTTTCCAGAGTAGCTAAAGGTTCCAGTAGATGGCGCGAGCAGCGGAACGCGGGAAAATTGAATTGCCTTGAGCAAACCTCCTCCGTGTTTATAGTGGGAGGATTGAAAGGGAAGAGGAGAGCATGTAAGGTTGGCGGGGTAGAGAAGAGAGGAAGGAAGGAAGGAATAAAGGTAAAGGAAAGGCAGGAATGTCAACCAGGCTGTGTCCTAGTTTGCTATCCTACACGTGGGGAAGGGGAACAATGGGAAAAGAAGACGTAAAGCAGTAAAAGAAGGGGAAGGTAAAGAGAGAGCGCAAAGAGGTGTGGCCAGCGCCACGACGCTATAGGCGATAAAGTTCATTGACTTCATAAAGAGGAGTCTCTTGCGCTACAGTCTGCTGTGCAAGTTCGTTGTTTTTAGGAAGCACGGGAGCGCTTTTGTGGACTTGGGCGTAGATGACGGTGAAGGCCAGTGGCCCAGGATTTTCTCCTTAGAGAACGGCCACCGAGAATCGAGCTTCCGTAAAGTTGAGGAGAGTTGCCCTCTTGGCGATGAAAAACTCGGGCATTCGCATAGAAGATGCCGTATGGTCTCTGGTGTGTCGCAGACTTCACACACCTCACTGTCTGCCATTCCAATCAAATGGGAGTAAGCATTTGTGAAAGCGACTCCAAGCCAGAGACGGCAAAGAACGGTTCCATCAGTCCGTGGGAGGCCTAATGGAAGAGGACGCTGAAGATGCGGGTCCAGGGCATGAATACGAGAGCTCGTGGACTCTTTGGTAGTCCATTTGGCTATCGTGGTCTCCCGGGCAAGTTTGCGGAGAGTCCTAGCAGCGTCCGTCCTGGATAATGGAATAGATATGGTCTCCGACTTTTGCTGGGCAAAGCGGGCGGCAGCATCCGCACTTTCATTGCCGACAATGCCGCAGTGACTGGGAAGCCATTGGAAGGCAATGTCATGACCTGCTTGAGCAGCATGGTCATACAGTAGCCTTATCTCAGCCAGCAGCTGTTCATGGGGTACACGGCACAGGGCTGACTGGAGTGATTGGAGTGCAAGCTTGGAGTCACAGAAGATCGCCCACCTTTGGCATGTGGCTTGCTCAATGATGTGAATGGCGCAACGGATGGCGGTAAGTTCGGTAGCCGTGGAAGTGGTGGGTTGGGCTATCTTGAATTCCGTGGTAATCGACAATCGTGGTATAACCACGGCGCCGGCAGAACTAGAGGTTGTTACCGAGCCATCAGTGTAAATATGGGTCCGGTCACTGTATCGCTCGTGCAGATAGATGAGAGTTAGCTGCTGGAGTGCTAGCGTCGGGCAATCTCGCTTCTTCATTAACCCTGGAATAGTAAGGCATGCTCGTGGCTGCAGCGTACACCAAAGTGGGAGCAGCGGCCTCGTTGCAGGCGTATAGTTGCATGGCAGGCTAGTGATGTGGGCAGCTACAACCTTTGCGAAGGCTGCCTGATCACCACCTTGCGAATCTGCCATCGGAGAAGAGAGTTATTTACATGCACAGGCGGCACAGTACCATCGTATTTCGATGACATTTACAGCGAAGCGAGAAGATACGCGGCAAATTTTGTCTCTTTATCCCTACAGGCGTCACAGCGGGCGCTGCTGGCCATTCCGATAAAGGAGGGGGCTATTGTGCCGGCTACTCTCGACCACTATGTGCAAACTAAAGTAGACTGTGGTCGAGACAACCCATACGGAACACGGTGCTCGAGTAGGAGATCCGGGATGTAAAGGCGGGAAAATGGCGAAGTCCGGTGTATGCGAGAGCTTCGAGGCTACTGGTGTCGATGCTCCGCTGAGAGGTAGCGCGTGAATGTAGGCTGCGGGCGCGAGTCGTGTCTACACGCATGAAGCGTGTAGACAAAGGTCGTAAGCTATTTGCATGGAAGCCGCAAAACGATTACATTACTGGGGTGGACAGGCATCGATCCGCAATGAATAATCGAGTGACGAAATAATGACGAGGAATACTAGAAATATGCCGTGGTTTGTACCAAGCACTTTTTTTAGGATAACTTTGAACAACCCGCCGCGGTGGCTCAGTGGCTAAGGCGTTGTGCTGCTCAGCACGAGGACACGGGTTCGACTCCCGGCCGCAGCGGCCGCTTTTCTGATGGAGGCGAAAAGCAAAAACGCCCGTGTGTTTGAGATTTTCGCACACGTTGAAGATCCCCAAGTGGTCAAAATTAATCTTGAGTTGGCGCGCCTCATCGCCTGCATTGAGTCGGCGCGTTAAACCCTACAATCAATCAATCAATCAATCAATCAATCAATCAATCAATCAATCAATCAATCAATCAATCAATCAATCAATCAATCAATCAATCAATCAATCAATTAATTAATTAATTAATTAATTAATTAATTAATTAATTAATTAATTAATTAATTAATTAATTAATTAATTAATTAATTAATTATTTGATTAATTAATCGATCAATCAATCAATTAATTAATTAATTAATTAAACGATCGATCAATCAATCAATAACTTTTAACAATTGAGGAAACCGTTCATTACAGGAAAATGCATTTTTCCTTCGAATATTACGACACCCTAATCTTGCAGATGCCACTTGGTGAAGAAGTGCCAGCCACGCAAAACAACAATAAAGTTCTTGGCGTAATGCTTTGAAAAACAACCACTGCACTCCTCCTAGATTCACTACAGGGGCATGTCGCGGCAGTTGGCAGTGCATCTGGCACTAGCTCTGACGGTTGTATTCTGGTCGTCGCTGCAGGTGAGTCGGGTTTCCTAGCTCTCAAACTTTCTTTACGTGCTGCCAACTGCGACCTTCAGGGCCGGCTTGTTCACTTTTATTCGTCTGTGTAATGACCTCAAAACTGCGTGCTCACTGTTGGATTGTTTATCTGAGGATGTTTGACAAACGGAATGCTGCAACTGCGCGTCA
The DNA here is from genome assembly GCF_048455015.1 of Haemaphysalis longicornis. Classification (NCBI taxonomy): domain Eukaryota; kingdom Metazoa; phylum Arthropoda; class Arachnida; order Ixodida; family Ixodidae; genus Haemaphysalis; species Haemaphysalis longicornis. Next base: position 171,809,504 of record NW_027526203.1, read on the forward strand.
CTGTATGACCTTGGGCTACGTTCAATGGGCCCTAACTGACTAAGAAATGACGGTTCAAGGCATGTGGATGGAGCAATCCTTCTCATACAGATTTCGGTTTACTAAGCTTACTAAAATGAATTCTTTCATGCAGGCGGTCGAAAGTTGCCGCAAGTCATGCTCTGCTCGAAGCCCGAAATGACGAGCAGCAATATAGCAGGTCTCCCAATCTTGAGGAACATGATTTACCTTGTACACCTAATGAGGGCGTCACAATTCCAGCATCAAACCTTCCGGTTAGCCTTGAAATTTCTGCAGTCAGTAAAGTCGAAGCAGTCGCAGCTCACCGCTTGCCTGGGCACTGTGCCCGCCCCGCAACAACACGTGTGAAGTTCACGTCAATGGCTATGCGAAAGGACGCGTGGTTGGTCGCACGTTGTAAGCTGCGACGCTTAGCCATAGAAGCGACAAACTTCCTCCGGTTTGCATTGCCCAGTGCCAGATGAAAGTAAACAGAGCGCTCTTCTGCAGGGCATGTCATAAGGCTAGGGATATCTCGTAGGAGGCAGTACATAGATGAGGCAAGTCGTTGCTTAAACGCGTGCTTTCGCGAGCACACTTGTCCCTTGAAAAATGAAACACGCCGCACTTTGCCCGATCACTCCCGGGAGTACGAGTGCAAGCCAAATGTTTAATAGCACACCGGCTATTTTCCCTTATAGAAACACTACCACGCGTGGAGTTACAGAGCCCTTCCACATCAGCGAAATGGTGAAAATTGCATCGGCTCACCGTCTTTGGGATTAACTGATGAAGAATATGTCTATGTGAGCAGCATGCCTTATGACCACGGTTTAAATTCTAGGGCACACGATGTCTATATACATATAATACTGTAATGATGTCCGCACTGATTTAAAGGTCGCTTTTGGCACTACAATCACTACCGCGATGGTCAGCTGTATATAAACGTGCGTTCATATAATAAAACCCAATTTGAGAGACTGCGCCTGTCCAGCATAACTACAGCTCGTGTTTCGTCCTTTTCGCAGTTTTAATGCCACACATGAATTTCAAGTTGGTCTGGGTGAATAAAGGTAGGATCTACATCGCGAAAGGTGAGGGTGTCCCGCGATTTCGCATAGCATACCCTTGTTATCTGGCTACGATAAATTATTGATGTGCACTGCGGTCCCTTGTACTTTTTTTATTCTATAAACCGCTTTCACTCCGTCTAGAAATTTATTCTTTGCGGAGTGATGTCGCCAGAAGGACTGCGGGTTGCTTCACTATTTTCTGAGTTAGCGCGAGGAGCATTTGTCGATATTGAGACGAATATTGTGCACGTTATGTGAGCGGCCGCCTTTGTGTTGACTGGCATTAACGTTCGCGAAAAGCTTACTAGTCAATTCTCGCTTTACGGTGGCAATGAACTTTTTTTTTCACTTGCTTGGACAGACTGGGCTGTAGTATGGCAGTCACTAAAAGCCGCTGGATCTCGACAATGGTTGGCATTTCTTTTATAACTGCCGAATACATATCCATTCCTATTTGAAATCAGTCGTTGGGGCTAAGCTTGCAGTCTGCAAGCCTCGGAACTTAAGCTCCAATATTTTTTGTGGACAAAGTACGCACACTTTACTTTCTTCGTGTACGAATATGCATGATAGGTGACCCAAACATCGACATGGTAAAAAAAAATCGTATAGCCGCATGATATTTAAATACACTTACGAACGCTGGCACCAAGCAATGATAAGCTGTCCAACGCGTATAATGTACCTCAGAGAGCCTTTGAAGTCACTGTGCTCGGACCGTGTAAACGTTCGTCCTGAAAACCATCACGCCATTTCCTTTGTTGTCGAGGGCAGACTGTCCGGCAATTTGTGTGTGTGTGTGTGTGGGGGGGGGGGGGGGGAAGCATCGTTTTGTTTCACGTTCATCGCAATCAGCACATCATATAAGGCAGGTTCAAAAACCGAAATTTATCAATATCCGGCGCTCGACCTGTTCCTAAAAAGTATACGACCAGCAAAATTTCCTTTCAGAGAATTTTGAATGCTGCGCCTATGAATCATTTGTAATTGTTCATTATGACATCCTAAACTCGCTCAAGAACTATTGTGTTAAAATAAAAAAAGGCTGACTGGACTTGAATGAACCATGATATTCTTTGCCCTGTTGTGAAACATCGCTGACTTGGGTGTCTTGTCCAGGTTAAGCTACCAATGATAAATTGAGTGTCGCTGATAGAGTAGCCCGTATTAGGGTTACAGCTTTCATTATATCCGAAAAACGTTAACACTTCCGCCGCAGATTCATAGAATCGCAGACTGATCTGCGTAAACACTGCTCCATTATAAACCATACTAGAGGACGCCCGTCTAGCCGCACGCACCAAATCGTCACTAGAAATTTTAGCGCGCCTTCTATAACGCTGTGGCCCAAGCCAACGCTCATTAACATCATGGTCAACACGAGAAAAGCATAGTTAAGTGCTTCAACACCCTTTAAAGCCAAATGCTGCTAGAATATTTTATAGTGGAAAGTCTTGCATTCCTTTGTTTTAGGCATGTGCGTTTTGAGGTATAGAGATAATCATGCAATACAAAAAACAGGAGCGCCAGCCAGAGTCGCGCGCTGGGAAAGGCAAACAGCGGCGCTGGAGGAGGGTCGGAGGAGGGCTCTGAGAAAGGATGACGGAGCACACCGCAGGTGCAGTACGACCCGCATGGAAAGTGAAAGTGCCGAGATGGCGAACAGGAGGCTCCTGGTGAATGCGAGAGAGCGGTATGAGCTTCGGAGGGTGGTGTTCAAGGGGTGACGGGCGCAGCCACAACGTCCAACAGAACGTTCAAGATATCGTTAGAAGGTCCAACTCGGCTTCCGCCTTCACGTTCTTAGAAAGTTCTAAATATCCCTCGCTTGACTTTGTGTTCACTACCACCAGATGTTATATATTCTTTTTGACTGAAACAGGGCCTGTAGCAGTCACATATAACCTACATGTGATGTGATTGTGGTGTTTAACGCGCGTAAGCTGCACCTGAGCTATGAGGCGCGCTGTAGGGGAAGGCTCCGGATTAATTTGGACCACTTGAGGATATATAACGCGCCCCGAAATCTCGACGCACGGGCGTTTTCGCTTTCCGCCTCCATCTGAAAAGACATGGCCTACATATGTAAACACTTCTGTGAAATATTATGCTTGGCTTATTCACACATGGTTTCGTGTCCGGTCAATGTTAGAGGGTTGCCTGCGCATGTCCGGGCGTGCAGTGGGCTGCGCTACGGTATGTGTTGTATTTACTTTTGTAGCGTTTTCTGGTTGAACTCGGTTAGTTGTGTCTGTAAAGGAATCGTTCGTACAGATAGGTATTATGTACCGATAGATGGAAACCTCAGTGTCTCCGCGTGCTCTTGAATGCGCTGTTTTGATTTATTGTCTAGACAGACTGCTATCTTGGAACATTTGTTTGAAAATATTCGTTTTATTATCCAGCCTGTTAATTCGTTTTGTTGAGCCTACCCGCTGTGTTTATGCCCCACGCCCCACGAACTTCGAAAGACTTACATGAGGGCTTTTTCGCAGACATTCGGACAGTACCCGCAATCATATCAAGTCACTGCTGCTCAAAATTCTGACCGTTTGTTCATTCTTTTTTTCTTACTGAAAGCTGTTTGAACACCTACTGCATCAAAGACTCCCAAACTAGCTAAGATTGCAACAACAATGACAAAGTTTTGCTTCCGCCACGAACTCTCCACCCAAGGCGTCCTCCTGCAACTCACGCAACAGGTCATCAACCACCGAAGTCGAACCACCCTAAAGCAACGCCGACACAGTATGTAAAATGGGCCTTCCATTGCGTCAGCCATCAAGCCACACTGGAAAACATAAACAAAACCCACTACGGAATCAATGCATATAACTACGTTAACGCCTTCCTCAGCAACTCTTTCGGCGTGTGTGAGACTATAAATCACTAACTGTACGTCCGCGCTCAATTCGCTGCTGCGCGAAAAACTACAGCTAGCTTCCTGTCACGTGTACAACATGGAGGCAGGCTTGAACTGTGTGATTTTCTTGGACCCTGGGCCAATAGTGGTCATAGTGCCTTGCGAAGTAAAGCTCTGCTCCGCTTCCTGCGGGAATCTGAACTGGAAAAATCTCTTTAGATAGTAAACAGTGCAAATGTCTCAAGGTGTGTACTCGATCGTGCTGTGATGTTTGTATATTTCTTTTTCTTTGTTTGATGTTGTTCCCTTCCATCGAACCGCGTACTTTGTGCATTGATTCAGAGTTTAGCTGAGCGATTTCCTTTTCAAGTTTAATTTTTGTCCGAACTTCGCTAGCAACATTTCCTTGTATCTCGTTTTCAACGTTTTTGTTTCCCTCTCGCTGCTCTACCCGTAATGTCAAACCACGGCCGCTGGATATGAAAGATCTCCTTTCCATCGAACGGCCGTGGTCCAACAGTCACCACTCATCACTGCAGTCATCCCCCATCTGGCGTAGCATGTCTTGTCACCAGCAGGGCTGACCTCGCCAGTTCACATTTAGGAACTCTCTCTCTCTCTCTCTCTCTCTCTCCTCAGTAACCGTACAGCCAGCATCAGACTTGAACAACTTAAATCACCGCTGGTCAACACACCGGTGCAAAAGGAGCAAAAGGTGCAAAAGGTGGAAACGTGCAAAAGGTCCATCGGGTCTCCGTGTTCTCGAGGCCTGCACAAGATGGGGACTACATCCGTCAACCACCGACCATATGGTGACAACCTACAATAATCCAGTCCCTCAAGTCACCACACTCAGAATTTTAGGCGTACCATTTTCCCATAACGCATCTGGATCAGCCCTTTCACCGCAACTTAAAGGAGCCATGAAGAGAAAACACAAGTTTGGTTCATTCAAAAGATTGTTTCGTTAGAATCATACTGACACCACTTTTAACGTAAACTTCGCTCAAATAAGCTACATAATTAGGAAAAACGGGAATGGTCATGCGACCCACCAGCTCATTTCCCGCAACAGAACCTATGATGTCACATGAGCTAAGCTCTGCGATTGGCGGAGGCTGGCAGAAGCAGACGCAAATTAGGTAGAGCTTACAAACTAGACGAATGAGCGATTTACGCTTAAATTTAGGGCACATTCTTTACAAAGCAATAAGAATGATGGGACAAACAGTGGAAGTTACGAAAGCACATGTAAACATAGAAGTCCTGATGCGTTCTGCTGTTCGTACTGCGCACAGCATGCTTGGTTTAGCTGCACAGCACTACAGGGCTTGGGGTTGTCTCAGACGACACTGGCCGATTGACGCAAGCAACGGTGTCTTACGTGACCCCATTTGTCGAGCGAGCACTGTTTCAGGGAACGAATATTTTCTCCCAGAACAAAAACAAGCCAGGTTTAAAGGCGGGCAAAAACAAACCAAACGCTTGCCACGGTATGGTGGCGCCATCTAGGTTACGGAACGTAAAGAAACGCGGGAACAAACCAACACCGCCGTACAGGGTGGAGACAACCTTTGAACGGCCCCGTGCCGCCGCAATTGGGCCAACGGGCTCAACGCGTTATTCTTTTCGTTTCCCACGAGACCTAGCAACGCGAAACAGACAATATGATTCAAACTTCTTCAGTAAACCGCGTTGCGGCGATAATTTTACCGCGGTTTTGACACAATGACTTGCTTCGGCGGCGAGCGAGCAACCGAAAATGGCGGCGCCAGCGTATACGTGTCTCTACCCTGTACGGCGGATGCGTGAATGAAGGTACTCTAGGCTGCAGACCGGTCGGTTCCTGTGATGTCATTTGGGACCACGAAAACGCACGATTGAGCGGGAAAATCAAAATTTTAACCTAAATTGTTTAATTTCTCAGTGAATAAAGCACCGTTTGTATCCGGACAAGCGGTGGGGGCACTATAAAACACGAAATCTTTCGAATAAAACCAACTTGCATTTTCTCTTCATGGCTCCTTTAACAAGACTAACGCACCTCACCCTCCTGAAAAGATTCATACGCGGAGAAAAAAATGGCTTCATGGAATACAACCCACGCTATATCATCCAAAGCCTTCCTACTCAGCAGGTTGGAAGAACAGTACTCCTTTCATGGCCCCGTAACCTGAAGAAATCAACAAACTTCCCTCATTAATACGCAAAACCTATTTGCCCGCTTTAGGGCTCCCAACATACGCAGTAAATTAAAAACTCCTACAGCTGATGCTAGGTCAGCAAGGTCCCGGAGCTCCCTGCCTGGTTAGCAGACAGCTAGCCCATCGGCCGGAGCTTGACCAGTGCTACGACGGCCACCGCTTCACGTTTTTCCACTCCACCTCTCAACACATAGCTACGGTTGGCCACAGCTTATGTGTGGAAGCTGGAGGTCGGCCACCGCCGCCATGAATACTCCAGGTGCCCGTGCGGGGAATTTATTTCTGATGAGCGCACAGATACAGATGCATATATTCAAATGACATCCTCGTTTAGCGACTTTGAAGGGACTTTTGATAAATATCGCTGTCATATCCCTGTGTTAGGCCTAGATATAGAGCCCCAAATTAAATTTCAAGGCGACTAGTGCCGTACACTTGGACTTGTGCAACCTGACCAGCGTGGTAAATGGTTCCAAGCAAAGGTCCTTAGGAGCTTCTTTTACATTGCGTGACAATTTTCTGTTACGGTTACCGGACTCCAGATTTTCTTTGTTTCTTCTGTAATCTCTCATGTGCGCGGAACCGCTAAATGTGTTTGGAAACCTACAGGAAATAGAATGTATGCCGTGTTAAACAATACTCGGGTACAAACCATGAAGGTAGCAAATGAACTTGCCAAGTTAAACTTGACCGCAAAATTGGCTCCCCTGATTTCGCCCTTAAATACTAATATCGCATGTTTCCAGTACCTGCGCACCATTTTTCATCTTAACTAGATATTGTGTTAGTATTGAAGTTTGATATTTGGAATTATAAAAGTCACGAATGAAGTTGCGTGTGTGCCTTTTTGAGTTCATTTTTTTTATAATACAATGCTGTTTTACGCTCAGAGCAGCCAAATAGTCCAGGCGCAGCGAGAAGAGCACTCACGCAACGCGATGAACCAAACGTTGACCAGTAATATTAAGGAAGCACGGGTGGCGTCGTATGGCGTAACGGCGGAAAAAGCAGGCACGAAAAGTGAGGCAGATATAATAAAGATTATCTGCCGCCTTTTTTATAAAGTACGGTTTGGGAATTAGGCCTTGTTCTTTCTAACGTATTATTTATTGCAGGCAGCCGGAAGAGAGAAATGTTGGCCGCGTATCTTCTCGATTCATTGCAAATATCGCCGAAAGACAGTACGCCGCATCTGCCGCCCAACTCCCTGTCCTCGCGGCTCTCTCGTCTGATGCTATTTTCTTCCCGTCACGCTCCCCTCGTGATGAATGCAATTGTTCTTTGTTTTATTCAATTTATATGTTTTTACGTTCGTCATGCTCGCCCGCAATTTTTTTGGACAGCACCAGTAGTTTCTTATCTTGTGTTTCTGTTGTACATCGAGTAGCTTGAGCCGACATGTTTTAGTGTTCGCTTTTATCTAACCTTTCTTCGGTGCCATTTTTAATGCGTAGTTTTTAACGTGATAGCGTTATTAGGCTCATTTCTCGGTTTTTGCATGCCTGCTAGCCGTCCGCTATCAGCCGTGCTCATCAAGCATCCAAGGAAGTACGTCACCGCTGCAAACCGAAAACTATAACTGAGGCATCCAGATACAGGGGATCGCCTGAAGCGGCAGTACAGAGCAGCGGCAACTAGGATGTGGAAAGGAGGGCAATGATAATACGGCCGAGATCAGAGAAAAGATACGCGATTAAAGCAGGCGCCACGCCTGCGCAGTGATGTTCGTTCTACGCACCCTAGGTAGTCGCATGCTCGGCACATTCGGTCGCTAGCTGTGCCCGGAACTTACGCCGCTATACAAAGCGCCTCTACAACCCACGGCGCCTGTATAAACATTGCCTAACGCGTCGCCCGCTTTCCATTGGGAACGGTAGGGACGCTTAGTTCAGGCACTCATCCGCTATGTTGCGCGCGCCGCCGGACGTCCAGCCTTACGTCACTGCTTGCGAGTCGCGAACGCTGCGGCCACTTCTACGACGTGTGTCTGTCAGCTCGCTTGTTGAGTTTCAAGAGCCGTTTCCTTCACATCTTAGCCGCGACGGGGCGCTAGTTCTGGGGCGCACTGCGGATCTCGTTCAATGTGTCGCTCGCTTCATACCTGCTGCATTTTTCCAGAGATGACGGACGGAGGACGAACTGGAATAGTGTAAGAACATATTAATTGTGGGGTGTCAAATAGCAAACAGAAAATCGATATTTTCGGATGGTACAGCCATTATTGCACTCATATTTTTCTCTCTGGTGCACTTAGTGAAGAAAAAAATGCGTGCATTTTTTGTTCAAGCGCTGACTTTTACCTCTACTTTCCAAATAATATCCCGTGCTTGTAAATTCCAGGACATTATAGAAAACAAAAGGATAAGCAGTTAAGGTCCAGCCACGCTGTCCGGACGCTTCGACAGTACAGTCCTCAATTTTAAAACAGCGTACCGATGCGGAGTGCGAACAGCGTCGACAAAACAATTGCGGAGAGGACAGAGGGGGGGATGCCCCACTCAGAAAATTTTGGGGCCAGTGATCCAAGTAGGTAAGCGCGCAAAGCCGGCATCAGCCAGAGGTTGCACAAAAGGTTTTGCGTCCGCCTTCGCAAAGGCTGTTTTATCAGCGATAGATCAAGATAAACAGGCATGGGGAAAAACATAAAGGCGTGGGAGCACCACCTGGGTAACGCTATTGTCAACTATTTTGCACAGTTTCCGTGAAGCGGCGCTGGCTGGCGGACATGAAAGAAGAAAGCACGCAGAAGGCTACGGAGCGGGAAAGGGTAGGAGAGAGCAGCAGGAGAGTGGCTGTTTGGCCATTTTTCGCTCATGCGTTAGGCAATGTTTATACAGGCGGCGTTGCTTCAACCTACCCTAATACCGGAGCTTACATTGTGTCACCTATATAGAATACGTGCAAAATATTAACGCCAGACACTCTGAATCCCTGGAAAACCTAGATTAGCACCAGAAACCAAATAAAATGAGTCGCAATAAAAAAAATAAAACCGAGTGTATGGCTTCTAATTGCCACAATTTTGACATGATTCGAACTTTTCGGGCCCGACAACACCGCAAGCTCTCCGCGGTAAACGATGAATGGGGCCACGCGGACAGTTTACAAAACCTAAGAATACGTCAGCATGTGATGTCAGAAAACAGTCACATAAGAATTATTGGAATGGCCACACAGAGAAGCGACAAAGCCCATCACGCAGTCGCAGAAATACAGGGAATATTTGAACATTGGGCTTACATTGTAAAATGACGGCATAATGGGAGATTAATGGGAGAGGCCTTTGCCCTGCAGTGGGCGTAGATAGGCTGGTGATGATGTAAAACGCCGATACACGGGACAACATGAATAAAAGAAGAAACGACAAAACTTATACGCAATGATCACGAGTCGGATATCGGTCAGCCTGCCGTACCAGAAACTTACCCGCACTGAAGAAAGCCAAATAAGGAACATTGTCACAACAGCAGATAGGGCAGCCCGGCGCGCCTGCATCTCAGTTTTCAAGATCACCGCAAGGGTACTGAATTGTCTTGTAATAACTTTGAATATATCTGACAGGCTACTATCATAGCACGAAAAGAGCCCCTGGAAAAAATTTGGACCTGCCGTTCAATGGAATATACGCCGCACCTCCAGAGAGAAAAGGTCTGGACGCCATGATGGTAATGTCATCAATCCAGCAGCTCTCCATTAAAGCCCTCCCACTGCCGAAAAACATAGACCCAGATTTACACAAGAACAGGCGGAAGGCTAGGATCAAATTATGTCAAGGAAATCTCCGAAACTACGAAAACACAGTATACGCCGACTCCGGGACGTTTGAAAGGACGAAGGCAGCAATTGTCGCAGTGTACTATGTGCAGTGTAAATCGCTGCGACTTCATTACCCTCAACAAACAGAAAGGAAAAGCGGAAATCTTCTTTACAATTTGACTAACGGAACTATGCTTAAACATCGTTGAACACGCTCAAAAGGCCATTAGTCTCTTGGCTGCAGGCATAGTACCTAAACTAAAGAGGATTTGTAAATCCACAAGGATGAAAGTTCACGTCACAATAAAACCAGGACACGGCGGGCTGGAAGGGGACCATGCAGCAGACGACGATCAACGCAAACTCGCATACCGTGTTCCAGGTTTACCACGACTACCATACTTACGAACACCATCCTTCCCCGTGCCACACAAAAGATATAAGCGCCGAGTAACTGCAAACTACGCGCGCGATATTTATCAAATACATATATCCACAAGTCTAGATGGGCGAAGATGTAAGTAGGAAACGTGCGACATTAAGCTTAAACTGTGCTAAATACGGGCAAACACCCACCTTCTTTACGCGACGTGGTCATATTCACGGATACGCTCAGGGGTCAACGACTTCCATTAAATTTTACCCAATAAAGCTCTCTCTCTCTCTCTCTCTCTCTCTCTCTCTCACTCTCTCTCTCGCTGTGTGTGTGTGTGTGTGTGTGTGTGTTATAAATAAACCAAAACATTCAGTTAGCCCACAACGCTAGCGAATAAATACAGTGAGACACTGACACTGTCACCTTCTTGCTCAAACTGACCAACACACCGCAGCTTCAACCTTAAGGGACGACATCTTAAGCCACACAAGTGATCATGTCTGCCTTTCCTGTGCCGCAGTGATCGTTGCGGCTATTCTACCTATCGTCGCTGAACTGCAATTTCCGGAAAGCATAAATGGTAAATGCACGACTCCAAGCCAAAACACTCCCTCCATGCCGAAGTAACGCTATCGCGCCTTACATCTTAAGACCTAAACGTAGATGTCACTTGCAACTTTTTTTTTCATTTGCTGCCGTAAAAACCTTTCCCCCAACGTGGGCTCATAATTAAGATAATATTGGCACTCTCGGTTATACGCCTCCGGCCCATTTGAGGCCTGAGGCGTATAAATAGGCCGCGAGAGCTTTTTTTTTTTACCGTTAAAGTAATCGTAGGACGTGGTTTTTAAAAATGCCAGAATTTCTGCGGCTTGATGCCTGGCTGTTTGCGTCAGAACCCACAAAGCTACCTGTGAAGCCACGGGGGCTTTTCTCAGACATGGAATGTATTACACGACAAGGCAATGTAGGTATTCCTTACACAGCATTCTGTTTTCCGTAAGGACAGAGATGGCTGCACCCACTCCTCTGAGATATTTGTAAGTAGGCACAAATTTGAATAGGTTTAATATAATATTAAGGACAAAACTTGACTAAACAATCGGAGAAAAAGTTATTTTAGATGATCAATTACATTACATGCGGCTGAAAACGGGGGTAACCAACAGGCCCAGACCTCGACGTTAGGTAACCATGAACATCGAAAAAGCACGAAATACCGTTCTCGGCAGGATTCATTTCGGTCATACACATTTGGGAGATTAAGGATCGTTTGATAAAAAATGTAATCTGGAAGCTATCATGGGCTCAACGCGTTTATCCAACGTACGCATTTTGCATCAGCAAGCCAGGTGAATAGGAAAAAACAAGCCCGAGGCACATCATCGTGTACGCGTGAAACAGGATACCTCACACTATGAGTTGTAACTAGGTTAAAGTCCTCCTCAACAGCCGTTTGGAGGGTTTCGAAAAGCATTATTGCATCTTTGAATTCGACAGTTGTAAATCGTTCGCGAACATCCTATCGGTGATAGTTTACAGAGGATGCGAATATATTCCTTTTTGCAGCCACGTTTTAACGGGTAACGTTTCAGCATGAACCGGGAAGAAAAAAGTTTTTTTCGACAGAGAAAGTGAAATTTTACAGACACGCAATCGCGAATCATGTCCTAGCCAGTCCGAATAAATGGGTACTGTGCATGCCACCGGGGCCGAACAGCGGTCTTCTTTTAACTGTTTGTCAAAAGAACAGCGGGGGTAGTGCGTAGCGAAGTGTCGGGCTTATGCTCACCTGAGAAGGAATGTCACCCCTATTGTGTCGGCAAGCTAGGTTACGATGCATTCAAATTTACAATGTGAAAATTACGATGTTTTTTCCCCTTTTGTTGGGCTGCTTTCTTTCGTTGTATCACCAACTCCTACCTAAAGCCTTGCCCCAAGGCTAGCGGTGCCCGTTAAATAAATAAAAATAAAGCCATGCGGCTGAAGCCTTTGCGCAGAAGCTCCACTAGCCACGCAAAGTGGCTACAAGAGGGAGCGGAAGAAAAGAAGCCTCTCATGCCAGACTATGCGGAGAAAATAGTATTGTCACGCACCCAACTGCGCATCTCTGGTCGGAAACTGGTGGAAAGCAGTGGCAGAGACTATTCTGCTGTTATGATAAACAATTCCCTTGAAAGGCATGTTTCAAGAGGTTGCTGATAACCAGGCTACGAGGCAGAAGTTGGTTCCCGCTCGTACTGTCTAAACGTCCAGTGGCCCGCCTGCTTCAACTCACTAGTTCCCGTCCCCTTATTTAAATAAGCCCCTTTGCACCGTAGCAATATGAATAGTTCGGTAGGTCCATCGCAATCCGATTGCAGGCGGTAACGGAGAAGAGTGCAAGTGAGCAGTAAACTGCTTGCAGAGCCGATGTGTGCTTTTTCTCGTGCCTGCGCAAATATTGTGACGCGCATCGCAATCCTCCCTTTGGTTCCACATCATGTTTTGTACAAGTTTGTCACAGTTATCGCTGGGTGTAGGGCAGCTGCTGCCGTGATTCATGTACTCATCCTTACTACCCCGGAAAATGTATCTAACCGCTGAGGACGGGGCGGGACAGTCGGCGATTTTCTGTTGCGTAAAGCCGATGCATATACCTGAAAAACTGTGGGCCTGCTCTGTCCAAACATGTATATTAAAATTGATATAAAGGCAGCTTGAAGGAGAGACACCCGGGAGCTGACAGCGACGCGCAGTCCACATAAAGTCAGCGGGTTTGCAAAGCGATGACCTGGTAATTACCACCATTACTAAAGATGGGGTAACTGAGCAATTGCGACCCCTACTAAGTAATGTGAAATTCAATATTTGCAGCAACAAGTTGATTAAATGGGTAATCTGCAAAATAGCTGCCGTATTTTTCAAAGCAAGAATTTACCCAAGAATTTCGCTTCGCAGTTCGAACACAAAACGCAAAGATGCATAACGGTTGCTATCGAAACAGGGTAGCATTGCGTGGCAGATGATGGAGCAAGGTTTGCATAGTAGGCACCGCTGCGATGGTTTCTAACGCAACAAAGCTGTCGCGCAGCAGCGTTGCATAACGGCAGTGGAGGGGCACGCAATTAGAAAAAAAAAAAAAAACACTTGCGCTGTAACATCTCGCAAGGCGAAATTCTGTGTGAGCAACGTTCCAGCGCACGCAAGTAAAATATTATGTGTAGTCTCGTCGTTATCTCACTTCCCTTTATCCCCCCAAGGATCAGTCATTGGGGAAAGTTGCCAGGAGGCGTACTCCCAGGGATTTGCGCTCTAGATAAGTAGGACCTAATCAGAGGCCAGAGATTTTGCTCTCAGACGTCGTACGCTGTAGCCTACAGTTCCTGATTTCTTTTTTTTTTTTTTTTGACGTTTATACACACCTGCTCCTGCTAATGAAGGAGGCATGCGAGTTTTTTCACGTCTTGCTGTTAAGACACACTCACAATTAATTAATTATCCCGCTCAAAAAGCAAGAGTAGCCAACATAGGTAGGCTGCAGGTAGCGCCTAATTCGGGAATTTTGCCCAGAAGCTGCTGATTGGAACATCTTTAAAACTGCTGGCATTCCGACTTTTTCGTCATCTTTCGTCAGCGGAATCTCCGTCTGTGATTCTACGTGCTCCCTTTTAAAACAAAACTTCTGAATGAGGAGATATAAGAGGCGCCACCGCAGGAAAGGACGCGGGCCTCTGTCGACAGGCGCAACAGGAGGGGCCAAGTCAAGATAGAATAGACGAGAATAAAAGAAGGGTGCCTACAGACAATCGCGTCCTTCTTGCGCTGGATTTAGGAAGCCTTCGTGTTGGGAGGGGGGGGGGGGGGGGGCAGAAAAGGAAGCCCGGTAGTTGCGCCGGTATTCTCGCTCGAAGCTCGATCCTGGCATTGTGTAGTGGGAAAGACTTTGGCAAAAGGCCCGCTGGGAAAGGAAGGAAGGGGGAGCGCGAAAGACGGCGGACCATTCTAGCTCGCTGCTGCCAAGATCTGCTGGGAGGCTGGCCCGTTCGTGCGAACATTCCTTTGTGCCTGATCCCCAAGGCCAGAAAATCGTGCGCCAAGTTAAGACGAGGATTTTCCGCTGCTTCCTACGCTCGCGAGAGGATGAGCACGAAGAAGCGCGCGTATTGTTCCGCCGACTACGGCGTTAAGCTGTTCTTGAGAGTACAGCGCTAAGCTCCCGTCAAAGCGCGCCCCGGCCTTTCCGTTTTACTGAATCCCTCCCTCGAGCTCGTGTTCTTTCCCGTTCGTTTTGCCGTATCTGTACTCTTGTTCTGTATTTGTTTCAGAGATTTTTTTTTTTGCGTCTGGCGAAAAATACTTGCTAAAGATCCCATTTCTCTCTTTCATTTGTTTCGCCATCCAGTTCGCTTAAAGGGGCTGCTAACACCACAGAGCTTAGTTTTTTTTTTTGTTTTTTTTTGCCTGTGCAATTTTCCATCCGACAAAAGTGGGCCGAGATGGTGCTGACTCCTTTGCAAGCAAATAAGAATGGAGCTCGAACCCCTTGCACGATACGTACGATTCTGTGTGAGGCGCACCGCGAAGGCGCAGATGCGAAAGGCCCCCTGCGTGGTACACACAAGTCGGCATGCGCGAAACTAGACCGGGGTGTTTTTGTTGGGGTAAGCGCATGCGCGCGTGTGTGCGTGTGGTGTGTGCATGTGCGTTTATGTGTATGTATGGGCATGCGCGTGAGTGCGTGCGTGTGCGTCCGCGTGCGCGTGTGCGTGTGCGTGTGCGTACGCGTGTGCGTACGCGTGTGCGTCTGTGCTCATGTTTGTGCGTGTGTGTGTGTGCATGTGTGTTATGTGTGTGCGTATCTGTGCGTCGGTGATAAACGAACAAACACTTGTCGGCGGAAATGCGGTTCCTTCTCTCCACGTAACCAGGAAATGCGGAGAATAACTGTGGTCGTCAGCGCGATTATTGCCGATCTTTAAAGTTTTTTGTTATATGAACCGACGGCCTCCAGCGATATTATGCATATTGCCGTGAACTATACCGTCTGCTTTGTTTACTTGTGTGTTTAGTTCCCGGCGTCTGGCACGCCCAGCTGTCTTATCAAAGTTAGAAAGGAAGCACACGTTTCAGTCTTTTTTGTATGCCGCACAGGCTATCTCATTCGATAGGAAGGGTGTATCGCCTGTCATCACTAGAACAGAATGTTTGTTATAAATCGCCAATGTTCTAGATTTGATCCGATGGTCCTCAAAGGATCAACTCCGAAAGATAAATGCTCGCAAGGAAAACACCTCGCCTGCGCACTCGCCTGCACACGTCACTTTGTTGACCGCTCCTTCGCCGCTTGTGTATTCTTTGAGTTGTTAGCAGAGCACAAGTTCGTTCCAATAAAGTGTGTGCTCTGAAGAAACCTGCGCTGTCTTTGGCCACGTGACATCTTGTAGAGGTGCTAAGTATATGAACCCTAAACCCCAAGCAAGTCGCCAGGCAAAACCAACTTGTGCCAGCCGCCGACAGCAAGGACTTCACCCCGAGCTGGGACTACTTCCTTAGAGACTGAAGAAACAAGACGTCGTGGCCTCCACCATGAACAATGCTGCGACCATGACTGACGCTACCACTTGTCCCGTAGTTCAACAACCCAGGCAGCCGACATCTTTTCATGGGTCACCCTCAGAGGATCCCGAAGTCTGGTTGGAGGAAGTCTGACGGGTCAGGTTGTTTAACCGCGGGGACGCCGAGGAGACTCTGAGGCACGTGTTGCTGTACATTGGTGATTAAGCTCGGAACTGGTTAGAAAAGCATAAGAGCTCCCTATAGAGTCCTGGCAGGAATTTAGGACGCCATTTTTAACGACGTTCACCATGGTTGTGCGGAAATAGCTGGCTGAGGTCTTGCTGCAGACGCGCTAGAAATACCCTAACGAAAGTGTAGTCGTGTTCGTCGAAGAGACGATAAGGCTCTTCAGGCGAGGTGAACCTGAAATGGCGGAAAACAAGAAGGTACACTTCTTAATGCGCTTCTTAATGCACCTAATACGCTTCTTAAGGAAGGACTGTTTGCTAAGCTTGTCCGTAATCCAGCAAAAAACAGTCGCCGAATTCATGTCCGAGGCTAACACACTTGAGAAGGCCCTTGGGATGCGTACTGAACAGTATGACCGCCAATCTGTTGCTGTGGCCAATGCGATTTGATTGATTCATTTTAGAATCTAAGGCGCCGACGCAACGCAGGCGATGAGGCGCGCCGTAGTGGAGGGTTCCGGATTAATTTTGACCACCTGGGGAACTGTACCGTGCGCTGAAATCTCGTACACGCGGGCGTTTTTGCTTTTCGCCTCCATCAGAAAAGCGGCCGCAGCGGCGGGGAATCCAACTCTCGTCCTCGTGCTCAGTAGCACAACGCTGTGGCCAATGCGAACTACGCTGACGGAATGCGGATTCGTACGGATACACTACGCGAGACCATACACTCAGTAGTCCGGGACGAGCTCAGGAAGCGCTTTTCAACGACACCTCAACCTCAGGTCCTTTCCTTCACCGATGTCATTAGGGAAAAATTGCAGCAAGCACTGGGAACTTACATAACGCCAGAAGCACCCCGAGAGCCCCAAGCCATGACCTACGCGGCTGCTGTTCGTCGTCCTCGCCCATCTACACCCCATTACCAGAAGGCTACGTAAATCCGTCCACTATCACCCGCCCGACCACCTGCGGTGCAATACCCCAATCCCCCGAAAACCGACGTTTGGCGAACTCCCCACCCTCGACGGCTATGCTACCACTGCTGGGAAGCCGGCCACATCTATACCGTCGCTGCCCCTACAAGAGGCTCGCTTTGGGGGGGGGGGGGGGGGGTTCTCCGTCGACTCACCACGCACCCTTCCCGGCCATCCACCTAACGAGATCGACGAATACTTATCCAACACCAAGCGACGTCCAGCGCACTTCCACCGTTCGCCGTCGCCCTACCCATATCGATCGCCAAGCCATCACAGCAACGCTGACTTCACGTGTGGGAGATCCCCCAGCCCACGTAGGGAGAACTAAAAGCAGCAACTTCTAGTGGCGAAGCTGCTCTTCAGCGAAAAAAACGGAAACCCTTCGACGACAGAACGACGCACCGAAGATGCCATCAGCCCGACACGCCATCAGCCCGACGACCCGATCTAACCTTTACGTGACCCCCGAACACGACGACAGCCACATGGAGTGACGCACAACCGACATGACCAAGCCCACAATTACCAAGACGACAACAACGACGACGCGTATCGACCGAACGTCCACACGCCCAAGCCGAGATACGTCGCCCCGACGCACCTAGCTGAAACTCGAAGACGACAACGCCCGCCGTACGGCAGTCCATCGCCGGCATTGACGTGGTCGCTCCGATTTGCACGGAAGCTGACTATTAAGTGATGAGTGGATCACTCGCGCCGAAGCTGAAAAAAATTGCGACCCGCTGGGATGATCAGCTTATCTGCACATCTGCAGGCCGTCTCGTCACGCCAAGTGGAACGTGTACATCTCACGTCACCATAAACGACACCGCGTAACCTGCTGCTTTCGTAATACTTCCCAACTGCTACGGTGACGTTATTTTCGGAATGGACTTCCTCACGGAAAACGGGGCTATTATTGACGTGCCGGCCAAATCAGTAACTTTTCCCGCCGATCACCTCATCATATGCGGGGACTTCAACGCACACAACCAAGCATGGGGCTACATCACAAACAACGCCAAGGGAAACAGTCTTCTAACCGATGCTACAGAAGAGAGACTTACACTCATAACAGACTTAACGTACCCGACGCGGACCGGCAATTCAACGTGCCGAGACACCACGCCAGACCTTACCTTCGCTAGAATATCACAAGGCAGTCGAACCCCATCTTGGATCAACACCGGCCACAACCTAGGCAGCGACCACTTAATAATCGAGGTGACGATACCGCTTAAAGGAAAATCGGACGAGAAGCGCATCCACAAGCTCACAGACTGGGACCTCTACAGAACCCTATTACCGGGCGAAGAGGAAGAGATACAAGACGTGGACGAGTGGTCATACAAGATCATGGAAAAAGTCACAGCAGCAACCAAGGAAATTGAAACGGATGTGGAAATCGTAAAGATGGACAGCCACCTAGCTCACATGCTGGAGGCAAAGACCTCCATCCACAAGCGATGGCAGAAACAACGCACCAACCGGAGACTACGAAAGAAGGTGGCCGAGCTAAATCACGCCATCGAGAAACACTGCCGATCGCTCTGCCGACAGCAGTGGAACGAGATGTGCAGCGCAGCCGACGGCCAATTACACGTAGGAAAGACGTGGGCCATGCTCCGTCACCTACTGGACGAAACAAAGACAAAGTCCAACCAGAGAGACAGTCTGAACAAGACCCTAAACAAGGCGTTACGGGAACTGGGAAAGGAGGAGATGCACAAACTAATCAACGACAAGTATCTACTGGAACACCCAGAGGAAACGCATCCAGACTACTGGGGCATGGTGAACGAGAACCTGGATAGAGACATTGAGACATGGGAGGTACGGACGGCGGTACACGAGCTGAACTGCCGATCCGCAGCCGGTCCAGACAAGGTTACGAACAAGACACTCAAGCACCTCAACGAGGCTGCAATCGCAAGCTTGACGACTCTCTTCAATAAGTGTTGGAGGGAGGGCAAGCTACCCCAGACCTGGAAGACAGCTAAGACTATCCTAATACCAAAGCCAGGGAGGCCGCCGGGTATCGAGAACCTCCGTCCCATATCTCTGACTTCGTGCTCTCGGCAAAGTGCTGGAACACGTTCTGATGAACAGATGGCAGGAATACCTCGAGGACAATGACCTGTACCCCGACTCCATGATCGGATTCAGGAGCAAGCTGAGCACGCAGGACGCGACCCTTATAAAAATTTTTACGTCCAGTCAAAAGACAGTCTATTTCCCGGAGGCAATAGACCATGTATGTCCTCTGTGTGTCCCCTGTATTGGAATTTGGCCACTTACTTTTTGTGTCCTCCAAGTGTCCTTTGTGTTTCCGTCCTCCATGTGTACAGTATATTTCCCAAAGGCAATAGACAGCATGCGTCCTCCATTTGTCCAGTATGTTTCCAGAAGGCAATAGACTGTGTGCGTCCTTTGAGTGCCCTAAAATTGGCCACAGACTTTCTGTGTCCTCTATGCGTCCTTTGCATTTCACGTTTCCTCTGTGCGGCCTGGAAGTATCCGTCCACCTTTCTCCTTTCAGTTTTCCTGCGGTTGATGAATGGCTGCAAATAATCAAGTTCTCTATTCCTCATGCACTGAACATCCTTCGAATGGCAAGCGTGTTTATATAATGCTTTGTGGCGCTTAGAATTGCTGCCAACTACGCAGTAAAACAGCGACGCATTTTTCTGCCTTTACAATGTTTATTTGAGTAACATTGTGAATAATTAAATGCAGTGTACTGAAAATTATGGCCATCATTATTTGGCCACCTGGCCGCGAGAAAGCATTGAAGAAAGCGTTCCGGCAATTTCTTTCTCGCTGACACCAAACTCCGAGCACGTAAAAGCTGCAAAAAAATGAAAAGCAAGAACACAGCAGAATTATTATTTGCAGGCAATCTTAAGAAAACGGTCAACAGAAACGAACAAGTAACCTACATGACAAACATGCCGGTACATATCATTTAAGAGGCATTCACAGTTGTAGTTCGCCTATGTGTCACAGGGGTGATGATACAGGGGCAGATTATTTAAAGAGCTTCTCCTAAAAAAGCTGCCTCCTAAAAAAAAAATCGGGGAGTGCGCGTTTTGTTTTACAACCATTAACGCAGTTTTCTTTTTCTTTTTTTTCATGCAACAAGCTTTAGCGGTCGAATCCACCCAAGCCAAGCGGCGGCCGCTGGCCCGTCAGCATGATAACACTTTCGTTGCCGGCAATGGCAAGGATCACTCACACAGCATACTGGCCGCCGCTCCTGGAAGCCCATTCATGTGACCGCGCCGACGCAGCCGGTAATTTACAATAAAAGAAGCGCGGGGAGCCGAACACCAAGGAAAATACTCAACACGTTTAACTAAACGGCGCTGCGGCAACGCGTAAGAAAATTTTAACATGCACCACGATAAACAATCACTTACGGCAGAACACGCAGCATTTTTCACACGTCGCGTCGACAGACTGGAACTTGCAGTAGAGACTCTTGATTCACGTAGGCACGCACAACTTGTCAGGTGTTTTGTCAAATGGCGACCTCGATGTGCGTTTGCCACAGCAGCGCAGTACAGCGACGACACAGGCGCTTTGCCAGCACTCACGATGTTTCAGGTGGCACAAGAGCACTAACACGTAATATTACGGCAGGAGGAGCACGTAGCAATTCACGTAACAGCAGCAAATCGAAAACAAACCACCAAAACCTTGCACAACGAACCATACACGTCTTTTCTTGCCCACCTATAACAATGACTGCATATATGCTAGCCTAGACTAGACTTATTACTACAGTTGGCTATCTAGCAGTCATAGAGTTTTAGCAGGTACTTGGTTACTTCATGATTACCCCTGAAGCAAACTAGGCAGACGCCATTATAGTATTTTGTTAAAGTTGATAATAGCAAACATATGTATAATGGCAGTATATTTTCTTGATGCGAGCAACGTCTTTTGTTGTCGTAAGTTGTTGCAACTCAAAAGCAAATAAAAATGGATTAACAAACGAAGTTATTATCATCGTCATCTACATCTAGATTGACTGGTTTGTGTTTTGTTCAGCGTCCAAGCATTCACTGTTTGTGGGCTTTTCACAAACAGAACGGCCGGATAAAAAATTATTCTCGCAGACATACGCAAACACACGCGCACACGCATACGCATACACACACACACACACACACACACACACACACACACACACACACACACACACACACACACACACACACACACACGTGCGCGCGCGCACACGCACGCACGCACACGCACGCACGCTCACAAAACCACCGTGCGTCAAATCCACGCAGGCAAACAATTCACTCAAATAAAGGCTTAGCAAGACTATATGTATGCTCAAATATTTGGACCTACGTTTAACACCCCACCGCATTCTGTTTCGGTGGCTTGGAGGTTAAGTACTCGCAAACTGACCCAAACGTCGGTGGTTCGAAACCAGCACACTAATCTTTTTTTTACCGTGTTTTAATTGAAGTTTTTCTGCCTTAGGTTATATTTTGAATAATTCTGCGAATTATTCAGACATCACTAGCACGAAATAACGTATACAGTGCTGCAGAATTTTAAACCATCGGCGTTGTTTCTTACCATCTCTAGCCAAGCCAAAAAACTTAACCTTTCGAGTTTAATTAAGGCTTACATGCTCGACTTTATGTTTACTTGAGGAAGCACAGCACGATTGTTTAGTTTGCGGCTCTTCAGAAAAAGAATGTAAGGCAACAAATAGTTATACTTCTACCCAATGTCCTAGAGGCAACACAAAAGACATAAGTCAGTCTTTTGACTTCATTTTGCCTTCAGTACATACATAAGCAACAGCATTACGGCACACAGAAAAAGAATTAAGACAGCAAATTCAAGTTATATCTTCCACCCTTTGTCCTAGAGGCAACACAGGGGAAACAGGCCAAAGTCTTTTGACTTCATTTTGCCTTGAGTACACACATGGGCAATAGCATTGCGGAACTCAGAAAGAGAAGAAAGCAAGTCAGTTTTAAAGTTTTATACTTCTCATCCGAAATAAAATCTCGTATACAAATTTAAACTTTGTCTTTACCATAGTATATATAAAGGTAAAACATCATGGCTGTTTATCCGGCAGTCTATAAAAAGTACACAGCCTGCTTATGTCCTAAAGGTAACACAAAGGAAAAGTCAAAAGAAAGGCCACACAGTCAACATGCAGGAGACACAAAGTAAACAGAAAGGAAAAGTTCATTTTCATAAGGGCGATGCTCCAACTAAAGACTGAGATCCTGGACGACGAGACCAGGACAAAGGACAACAAGGCAATACTGGGGCTGGACTTGCAAAGTGCCTTCAATAAATTGAAGCACTCGGCAATTCTAGCCCAAGTCTGCGCACTGAACATGGGAGCCCGGACGTACGACTACGTTAGGAACTTCCTAACAGGGCGCACGACAAAGATCCAAGCAGGTGACGAAACCCTCGAGGAGAAGCTCGGCAGCGTCGGGACCCCACAGGGCTCGGTTATCTCGCCGTTGCTGTTCAACCTCGTCATGATTGGGGTCGCTCGCCGCCTTGAGTCGCTAGAGGGCGTACGGCACACCATATACGCTGACGATATAACGCTATGGGTTCCAGTCGGCAGCGACGGACACATCGAGTCAACACTACAGCAAGCAGTCGATACCATCGAAGACCAGCTTGAAAGGAACGGGACTTATCTGCTCGCCAAGCAAATCGGAGCTCCTGGTGGTTCCACCGAGATGGAAATTAAAGACGAGCGAGGACAACACGGTCAACAATAGAACCGTGGTACGGACCGGTAACGGACAAGAGATTCCTGAGGTCAGGAAGATCCGAGTGCTGGGCTTTCAAATCGAAAAGAATCCCACCAACGGGGAGACGGTCCACCGACTCCTAAACAAAGTCACAGCGGCCACTCGCCTCATAAAGCGGGTGGCCAACAGGAAAGCCGGCATGCGGGAGGACAGTCTGATACGGCTGATCCAATCGTTTTCCGTTAGCCATAGAACGTATGTCGCTTCCTACCACAACTGGAAAGCGGCGGAAAGTAATCGTCTAAATGCAGCTATGCGGAAAGCATACAGAGCAGCACTCGGTCTTCCCGACAGCGCAAGCACCGAGAAGCTGATGGACCTCGGCGTGACAACACGCTGGAGGAAATCAGCGAAGCCCAGCGAGCCGCCCAGATGGAGAGGCTCAACGGATCCAAGACCGGTCGAGCCATCTTAGCCAAGCTGGGACTGGAGCCGGGAACGAGCGGTAGACCACTCAACAGACAAGAGGACATACCGGCTAACATCAGGAGAGGGACGCGGGTACAACCCATCCCCATTAACATGGACCCTATCCACAACGAGGAGAGGAGAAAGGCGAGAGCCAAAGCCATGATCGAGCAACACGCCAACGCACCTGGCACCCGATACGTCGACGCAGCGGAGTACCGTAACTGGGAAGCCTTCACTGCAGTGGTGATGGACGCCGTAACCGGAAAGACAGTCTCTGCAACGAGCGTTAAAACATGGGAGGCACAGAGCGCCGAAGAGGTGGCCATAGCCTTGGCCATCGCGGACCCAAACACCAAGACAGTCCTCTGTGACTCAAAGGGAGCCGTGAGGAACTTTGCTAAGGGCAGGCTGTGTCGTGGAGCAGTTCGGGTGCTCACCGCGTTGGATTTTACGGACAGAAAAGTAACAGCGAAGTGGTTCCCCGCCCACTTGGGGACAGATGTGTCTGAACTTGCGGACAACCACAACGAGACGGCTAACTCTGTTGCGCGAGAATTATCTGGCCGCGCAGCAGAAACGAGCCTGTCTGCAGAGCTGTGGGCGGAAACTAAAGATAGGATGGGCACGTTCCACGAAATGACAAAGTATTATCGGATGAACAGACGAGTAATGGCACCGCCGCACCCCGATCTTACCAGGGAGCAGGGAGCATTATTTAGACAGCTGCAGACGGGCTCGTTACTGACTCCGGCCATAATGAAGCACATATGCCCAGAACAGTATCCGGACGACACGTGTAAAGTTTGCCGCAGGGCTCGGGCCACTATGATCCACATCCTGTGGGATTGTGCAGCAAGACCAGCAGAAGCGGAAACAAAGACTGTGATCCCGCCGTGGCTTCAAGACGCGGCGCGGAGCTATAACAAGGAAGACCAACTCCTGGCCGTCCAGCAGATCCTGGAGGCCCTCGAAAGACAGCGACCGAGCGAAAGCTGCGAGGCATCAGCCACCCCTGGGGTTAACGGCGACTAGCCTGGGGGCGAGTACCGAGGACGCTGACGAGTAGAGGGTCCAGACAGGACCGACGTTAGGCCGCGTCTAGGTATCCCGGCAACGGGGTGCCTACTGCAGGCGATTTAATAAAGTCTCTGTGATGTCATGTTCCGAGTTCGTGAGGGACCGTAGCAGCGGCGCTCGCTGAGTCTGAGAGAGGAGGGGGAGGTGATCTCGGCTGCGACGTTCGCCCCCTGGGCCATGTTTCAACTTGTTCCGTTGGCTGTCGCTGCAACGGCTTGAGTCGCCAACAGCGTAGCGCCCACGCGCCAAGCACACGTAGTGGAGGCTCTGCCACAAAGTATGGGAGCACTGCACAAAGCTGGCAGCACGCTCGAAAAGAATAGCGCCGCACTGAATCGTAACAGTTCGTTCTACGCCGGGGGTCCGAGATCCCGATGGATAAGGGTCCTCCACCGTCGTCCGGAGGGATGCTCTCGAAGAGAAATGCTCGGCAGACGCTCGACTCCAATCCTGGGCCGAACGTCACTTTGTCTGACCGGGCCGGTTTGGTCAGCCAACACCACGGACGTTAAGGCGGACTTCGCAGAATTCGCGGCAGTCAATGGTGAGTGCGAGACCTTTCTTCACTGATTTTTACCTGGGTTCTGAGGATAGCTGGTAGGGCGTGTGTTTTGGCCGCGTGGGTTATTCGCGCAAAACAATTCTGGTGCAGTGGGAAAGCACTACTCTAGATCGGTCATGTCTTTAAAAGCGTTAAGAAACCGCAGCTGTTGGCGCGCGCAAAAGAGTTGCGTTTGGTTGTTTCGGACGCGTTGAGAAAGCCACAGCTGATACAGGCTATACTCGCTGTTGGGGCTGACGATGACGAGCTGCCGGAATGCATTGAGCTGATCTCTTGAAGTAATTGTGTCACACATAGCAAAGTAACCGAGAGGAAGATGAGGACATGGCTCGAGGACGCTAAGGAAGAAAGAAAAGGAGAGAGACGAGGAACTTTCGGACGACATGATCGTTGTGACAAGCAAGTCAATGTGATTGAAATTCAGTTATTCTGTCGTTGCGGTGGCTTCGGACTCCATTCTTCCGCAACATCTGGTGCCGAAACCCGGGAACAAAGTCGGAGCTACGAGATCGGCAGATCAAGAACCAAGCGGACTGAAAGCGGTGACTGTGTCTACCAGGTGGAGGCAAGTAACGCAGCATGCACAAGCTGAAAGAAAAGAGAACGGCTCGTAGGCAGCAAAATACCAGGCTCATCAATGAAGCTAAGACGGTACTGGATACCGCGGATGTGCAAACGTTGGGCTCACTCATAGAGCGTCTGCAGTCGAACAGTGATGAGTTGAGTAAGCTGAATGCACAGTTTGAAGACACTATACCCGACGAAGAGTTCGCGGCTGAGTATGAATCAATGCAGAAATATGAGGACGCCACCAAAGGCATGCTGGGCCAGCTGAAGGCCAAGGAGAAATTACTTCGGAGTTGTTCACCGCCTGCCTAGGTCGACAGCCGCAGCTACTGCGGTGGAGTCTCACAGTGACGAGCATCATCGGCTGGTAGGCTCCGTGAAGCTCCCGACGCTGCAGCTGCAAACCTTCAACGGCGAGTTGTGCCAGTGGCTGAGCTTTTGGACGCAGTTCAAGGCAGCCGTCCACGAAAACCACAGCCTGAACAATGGAGAGAAGTTCAATTACCTTCGGTAGCTGCTGGGTGGGTCGGCTGCTTCATCCATTGCCGGGCTGCAACCCACGGAAGATTGTTACCGACACGCCGTGGAAATTCTTTCGCGGCACTTCGGTGACACCCGCCGCATTGTGCAGGAGCATTTAGCGCAGCTTCGAGTGCTTACTTCAGTGGTGTCCTCGAATGATGTCGGCGGACTGCGACGACTGCTGGTCCACGTGCAGTGTCATGTTCGTGGACTCGTGGCTCTCAAGGTTTCCTCTGCCACGTACTCCACGATGATGATTGATGTGCTACTGAGAGCATTGCCATCAGACATTGTCGTTGCTTATCACCGACAGAGAGCACATAGCTCGCACAGATCAAGCCTTCGAGAGGGAGAGTCCTCCCTCGGCGGAGCAACGGCGCCACCGGCGTCCCTTGACGGCGAGTTTGACGCGCTTTTAACCCACCTTATGACTGAAGTGGAATGCCGAGAACGGAGTGGAGTTGAAAGCAAAAAGGAACAAGCCCGGCCTAAAGTGCAAGATGTCGAGGGAGGTTTGGTAATGCCGCCAACGGCAGCTGTGCTAAATTCTAGCACCTCGGGCGCATCCAGTTGTCTGTTCTGCGACTCAGACCAGCACTACACGCAATTATGCGGCGGCAACATCAGTCATAAGGATCGGATAAGGAAGTTGGCTGCTGACAGACGATGCTTTCGATGCACTTTGAAAGGACATTTTTCTAAAGAGTGTCGCCGCAATGTCACGTGCGGAAACTGCAACGGGCGACATGTGTCATCGGTTTGCGATCCTACCTGGCATCGCAGACAAACTGACAGACCAAATAACGTGAGGAAATTGAATGTCAGTAGCCTTCACTCCAGCAATCAACCCATTCTAGGCACGGAAATACTGCTGCAAACTTGTCGGCTCTGGATTTATGGGGGTCGGCAGTGTGCGTACGTCCGTGGCATCGTAGATGGGGGAAGTCAGCGCTCTTTCATCCGAGAAGATGTCTCCCGCAACCTTGGTTTACGGGAGCTTGGGAAGACCTGCTTGCAACTGAACATCTTCGGTCAGGATACGTCAGCAACAAAGGAATGCCGTCTAGTGGAACTGGTCGTCCGCAGTCAGTACAATGACGAACTGCTCTCTGTGGAAGCCATAGAAGTTCCTTTCATTTGCAAGGACATCGTGCAAGTGCCAATGGAAAGTGACTTTGTTTTGTCTCTCGAAGCTACCGGGCAGCCTATTGCGGACAAGCTTCTTCAGTCAGGCATGGCGCCGGTGACTGGGATTAGCCTGCTGCTGGGAGCTGATCATCTCTGGAAGGATATGACCGGAGAGGTACATCGTCATCCCAGAAACAATCGATTAGTTGCACTCAACTCTGTCTTCAGGTGGAAGTTCCAGGGTCCCCTTTCCGTACTCAGTTCATCGGGTGTTGCATCAAACGTCTGCGTGTTGAAAGTGAGCCCCAACTGTGAGGCGGTGGGCGAAGTGGTTAGTAGATTCTGGGGTCTTGGAAATCTCGAAATGTTTGAAGCAAAGAGTAGATTCTGGGGTCCTGGAAATCTCGAAATGTTTGAAGCAAAGCCAGTAGATGACGAAAACGAAAGGAGCGTGCCTTCCAGACACTGTAAAGGCAGCGACAGCAAAGAATCAAGTCTGCGAAAATGGCATCAATTTTGTGACAGACGCAGGCGTACTTATTGTAGTGATCAGTACCAGGAGCGACCGGCAAGTACGACAGGGCTCCAGTTGAAACGCAAGAAACGTACGAGACTTTTCCGTAGCTAAGGTACACCATCTTCCCAAGTTCGGTCTAAGAGCTCCCGGCTCAAAATAGTTTCCACAAAAGGCGAGCCAAAATTGGAGCAGTCAAGTGTTCCGACTGAGCATTTATCGTCCATGGCGCAAAGCGAAACGAAACGAGCTACAAAGAAGCGACATTCGGTCCTCTCACATCACAGGTCTGATTACGGTTCATCGCCTGAAAGCTTTTATTCTCAAGCTGCAGATACAAAGGGGACTATACTGTGCCCGTCATGGAGCACTGTGCACAGTGCAGGGGCGGGGGATGAAAGGTCGAGAATAACAGAAGAGGGCGTAAATTACTGAATCAGAAGGAAGTTTTCACTTCTCGGTGGAAAGTAGTAGGCGTGACACCGAACCATTTTGCTCCACGAGACGAACTCGATGTACAGTGTCTTAAGCGTACCGGGAAAGGCTTGAGTCAAAGACTATACGGACAACGCCAGGAGCTTGAACTACATTTCTTGTGGGGAGGGGAGGATGTTGAATTAATTGTGTCACACATAGCAAAGTAACCGAGAGGAAGAAGAGGACATGGCTCGAGGACGCTAGAGAAGAAAGAAGATGAGAAAGACGAGGAACTTTCGGACGCCATGATCGTAGTGACAAGCAAGTCAATGTGATTTAAATACAGTTATTCTGTCGTTGCGGTGGCTTCGGGCTCCATTCTTCCGCAACATGATCAATGAACGGAATACCGCCACACGTCAGGCTACATGTCAATTATACGTCTCGCTGCTCCCTGTAAATTAAACAACAACCCTGCGTAACCAGCAAAACCAAAGCGTAAGAGCGCCCCACCACTCACGAAGTGAAAGAAAGAACTAACACTAGTGCGTAAAAGAAATGCGAATTCCGATGTACTTTCGTTCACAAAATAAATCGGACCAAGGGAGCGGTGCGCGATAACTATCGGTGCGAGGCCTTCCGACCGAGTGCCTGCCGTCAAAATAGCTGAGAGCGCATCCGTGTTCCAGTCCAGTCAATGCATGTCAGTTTTCTAGATCTCGGCCGCAGCGCTTCGTTTCTCTTGAATGTGGTACCCGGCGGTGCGGTGCGCGGTGCTCCTAGCGAGCGGCACGATTTTTGCCAGCGGCCGTTAGCGTGTGGCATGCGCTTACGCACGCAACGACGCCACTCATCTTTGCGATATGTTGGCGGGTGCTCCTTTTATTGCCGTCTTATTGGCTGTACAGAAAACTTGCGTTCAAGCAACTCTGAGGTAAAGATTCAACGCTCCCAAGCACTGCGACGTCGTAACTCCAACTCTTCTGCCCTGCGTCCTGGATGGCCCATTCGTGGACGGGGGTTTCCTTTTTCAACAAGGCCGAAGCCCTGTCCACAGAGCACGAGCAGTGAGCGCTTTCCTGGAGTACCACGCGTGGCTTCATCTGCGGCGGCCTCCGTGCGGGGCAGACCTGAACGCAATCGAGAATGTCTGGGGAATAATGAAAATGCACCTCGTCAAAAGAAATGGCTGCGGCAGCATGGCTGGCGAGCTGTGGAATACAATTGCAGGGGAAGGGGAACGCCTTCGCTCCCGTCCAGAAATTGTAAATTCTCTTCACGAATCGCTTCCCGCACGCATTCGCGAGGTAATAGACAATGACGGCAAGTTTGCACACACCTAATCGGCTTGTAGTAAACCACTCGCTGTATCGTCTATTTATGAAGCGAATAAACCATCCGAGTTGTTTTCAGTGCTTGATATAAGCTGCATGTTCGTCACATAACAACCAGCACCGGTTCTTTATCACAGACTTGCTTGAACGCCAGTTTTCTGTAGTCAGTGAGATGACAATAAAAGGAGCACCCGACAACATATCGCAAAGATGAACAGCGCCGTTGCGCACGTAAGCGCATGCCACACGCTATCGGCCGTGCCGCTCGCTCGGAGCACCGTGCACCGCGCCGCCGGGTGCCACATTCAAGCGAAACGAAGCGCTGCGGCCGAGATCGAGAAAACTGACATGCATTGACTCATAGCCTCCTGTATAACGCCTTGTGCCTGCTCAGTGCCAGAAATTCCGCCGTTCTCTCTGGTGGCGCCCTAATCACAGGTTCTCCTGTGTTGGCGAGGGCACGGTCAACATTCGTCTTCACACCTGGCAACAATGGGTGGTTAAAAAAAAAATTACAGCATCTTCCCGTGGGGGAAGCCTGAGTAGTATGCAAAGCAGCCATGGGGTCGATTCAAGTGCCCATTAGTTTTCAGTTCGTCGTTTCCGTTAGGTTGAGGTACGTAGCTACCGTTATATTTACAGTTTGGTTTCCATGGTAACTACCACACTTTTGACTTACCGGAACTACGAAATGGGAAATTGCGTTGAGCCCATGGCTGTTTCGCATACTACTCAGGGTTCCCCTGCGGGAAGATGGTGTAATTTTATTAGATGCGACGGGGCTATGTCCCTCCCTTGTCGTTGTTGCGCCGTCCACACCCCCACTGCGCATGCTCGGCTTGCTGAACGCCCGGTGGTGTCTTACCCTTTAATGGCTCCTGGAGCGACAGTGTTACCGGTGTCTTCCTGGGCCGGCCCGAGATGAGCCGAGCATGCGCAGTGGGGGTGTGGACGGCGCCACAACAAGGGAGGGACATAGCCCCGACCATGAGATGTTAGAGCGACAGTGTTGCCGGTGTCTTCCTGGGCCAGCGGATGGATGGACCACGGACGACGGAGCCGAGAGCAAGAGATGCTTTGCATCTAAAAGTTGTCAAGGCCCATTGCAAACAAAAACGGGCAGCTCCTTATTGAACAAAAAATGTATAAAAATTCACGAGGCCTTTCACGAAGCAGACAAATAAACCTTGACTGTGGTAATTACAAAAGAGATGGTCTTTCTTGGGCTACCTTTTTCGTTTGTAAATAATTTACGCAAAAGTTTATTTGTGCGTTTCACTCGATTCAGCCAGAAATGTTACGGGTGAGTTCGCTAGTGGGTTTGTGACCCACTGGGATTGATCGCTTTTTCGGTATCTGATTGGTGAGGGAAGAGTCAGTGTAGCGGGGAGAAGTATAGAGAGAAACGAGCTTAGTGCATGCTGAATGCTTATCCTAAGCTTATACAAGGGCCCCCAAACACTGAGTATCGCCTTGAGCTAAAGCGTGAAGTCGTCATTCTTTTTGAGCAGCCCGGCATTGCCGATTACCGCGTCGTCAATATATCTACTACATGCGCGATGGCACCATTTCGTGGAGCAGCGGCGGCGGAGAAATAAAGGGAGGAGGAGAGTGGGCGCGTACCCTTTCGGGGTCCGTTATTAGATATTAGCGGCAGAACGAGAGTGAATGGACTCGTCAGTAAAAAGGGGGAGCTCAACGGTTTGGACTCCTTTAAACAAAATTTAATTCGTATGACTCAATTACCACTAAACACCGAATCAAGCATAATTATTTTTCACTTATCAACTCCTATAGAGTGGCAGAAAAGTTCACTGTCTCTTATTGCAATGACAACCGTGAGGACATGTATACATTTCGTTGTGGAACTCCCGTAGTGAACCCAAAACGGTGAGCGTGCAGGCGGAAAGAGTACACTGAACGCAGTTTAGTAGTTCTGCGACGCCACGCATAAAGCTTCGGTCTTTAATACTGGCTCATGAAGTTCAAGCTCGCCGTTTTGCGGACTTTCGCGTAGCAGACGCCTTCGCGTAGCAGACGACGCCGAGGTGCGTTTCAATGCACCTCCGCCTGAAACAGCAGTTCGCATCCCCATGGCCATCGAAAAACCCGGGAATTTGGCGCCTCCACAGGGAGCGGGCTGCTGCAATGGGTTTCGGGGCGATAGAGCAGGCACAGTAGGTTATATAGGAGGCTATGATTGACTGGACTGGAACACGGATGTGCTCTCAGCTATCTCGACAGCAGGCGCTCGGCCGGAAGGCGTCGCGCCGATAGTTATCGCGCACCGCTCCCATGGTCCGGCTTATTTTGTGACCGACAGTACATACACACATCGGGCAGAAACTACAATTATGAAGCATTAAACTCTTTAAACTCCCCTCCGTGGCCATGAAAGGGCGATTGTTTTTTTTTTTCCCCTAATTTTTCGCTTAAAAGAGCACTACCTGTGTAACGGTTCATGAATCCGAGTTGATGAAATGACTCATTAAGGGGATAGCAAGACGTGAAGAAACGCACGTCGAGGATTCGGAATGACTTCGTTGAAAACATCATCATCTCCATCATCACCACAATCAACGTGGTGAATCCAGTTAAGGTGGTATCCCCCAACTGTTGCTCGCCCACTGGGAGAGGAATACCTCTTTTAATCCACTCCCAGTTCCCAAATTTCTTTACGCTAGCAGAGGCCTCGGTGAAGCAAAGTGCCTTCTGCAGGAATTTTAAAAGTGGAACGGGTGAAATTTTTTTGCTAGAAGAATTCTTGCAATAAGCAAAGGCCGCACAGTTTAGGTATTTGCCGGCGCATAGGAAGAGTGAAATGAGGGCCGGGGCGCATATTCACAATCCATATCCCCTAGGGGTCCGCGCCTGATTTTAGCAAGTTTAACAGCAGAAACGTACCTAAAGCAGGTAAAAAGCATGCTAAGAGAAATAATAATGACAGGCAAAACCAGCCGAGAACAGGGAGAGCAGTCCTGATTAAGAGGAATACAGGTAAAAATCGATCTAACGAAGTCACCGGGAACCGCGAATTATTTCATTAAATTGAGAACTTCGTAAAATCGGGGCTGTCATTTTTCAAGCAGTTGATTCCATGAATTCGATGTCGAAAGAAAGGCGCATCCCAGCAGCTAGCATGATATCGTAATTGCGGCGGCTGCGCCACTTGGCTGGTGATGATTCAGCAATGCGCTAGAAGTCACGGGGAAAACAATAATAAAACGCTAGGGGTTCTGAGGGAAACGAATATATTTCCTGGCAAAAAAAAAAAACTGTGATTTTCGCCTGCATGCGCTTCGTTAGCATTGGACGGACAGGCATTTTGTAACCCGCAAGTGCGTTCAACACGTCCTCGATTCCTGCGTGAGGCCCAGCAGAGCACCTGAGCAAGTCACTAGCGTCAATCACCTGCCCCCTATCGCACTTTCATCAATTTTACCTGCCGCACGACACGTGAAGCTAGCGCCGCCGCCAGTGCTGGCGCCATCTATAGTATCACTGATTTAACGCCGGATCTGCCGAGTATCTTGTAGAGCTCCGTAAACACTAAAGATGTCTCTTTTTTTTTTTTTACGTGGCGCAATAACCTTCAGGGTGTTCTGGCGAAACACATTCTAAATTGCTCCTGTTTGAAATGGGTCTGTTTCTCGAATTACTTCGTTAAATCGGGAATGGCGCTGAATCTATTTCCTTAGTTCGAGTTCCCAAAGAATTGAACCATATAGGCACCTGCAGAGAAATCTGAATTTGTTCGTTAGATCGGAAAATTCGTAAGATCTGGTTTCGTTAGATCGAGTTTTGGCTGTACAATCATGCGCATATGATTACTGGAGCTAACCTTCACGGCTAGGTACGGGACAGTTGAAACTGACCTAAACGGGACAAAACCACCAAACTTGAAGAAATTTTGAAACGAAACTCAGCTAAGCCTGGATGAAATCCCACTAATGTCCAAAAATATGCAAGAAAAGTGGCTGAAAGCGACATAAAACGAACGAAACATTGAAAGTACGAACGTACAAAACAAGTGCTGCAAATGACCAAAAGGGAACAAACCCACCCGAAATTTTGTTTATAATGCACAGCTGGGTCCTAAATAGTTGTGACCCGCGATAAACAAATGTTTTCAATACACAAGCAATTCATAAAGAGAAAAATGGCGCCTGTGGGATTTCAACCTGGTTCCTGCGATTAGCAACCAGAAGCGGAACATATGATACAACGAGACCAGCCGGGCCGCGCGCGTTTAATCCGAGTATAAAAAGCACGGGATATATGTTCAAAAGTGCCCACAGTTGAATGTTATTTTGGCAGGTGAATGCCACGGGCAACCTTGCCATTCAGCGCATTGTACGTATTCGCATCACGGGCGCGAAAGATTTCCACAAGTAGGATACCCACAAAACTCACTGAGTATGGCTACGCCGCCCACAAAGCCCCAGTTGCTCAAATATTCCCAATTTATTCATAACCCTCCTTTCTCCTAGTCATGCTTCCTTTTCTGCATCTGCAAGCAGAACAAAAGCGGCACAGCGGGGGATTGCAATGGCTCCCTGCACACTGCGCAGTCGCCGTTGAGGTCGCGGCAGATAATGCGGCCTGATCGGCCCACAGCCCCTCCCTTCCACTGCTCCCAGTTCCATCCGCAAAAAACGATGCGGCATCCCTTGCATCCTTAATTGCCTGGAAAGCACTGCTGCGCATCTGGGCAGACACAAGACATCAATGTCCGCCTCTGCATCTAGTTGGCCCCAAAGGCAGCTTTGGGATGCCTCCTTGGCTCAGCAAGCGTGAGGAAGCCGTCTTACATCGATTGCGACTGAACGTACGTGGCTTACAATAGGCGTTTCCTCTTCAAACTTCAGCAGGCCTCGTCACCACTTTTTTCTACGTGTGACAATGCATCAAGCATGTCATCTCCGTATGCTGAAAATACACGCAGCCAAGGCAGACACTAGTTACGTCTCTTAAAATGCCGCATGACGAGGGTCTTGAACTGAGGGTTGCTTTAGGTGCTTGGTCGGGTTCATGCCAGGCTGCACGGGCTACCAAAGCTCTTTTGGTGCCTCTGCGGGGCACAGGTTTAGGCGAGGTCCTGTGACAAGACTTCATTGCGAGGCTCGTGTATGTTGCCGCAAAATGCGTGCGCATCACTTCACACATTTTTAACAGCGGAGCTGTTGTACAAGCAGCAAGTTTGGTGTTAAAGGAAAAAATGGCAAGAAAATGCGAACGCTCGTGAGCGCGTGCCCAGCGGCGACCGCTGAGCGTCCCCGGCACGCGCAGTGGCTTTAGCAAAACAAAAACTGCAAAAACCCCGAGGACTGAGAAAATGCCCAGCGCTCGTGAGCGCGTGCCTCGCGGTGACCGCTGAGTCCCCGGCTCGTGCAGTAGCTTTACCAAGAAAAAAGAAAACTCCAACGCTGTCGTCAAGCGCTACCGAACATGTAAAAAAACTCCACCGCTAATGCTAAACGGAGAGGTCAGCGCGGCCGCCGCATTCTCTAGAAGCCGTTATGGGTCATTGGAGGCATGACTACGAGTGTGCCAATCCTTACCGAGACGACTTGCAGATCCCGCCACCGCTGCCTCGAGTCGCTGATGAAGAGCTGGTGGAAGTCTACAAGGCTGAGGATGACTGCATCCACCACACGGCACGAAGTAGACGACGAGCTCTTCGATGCTCATGACGACGATTACTATCACCGTAACTATGCAAATAAACAATGATACTGAAGCCTAACTATGTGTCCAGCAATGCTCACCTACGACAGCTTCGCCATTCAAGTCTTGTTCGTTAGTGCAAGGTTCCCTGATTTTTTTTTAATACATATACCTTCATAGTTATTTTTCTCATATGGCGTAGCAAGCTCGGCGCTACCTCGCTTATACAATTAAACGCATTCTATCTCTCTCTTTATATTTACAATTTCGGCAATATTGTGTTTTCTTGTCCTACCCCCTTCCGTTCGGGAACTTTTTGCTCTTCTTGTGGAGGATTGTCATGCCCTTGCACCCATTGAATATATCAGACCTGTTTGATGTCAGAATATGTCAGATCTGTTTTTATCGTATGATGGGGAATGTTTTTAGTGAAAGTCACGTCGGGTGTGGTGTCATCGCACGCAGTTTCCTTTTGTGGTGAAAGACACTGGGTGCGTTTCCATAGGGACAGTCCTTTCTGTTCGGCGTCTGACCACAGCTTGCGGCCTTTGATGGTTTCCTTGCTGTAGCCTCAAGCGGGATGCAACGCTACGTTAAGGTCCCCGACTACGACAAGTGCCTGCTTTTGAGCTATGCTTAGAGTGGTTCGGAAGAGTGGTCCGAATCCAGGTTCGTGTTTGGGGTTTCTATATACGTTGCTTCCCTCGTTTTTCCGAGATGGAGTGATTTCTATCAGGATATGCTCTACGTTCGTGATACCAGTGTTGTGTTCAGTGACCGGTACATTTCCTCTGACGAGCGTTACGACGCCGTTTTTTTTATCAGAGGCATTTCAGTGAGATTTCTACTCCGACAATTTAGAAGGCCCCCGTATTCTAGTACGCCAATGGCGTCTTCAGCCTCCTTGGTGTCTACGAATTGTTGTGAGTTGCCGGCCGTTCCCAGTCGTACGCTCCGCAATTCTGTTTCTAAATTTGGCATTCGTTTCTTTTTTTCTTCTTTATTTGGTACCCACAGCGCCTTTTTGGCATTACAGTGGGGGGGAATCACAAAAAGAAATACATCAACTAGTCACATTGATAACCAAAAATCAAAAATGTTTCAGAGGCCGCGAGCCCCTTTTAAGATACATTCTTACACACAAGGAGGAAAATAAAAATAAAAGAAAGAATGTCCCATGCTCTTCAAATTTCGGAGCTAACGGTTGTCAGTAACAGCACAAATGGTACAGAATATCAGCGAGCGTCAATAACTATACAAAGAAAAGGCGTGGAACTATATGTGTGGTAATTTGGCTCTCGTGTACTGTGCTAATTTCCGTCATAATAGGTGTCTCATATGACTTGGCTGTCGTTTTGCTCGGGGGCCAATTGTCGCAGTTTTCTTGTGTCTGTGAGCATTTTCTAGTACTGTTAGCCGAGTGTTCATATGCGCAAGCTGTTCCTGTATGCTAGCGAGTTCTTGCATTGGTCCAGTGAGCTCTGTGAACACTCCTTCGTCTATGTCCTCTATTTGCGCCGACACTGCGTTTGGTTTGTCCGTGTTTTTCCGGCTTTTCTCTCTTGAGATAGCGCCATACAGGTTCCCCAAAAAGTAAACGGACCACGGGTTGGAGATTGTGAACGGATTTCTTCGTATTGTGCCAAGCAAACAACCTCAATGTGACTTTTCAAGAAAGTCGTTCTAGAATAGAATCGCCGTGCTCCTTTTATTTTTTGGGGCACCTGTACGTGATTCCCTGTTTACCTTTAGGGGCTAGAGACTTGCTCAACGTTTAGTCTCTGATAGTAGAAGGGAGTTTGATGTGGCGCCTTCCACACAGCCTGTGTAGGGTTTGCTATTTCTTCTTTGAGTTTATTATTTTTCTCTTTTTTTCTTTGTGCTTTAGCGAGTAGTTGGCTCTAAAAGCTTCTTAGCCTGTAATAATTCCTCTTCTAGGGTGGACCCATGTATGCCCGCTGTGGCAGTTCTAGAGATCGTGTGCGCCCAGCTCACCTTTGATTTGTTGTCTCCGTCTCTGACGAGGATAGTTGGCTGGCTGTGGGCGGTTGCGTTGCTTTTCCTTAGATCCGAACGGGATCTGGACTGGGATCGAGATTTTTATATTGTCTTAATTGGATCTTGACTTGGATTCTAGTTGATACTTATAATTAGCTCTCGATCGGTATGTTTCTCCGCTTGAGGGAATCTTGTAAGGAGGTGGAGCGGCTCCTGATGTCTTTCTTGTTCGGTTTTGACGACACTCTTCTTTCTTTAAGCCTTCCCTGGTGGTTCTCATAATTGAATGTTGCGGATTATTCTCGACCTTCTTGCAGCTAGATATTTTTTTTTCAGTTGCTGCAGTTGTTGGCGTTTATACGGAGGTTGCTTCATGATATGCGCGGTCCTGAAGTGTTCGCGACGATCTTTGTCCCCCGTGAGGTGCCCTTTACCGCATGAGTTGCACTTGAGTCCGCCCGGGCGATTTTCGGGTGGGTTTTGAATTCCGAACCTGTGGCAGTACTTGTCGTTCGGTGCCGTCGGTACGACGACCCAGGTGCCTGCAGGCGTTGCACGTCCCAGCGTTATTCATAGAGTACCGTCGGTACGACGACCCAGGTGCCTGCAGGTGTTGCACGACTCAGCGTTATTCATAGAGTAAACGTACTAAGGAACTTTCTTGCTTTCAAACACGATCATTGCCGAGTAGGTGCGGCCCATACCGCTTGCGTGAAGGATTGTTGGGTTTTGCTTATTCACTGGGCTTTTTTCGATGTGTTCCGGTGTGTCATAGTCCCGTATTCCGTGGATGACTCCTTGGGAACTGTCTTCCGGCACCGTTGGGCAGGCGATTGTGCAGTAGGTTTGTGAGCCCAGATAAATCACCTGTATCTGTCTATAGCGAAAAGCATTTTTCTTCTTGGTGGTGCTCATACCGAGGTATTCTATCTTTGGTTTAGTCGAAGAATGCCTTATTCTACGTCTCTTATGCTATTTGCAAGGGCGATGACGTTGTCGAGGCTGCTACGACCCTTGCGGAAACCAGACATCTGTGCCGGGTATTTATCTCGGATGGTCACATCCCAGTCCAAGTGGAGCAGCACCATCTTTTCCATCAAAGTGTCGGCGGAACATTGCTGTTGCCGTGTTCCTCGACATCAAGTCAGCATATAACTGCGTCGAGCATGAAGCCATCCGCTCGGCGCTGAGGTCTTTAGGCATAAGGGGCCGCATGTGCCCATGGCTATCGGACTACCTCTCCGATAGGTATGTGTACATGTCTACTGACAGCGGCGACTCATCGCTTCATCAGGTGACCCGAGGTGTTCCCCAGGGTGGGGTGCTGAGCCCTACACTCTTCAACACTGCCCGGTTGGCCTGGAGAAATGCGTGCCACAGTCGGTAGACATCTCTCTGTACGCCGACGACATCTGCATATGGAGTTCTGGCCGCAATAGGCGAGTGTTACGGTCAAGACTGTAGCGAGCAATTGACTCCATTGCGGCATTTCTGGCAACTCGAGGATTAGTGATTTCAGGGAACAAATGTGCTGCGGTAGCCTTTACAAAGCGTGACCTTACGCGCTACGGCCTCACTGTTGGAGGGACCGCAATTCCATACGTCCCGACCTACAAGTTCTTGGGAGTGACATTTGATAGTAATCTCACCTGGTCGCCTCATGTTCGCCACCTCAAGGACGAGATTACTTCGTTCGCCCGCATATTCCGCATGCTCTCCACCAACACTGGCGGTCGTTCAGTCAATTCTCTTCTACGGGAATACAAAGAGCTTTGCGTTTGCCTGATGAGTTACAGCATGCCTGCTCTGGTCCCTCTATCAAAAGGAACTGTCAAAGTGATAGAGAGCATGCAAGCACAAATCCTGCGGGTCTGAATTCGCGTTCCAAAGACAACCTCTACCACCGGAACGCTGACAGAATGCAGGCAGCTTTCACCACTCGCTCTAAGCACGCAAGAGTTGCTTCGTGCGCGTCTGCGGATTGTGGCGAGACAGCGGGGCCATCCTCTAGCGACAAGCTGGGCCAAAGACGTGCGCGAATTTCTGCCGAAGGTGTATAAAGAGCCTGCTCCTCCTGAGCACCCGCCCTGGATGTTCCTGCCCATACCGGTCACGACTACTGTGCCCGGTATCACGATGAAGTAGCACATTCCGGGTCCCGCACTAAACTTCTTCGCTCTGGACTACATTTCGCGGATATACAGAGACCACACTCATGTATGCACTGATGGGTCGGTGTCATCAACATCATCCGCTATCGGGGTGTGGATACTGTCATCACGTACCACCATCAGTGTTGCAAAAAAGAAACCAGCGGCAAGCACACGCAGGACAAGAGAAGGAGGGACACAAACACAACGCTGGAGGGACACAACGCTGGAGGGACACAACGCTGGAGGGACACAAACACAACTTTTTAAGGCTGTGCGGGATCTAATTGAAGAAACGGGTGCGATTTCCTTTCAGAATAAGTCTGGAATCGCGGTGGATTCTTTCCTTGAACTTTTGAAAGTGTACCTCAATTCCACGATCGTTCAACACAATGATGGGTTCTTTGTTCAACGGCGTGGAATATGTATTGGATCCTGCGTCGCGCCCGTGCTGTGTGACATATTTCTAGCCCAGTTTGACACAGTGCTACAC
Source organism: Haemaphysalis longicornis (assembly GCF_048455015.1). NCBI lineage: Eukaryota > Metazoa > Arthropoda > Arachnida > Ixodida > Ixodidae > Haemaphysalis > Haemaphysalis longicornis. Next base: position 171,849,138 of record NW_027526203.1, read on the forward strand.
AGCTCAATACAGGACTCCCGCATTGTCAGGGTTTTTAGACACGTTGATGATTTTTTAGTCTTCTTGCAGCTAACAGATACGGACGAGCTCACTTGTGTAGCGGACCAGATTTTAAACCTGTTTACTGCCTGTTCCCAGAACTTGGTTTTTACGCATGAAGTTCCTTCTGAAAAAACCATCAGGTTTCTAGATTTAGAAATTAACTTCATGCCCGACCAGCACGTGTGTTGGAAGTATTGCCCAAGGTCTAAGAAGGCGATTTTGCCGTACAGCTCGGCACACTCAAAGTTGGTAAAGCGAGGGATTGCAAACCTGTGTTTTCTGAATGCCCTGAACAAAAGTTGTCCGCACGTCATGCAGGTGAGCCTTGCAGAACAAGTAGAACGCCTGAAAGCGTCTGGTTTTCCCTCTCATATGTTGCTGGCGGTTGGGGAATCTTTTAGTAGGAAATTAAACAAGCCTCCTGGAAAGTCTTGCTGCCTAGAGAAGAATGCGAGAAAAAAGGTGGAAGTGATTCCCTACTTCCACAGGACATCGCATGGACTGAAAAAAGTTGCGCAAAGATTTGGTGTCACCATGGTATTTTCAGCACCACGGAAACTTTCTGGGCTGTGTTCCCAAATTAGTGGGGGCCATCGGAAAGGCGACCCCTGCAAGACTAACCACCAAACAAAGTTTACGTCTTGCGCGGTGGGTGTTGTTTACTCAGTCCCACTGTCCTGTGGGAAAATTTATATTGGACAAACAGGCGGGTGCATTAATGAACGTTTGAGGCAGCACCGAGCAACTTTGAGTTCGGGCACGGGTAGCAATCTAGCTTTACATACAAAAAGCTGCCAGGATTGTGTTCCAAAATTTCACCATGCCGTAACTGTGGGGAGGGGCAAATCAAGACGTGAGCGTGAGTTACTTGAGGCGTTTTTTATAAGAAAAAACAAGAAGACATGTGTCAGCGTTCCTTCGGTTGTTCTAACAGAAAAAGAATTTCACTTCCTAGATGTATAAATTTGTCTCTTCATGCTGTCAAGGTGTGCGCGTGCGCGTGGTTTTGCATATAAGTGTATCGTAGTTTCCCGATTAAATCAGTTGGTAGTCCAGCGTTGTGTTTGTGTCCCTCCTTCTCTTGTCCTGCGTGTGCTTGCCGCTGGTTTCTTTTTTGCAACAGTATGAACCAACAAGCCCAGCATTTCACTCTCTTGCACCATCAGTGCCATGCTCAGTCACAAAACCTCAACTACGGCTATACCGAACTTGCAGCTCTGAGTGTGGCTTTCGCTCATATCGTCAAGCAACCCGCACGAGAGTGGGCAATCTTCACAGACTCAAAGGCTGCCCTTCAATGTCTAGCGTCTTTTCGAATAGACCAGCTTGTGTCTGACATACACGCTTTACATCTCCAAGCTCTACAACCGCACCATCACATTGCAGTTCAGTGGATTCCAGGCCATTGTGGGATAACTGGCAATGTGAAGGCGGACATTGCTGCATCCGTTGGGCATAAGCATCGTGCATCGGCAATAGGTATACCGTTCTCCAGGAAAGATGCATCTGTCCTTGCATCTAGCGTGGCATGGAACATGCAGCGTGCAGCCTGGGATGACGTATTACGTCATTACGCGCCGCTATTTTCCATCGATCCCAACTGCAAACTTAAAATGCCACCTGGACTCTCCAAGCGGGTAGAAGCAATTCTACATCGCATGCGGTTGAATGTCGCATACACGCGCAACTTCCTCTTTAAGATGAAACAAGCTACGTCGCCACTCTGCCCACACTGTGATGTGCGAGAAACCCTGCAGCACCTGCTCTGTGAATGTGCTCGATTCAGTGCTCAAAGCGTGTCTCTTGCAGTGGCTTTGGGACTGCCGCTTTCCTTGGACATGCAGCTAAAGGACGTTTTAGGACCATGGACTTGACCCAAACGTGCTTTACGGGCTACCAAAGCTCTGCTAGAGTACCTGAAACACACAGGTCTAGACCAGTCGCCGTGAATAATTCGCCGTTTCTGTGCGCATCAAGTTCTTGAACATCATCGCCATCATCTTCATCACCTCATCAACTGGCGTAGCAAGATAGGCATTTTAGCCCAGCTAACATCGCCAGACTTCATTAAAGATCGCTCTCTCTCTCTCTCTCTATTCTACTTCTGCCTTTCTTACTGTTGTGTCTTGTAAACAACGCCGCCCTTGATACATGTGACGCGCAGCTGCGCCATGCCGAGCCCACTTCGCAGGCTTGCACGCACAGAATGACCTTGCAGCCGCGGCTACCGTGGTGCTGTTGCCCACCGCATGCGCCGTTGGTTGGCACCTCTTCGCGTCTTCGGGTTTGATCCGTCTCTGGAGTACTTGGCTCGTCGGCCGAGACTTAGACCTCACGTCGCCCCCTGCTTCGACTTTCGTGGGCAGCCATCCAGGCTGGGCCATTTCATTCTTCCGGGAAGATCGTCCCGCCTTCGACTTCTACGACGTCCATACTCGAGCCCACATTTCAAAAAGGGATTTGATAGCCTGAGTTGGCACTGGTGCAGCACCCCATACGTGCCGCCGCTCCCTGTACGGGGGACAGCGAAGGTGATGTTGCTATAGACCCAGTTAGGGTTAGCCGGGTCGCCTGCCGGACAGGTGGGGAACCGTCGTAAAAACTCAATGGTCTACTTGTAGAAATTTTGGTCTCCGCGTAGAACAATTACACTCCGACGGAGGTTGTGACAGCCGTACAAGATGGGTTTTTCGCCGCAGTGATAGAAAATTCACAAACCTCAGGTAGAGGTAGTGTAAATGGCTAGGCCCCCAGCGGCGAGTGCTGCAGTCGTGGAGCATTCAGTTTTTTGCGCATCCAGTTTCCCTCGTGATCTTCCATGGATGTTCGGCCGCCCTTGCACCGCATGTGACATTCAAGACACGTTGCACGACTCATTGCAGTACCGCTGTAAACCTGAGGAATCATGCCAAGTGTCTGTGTGGCCGATTTGCCCGGTTTTACCCAGCATTTCTCGTTCACTTATTCATGATGAAATCGGGAAACATTTTGGCACTACCTCACCGTAGTTGGGCCTGCACAGCATTTGGTCGCGGATCACATGGGAATCATGCTTCCGCAGGGGCTGTGGAACAACATTTGCCGATGAGCAAGACCAAAGTAGTTGATGGAAGCAAACCGTGATGTTATTTCCCGGCATCAGCGCCTCTAGGAACACCAGCAATCGACGCTTAAATAGCTATCAGGGTGATGGAATTGCGGCTATGAAGTACCGGCTTCACTTGATGCTTCACTACTGCCTCCTAAGTTCGAAATAAAAGCGAATTGTTCCAAGCATCAAACTTGGTTGAGCTGCTCAAGACGACCGTCGCGGATGTGGAAATCTTCATTGCGTGTAGAGGTTGCGAACGTTGGCCTGGCCAGCGCTTATTTTATACATGCTGACTACGCGTCAAGGTCTACGTTCACGTGCCGACACAAGTGTAACCTCAAGCTGGTTAGCTCTAGTACCAGCACCACAAAAACGTTTACTTTTACTTCTATACTGTTACCAACTTGATCCTATGCGCGAAGACGCCAAAGCGAAAGAAAGTTGTGAGAAATAAAGGAGAACGCAATTCTTCTACGTTACCCCCAATGTAAAACTAAGGCTCCCTTCGCAGCGCGAATGCGGTCCCCGGACTTCGTTGGGATTGCAGAGAGTGTGGTATGTCTGGAATTTCTGCCAAAACCTAGGTTTTGTAAAGTAAAGATACTGCATGGTGTCATCGGCTGTGTCTTAACGTAATTTTTTTATTGCTTAGCACAAATATTCTTGCGGATAAAAAATTATTATTACATAGACGGCCAAGCTGTACCGGTAACGAGCTATCTTAAATATACTGCGAAGAGGTCCTATATGTCAATTTATGCTATAGATGCCATCCAGGTGTAATTTTGAGAAAATTTGCGTATTACTTTGGGGTAGCGTTGGGAATAATTTAATAATTTTATGCCAGTGAAAAGAAATAATTGACGCCATGAACTATATTTCAAGCTGTTAAATTTTAATATTCTGCTCTCTTCTTTACAGTAACAGGATACAAGAAACATTTGCCGCAGATCAAATTCGGCTTTAAATGTACCGTCGAGCAGCGTTCCCACGTTAACAAACTTGCTTACAAGTCAAATATTCCGCCAAGTATACTTGACGCGGCAGAATACCAATAGATTTATTTTAGAGCAATTGACCAGGTTCGGTCCCAGTGCCTGATACATTTACCCTGATACCCACTTAAATGTTGCCAGTTCTTTGACCCGCCTAAGGCATGCACCAAAATGGCGAAAAAGAATAATGGGACCTAATGGTAGAACCTAATTGTGGCCGCTGTCACAATGTCCGAAATGCTGTCACAGGATGAATATAAGCGCGTCACGTCCTTACATTAGGCGGTGAAGAAAGATCCAAACTTAATAATACTGTGCTACGCTCACCAGAAAACATAAAAACTATTCAAAATATTTTTATTTCTTCCCTGCGTTATTCAAAGGCAGGGCTTTCTTTGTGCGCTTTTGTGATATAGCAGAAGAAATATCGCCACTATTGATGGCTTCGCTTCAGTTGCAGGGATACAAATGTTCGACTACAGCGGCAAAAAATAACAACAAAAGCAAAGCAGAAATTACAAATGGTCTCTACTGCGCCAAGCAAATTATGGTGAGTCATTCTGTGCTCACGTAACTATAGGGGCTCCAGGGATGAAGAGTAGAGAGAATGCGTCTGGAAGCCCCACTGCAGTTGCCCCTTTGTGCTATTTTGGTAACGTGCGTTACTAAGCTTGTATCAATGCCTAAAAGTAATTTCACTTTTTTAGACATGAGTCAGAATTTTGACTACTCCCATGCTATTCCATGCATTCTCAGTCCTGCAAGTCGCCGAAAAGCCTAAAAAACAGAAAGAGAAAAAAGCAAAACTTTTCCTGGTTACACCGTTCTTCCCCTTGAAAAAGTTACATTCAGGAAAGAAGAAACAAGGAAGACGGAGAGAAATCACGACGAGTCATTAAACAAAAGAAAATTTAAGCCACCGAGACAGCACGGACAACATCCTGCTGGCTCCACAAGACCACGGCTGGCCGAGCCGCCGTTTTCGTGGGCGGGGAGCACCACAGGGATCCCTGTTCACCGCGGGACGAAGATCCACTCCTCCCACTGTGCTTGACCGCTAAAACAGCAGATGGCGCTAATGAAATAAAACTTCCGCGCAGGAAACAAGGAGGAGAACGCTAAGAGCTCCCTAACACGGCATTAAAAAGCAAAAAAAAAAAAACCTGAACCATACTGTTCGTTCCCGAATGTGGCCGGCGAATAACAGGCGCCACAAATTAGCCAAGTTTTGTGGACACCGCCATGCGAAAGCAACCGGTCCTCAGCTTGAACGGCAAGTAGGGAGGAAGGGGGGGGGGGGGGAAGTTAAAGAGCAAACGAATGCAGGGGGACGTGGACAAGAGAAGGAAACCAGTGCGGGAGAAAAGATGGAGACAATGAGAGCTGGCGACGTAAGAACTCACTCCAATCAGGCCGGCCACTCTGCGAGCCCCGTCCGATGAGGGCTCCTTCCCATGTGGGGAAAGGAGCCGCAGGCCATTTGCTCCCTACGCGCACTCTCCGTGCCTTGGGTTGCTTGGTTGCATGCACATCCTCTGTGATGCGGCAATGGGCCGTTAAGGCTTCCCCCCGTGCGGGTGCCTTTCGTCCCGTAGGCCACATTTTTCATTGTGCGCTCATGGTGACACCGAGGGACGCTAGACTTCGTGTATGACGCTCTTGGCTTGCTCAAGCTTCCGTGATGCTCTCGGCGGTACGCAAATACGGGGTAAAAGTATACACGCTCCGTGGATTCTTGAAATAAACAGTGAAAATGCGTACACGGGGACTTCAAAAAGCATAGATGGTAGACAAAGTTAAGCATTCGTTTTCGGTAGTAATTAGCCCATCGTGCATCCCCTAACCTTAACCGTGCACTGTAAAATGATTTACAACCTTAAGGGTTTAAATTATTGCCTATACCTAACACTCTGACACCCTAGCAAAAAACAGGGAAAAACACCCTCTAAGCGTGTTTTGTCGTATATCCAGCAAAAACATGAGTACACCTATTTAAAGAGTGTTTTGTCGTTAATTACACCCTTGCAGAGGGTCTTTTCTTTGTTTTTATAGGGTGTAAGGGTGTTAGTTATAGACAAAAAGGGTGTAAACCAATTATTGCGTAGCGCAGGGTGGCGGGCGTGGTATGTATTAACAATCTTTTAAGTTGTCCAAGTCTTACTAGTATGCCAGCGTTTTTTTATTCTTTACTATTTGTAATAACGCAATAACAGAACAGCTAAGCACAACTGCCGTTTTCAGATGTTGTCGCCGAAAGTGCGGGCCTGACTTTTAACGTCGATCGAGAGAGCCGCCATACTGATCGTTATCTCCCCTTTGAATCCGTTCACCCCGCCTCCCACAAACGCCCTGTATTGTCTTTTTTGATCTGATGCAGCAGGAGTGTTTGCCCAAAACCGGACGATATAACGAACGACATGAAGGGGATACGTCAAGACCTTTTTTACTGCGGCTACCCTGACACTTTTGTCTTAGCAGGGAAGGGAGGGGATCTACACACTGCGCCCACAGCCGACAAAAACATATGGGAGGTCATTCGTCCAAGGTACAAGTCAGGGTTTTGCTCGGGTTCTGCGCAACTGGGATGCGCCCGTGGCCTTCCTGCTGTCAAGGAAACTGAGACGCACGATGACTCACGTAAAATAATCCCCGAAAAGGAGGAATCTGAGAACAGTCTACGAGGTCCCGTGCGCAAATTGGCACTTCGTTTACTATAGGCGAAACAGGCTTTTTCTAAAAACGCCTAGAGTAGCACTGTTCCAACCTGAAAAACCCGCCGCGGTGGCTCGGTGGCTAAGGCGTTGCGCTGCTGAGCACCAGCTCGCGAGTTCGATTCCCGGCCGCGGCGGCCGCTTTTCTGATGGAGGCGAAAAGCAAAACGCCCGGGTGTACGAGATTTCGGCGCGCGTTAAAGATACTGAGGTGGTCAAAATTAACCCGTAGCCCTCCACTACGGCGCGCCTCATCGCCTGCGTTGCGTCGGCGCGTTAAACCCTACAATCAGTCAATCAATCCAACCTGAAAACCCAGAAAGTGACCTGAAATGTTCTCGCTGAACATGCAGAACGGACAAGCCACGAGACCTATTCAGGAAAACTCCGCATCATAATTTGCCCACGAGAGTAGGTAGTACACGCTTTGGCAAAATTTTCTAGGCCAATGCTGAGCCTTCCCGACCACAGAGAATTCAAAGATTAAGCTTTTTCTAAAAAGTGGCCAAAATATTTTATGACAGTAAGAAAGAAAGGTGTTTTCTCTAGCTTTCGAGAATAAAATTTTTCAGCCTCGCTCGTTATGTAACCCTGTACATTAAATTTTTGGGGGCCAGCGCGTTTCTGGCTTAGCCTACAAAATTTTGACAAAGACTGTACATTCCACGTCATGCACTCTTAATTTAACTGCTGGAACGCTGCATTACATGTGTGCTACATTGCGTGGAACCTACTTGAGGCAGCTACTTCACTGATTAAACTTTTTTTTGATCAAGGCCTCCTTGCGGGACTAAAACGTATTTTATTTTTATTTTTATTCATTGGTCGTTGCCTTGAAATTCATGCGATTGACTCAGTTTTATTGGTGTTATTAACCTTCAGGTCAGTCATATGAGCCTAATTGTTAATGAGCTGTAATTTTTTTTTATCAACTATCAGCACGACCGTCCAGCAATACGTGCCGCCAGTGGTACAGCAGCACATGGCTGCAGCCGTACCACAAATAAGAGTCGAATTAGGCCTCAGTCCTGCTGCCGTACCACAGATAAGAGATGAGGTACACCTTAGCATGTCACCATGGACAGGAACACCCCAAGCAGAAGACCCTGGTCATCTGGGAGTGGAACTGCCACGGTTTTCATAGCAAGAAGGCAATACTCCAGGTCCAAATCATGCAGTCAACCAGAACGCCAGACATACTAGTACTACAGGAGACCTTAAACGAGGACTTACGGTTACCGGGATACAGGGTGCACGCCTGTTCTCCGAGTCGAGCAATCAACGGCTCAGGAAGGGGAATATGTACCTTGATAAGGAAATGAATATTCTATGGAGAAAGGCAGGGTCTGAAGAAATCCTCGGCCGAGCACATCATCACAGAAGTGGTCGTCGGAAAGAAGTGGAAACAGAGTATATACATCCTCAACGTATACAGCAGCCCGAGCAACCGCAGACAGCGATTCGAAACTCTCATGAGTAAGGTCAGCAAAATGGCAGGACACAACGCCAACCTCATTGTTTGCGGTGACTTCAATGCTCATCACAGGGAGTGGGGATACGACGAGAGTCCGATCAAGGGAAGAGACCTCCTGGAGGCCACCCAAGAAGAAAGCCTAATCCTAATCACGGACCCCGCACAACCAACGCGAACCGGCTCCATAAGAGATAGAGACACAATGCCAGACCTTACTTTCGTCAGGGTTACCAGCAATACCAGACTTCCAACATGGTCCAATACAGGCCTAGATCTAGGCAGCGACCATTACATCCTAGAAATAAAGGTACCCGTCGAAGAGAAGCCGCTCGAGAAGCGAATACACAAGCTGACGGATTGGGATCTCTATCGCACCCTATTACCGGGGGAAGAAGAAATCCAGGACATAGACGCGTGGACAAGTAAAATATTGGAAAGCGCCAAGGCCGCAACTAGGGAAATCGAGACGGTACCGGAGATTGAGAAAATCGACAACCGCCTAGCACACATGATAGAAGCGAAGCTATCCATCCACAAGAGGTGGAAACAGCAACGTAACAACCGAAAGTTAAGGCAGAAGGTCGCCGACCTCAACCGTGCAATCCAAAAACACTGCACTGCGCTCTGCCGACAACAGTGGACAGAGATCTGCAATGCAGCAGATGGTCAACTACATGTGGGTAAGACGTGGGCGTTACTGCGTCACCTGCTGGACGAGACCAGAACCAAGTCTCGCCAACGTGACAACTTAAGCAAAGTGTTGAACAAGGCAATAAGAGAGCTACGGCGGGAAGAGATGTACAAGCAGTTTGGTAACAAATATCTACCGGCCAACCCCGAGGAAAGCCACCCCGACTACTGGGGACCGGCCAACGACAAGCTAGACAGGGACATTGAAGTCTGGGGGGTTCGCACGGCGGTTCAGGAATTGAACTGCCGCTCAGCAGCCGGCCCGGACCGAGCAACAAACAAGGTGCTCAAACACCTCAGCGAACCGGCGATAGCCAGCCTTACGGCCCTGTTCAACAGGTGCTGGAAAGAAGACAAACTACCAAAACAATGGAAAACAGCAAAGACCATTCTAATCCCACAGCCAGGCAAGCCACTCGGCATCAAGAACTTACGCCCAATCTTCCTGACATCGTGCGTGGGGAAGGTGCTGGAACACGTTCTCATGAATCGATGGCAAACGTACCTAGAGGAGAACAACCGGACTCTATGCTCGGTTTCGGAAGCAAATTGAGCACTCAAGACGCTATGATACAAATCAAGGCGGAAATCATTTACAAGACCAAGGAGAACCAGGCCATACTGGGACTGGATTTGCAGAGTGCCTTCGACAAAGTGAAGCACTCTGCAATCCTTTCCCAGATATGCGCCCTGCGGATGGGAACACGGACGTACAACTACGTACGCGACTTCCTCTCGGAGCGCACCGCACAGATACAAGCAGGTAACCACACCCTCGACGAAAGGAAGCTAGGAAGTGTAGGAACTCCCCAAGGGTCGGTGATTTCACCGTTACTCTTCAATCTTGTAATGATTGCCGTCCCAAGACGACTGGAAACAGTACCAGAAGTGAGACATGCGATATACGCGGATGATATTACACTATGGGTGCCAGGTGGATGCGACGGACACATCGAATCCTCCCTGCAACAAGCTGTAGAATCCATAGAAGATCAACTGCAAGGCACGGGCCTGGTCTGCTCCCCGAGTAAATCAGAACTACTGATTATTCCCCCGACAACACGGCTCAAGCAAGACAGCAACATCAAGCTACGAACTAACAACGGGCAAACGATCCCTGAGGTCACAAAGATCAGAGTGCTGGGCTTCCTGATTGAGAGGAACCTTAGAAACAAGGAGACTGGCACCCGTCTCATTGGTAAAGTCGCGGCAGCTACGCAGCTCATTAAGCGAGTGGCAAATAGAAGATCTGGTATGCAAGAGGACAGCCTGCTACGGCTGATCCAATCCTTCGCAATCAGCCACATTGCTTACGCCGCGGCTTTCCACGAATGGCTACTACATGAACGTAACCGTCTGAACGCTGCCATACGAAAGGCGTACAAAGCAGTTATCGGTGTCCTCGATCTGGCAAACACGGAGAAGCTCCTAGAGCTCGGTAGAAGAAATCAGTGAAGCCCAGAGAGTAGCACAACTCGAGCTCCTCAAGGGATCCAAGACTGGCAGATCCATCGTTGCCAAACTAGGACTGCAAACGGTATCAAACACTTGGCACCTCAACAAGCAAGAAGATATTCCGGCTGACATCATGAATGTAACCAGGGTCCATCCTATCCCCCGCAACATGGACCCTACTCACAACAAGGAAAGAAGAGTGGCTAGGGCAAAAGTCATGCTTGAACAACATTCTAACGTGCCCGGTATCAGATTTGTGGACGCAGCCGAGTACAGTGACCGTAGATGCTTCACGGCTGTGGTCATTGATGCAAAGACAGGGAAACAATAACAGCAGCCAGCATCGCAATACGCGAAGCACAGAATGCCGAGGAGCTGGCCATCGCCATGGCCATCGCCGAACCGGAAACAACAACAGTGCTGTGTGACTCAATGGGTGCAGTGCGTAACTGCCAAAGGCCGAATGTGCAGTGGAGCAGTGCGGGTGCTCACCGCGGTGAACCTTAACAAACGGAGGATAACGGTGAAGTGGTTCCCCGCCCATGCAGGGAACGATGTGTCACAGACAATGGCCAACCACAACGAGACGGCTAATACTGTAGCGCGAGAATTAGCAGGCCGCGCGACAGTAATGGATTCGTCTGCAGAGTGGTGGATGGAGACCAAAGATAGGTTCGACACCTTTCAAGATGTAACCAAGTATTACAGAAACAATAGAAGGGTGATGGCACCGCCACACCCCGAGCTAACTAGGGAGCAAGCATCAAAATTCAGACAACTGCAGACCAATTCATTACTGACCCCGGTCATAATGCGGCACAAATCACCAGAACTGTACCCAGACGACACGTGTGTGTTGTGCAACAACGCCAGAGCGACTGCTGCCCATTTATTGTGGGACTGTGAGGTTAGACCAGTGGAGGCTTCAACCAGGACCGACCTCCCGCCGTGGTATCAAGACGTCACGCGAAGTTACAGCAAGGAGGACCAACTTTCAGCGGTCCAGCAGATCCTGTCGGCTCTCGAACGGCAGCACCGGAGTGAAACTGCGGGGCGCCATCCTCCCTCCGGGGAAGGGGGCGACCACCACTGCAGTGAGTAGCGACGGTGCCCGTCTAGTAGAGTGGCCAAAGGACCGACGAGTGGCTCCGTCCGGGTGTAGTGGCAACACTACGTCTGTTGCCGGCATTTAATAAAGTATTTTTCACTCACTGACTCACTCTCATCAACTCGGCCAATTGACCCCGTATTTAACTGAAAAGAACGAGCTGATGTCGTCGGTGTATAAAGTAGGGAAATTAAAGGGACACTGAAGACAAAACCGAAGTCGGTCTAAAGAGATAGATCCCCAGAAAATAAATATTCCAGTCTCTGGGGCAGTACTTTTAAAATTATCTCGTAAATAATAAAAAAGGAAGCTACCAGTTGCCCAGCAGGATAACGTAAACGACGACTGAGCGGATGTGCCAAGAGTCACGTGACGAACAACACAACAAGAACCGCGCACACAAGCTCTCAAGAAACACGTAAAATCTTTCTTTGCGCGTTAACTGTCATGACGAATAAACAATTATAAATGTACAAGGCGAATTAAAGCCGTACCGACATTCGCAAGCTACCAAGCCGCGGCGCCGGTGGCCGTTGCGAAGGTTATTGCCGCTTCGACATAGTCACATGCCTATTACCTCCAACTGTACATATACCAAGGCTGCGCTACGTAAAGCCATCTGTGGAGCCGTAAATTTGGATGTCTTTTTCGAGTTTCGGACGAAAGTGCACACGCACGCCTGCTTAGTAAGAGCACTCAAATGCACACGTACTGCCAATCAGGAGCTCGTACACCAGAGTACCTAGACTCGTTTTCACATTAGGCATAGGGCGCGGTTACAAGTGGAACTAACAGATGGCGCCACGTATCAAGCCCGAGTGCATCGAAGCGACTGAAGCAGACTGAAGCCAGACTATCTATAATGAGACTGGAAATGGAAAGCTTCAGAACGCCCCTGCCGTCGTTCTCGCCGCGGTTGCGCTGCCCGCTAGACGTATTGTACGCAAAGTAAAAAGCCGCGCGGGCCATTCATTAACCACCATCGCATGTCCCGTCCAGCATCGCGGACGTGTAGGGCGGGCAAGTTATTTTGTCGTAAGCGCCGAGAGCCCGACTAGTGGCTTTTCCAGCCGCGTTTATTCGCTCGGTAGGTTTAGTGTTCCTGCTAGACCACACCGCTGTCTTACTCGCTTCCGGCCTTCGTTTACGTCACAATAAACGTCATACTATAGCGCGAGGAATGGAATGCGTTTCTCAATTGTTAATTTCTCGGCAACTAAAGCATCTTTCACCCCCGAATAAACGCTGAGAGGGCTACGGTGCAGTTGAACTTCCGTCTGAACCCAAGTACCTAGTTGCCTTGAATGTCCCTTTAAGTGACTCTTGAACATCAACGATTCCTTTACCCACAGGATAAAAAAAACTCGTTAGCGGTGCTCCCTTTCGGAACACCTGATTTGACAGGTTGTAATAATGAATGATTGCGCATGATTAACACCAGAGAACTAAGAGTTGTGTTGTGGAAGAGATCAAACACGGTACGTTATCACGGAATTACTAGTGTTGAAATTTAAGAAAAAGGATTACGTGGTCGATGACATTAGAGAAGATTGTTAATTCAAAAAGCACTACGCCGAGGACCATATTTTTATGTTGAAGTCTTTCTATAGTATACACTCTTTTTGATCGAGTAGTGCTAAAGCCCTCGACATGTGTTTCGGAAGCCGTGTTGTGCCCAGCTCAAAATTTGTAACCGGTCAACAAGGGACATTAAACGCTAATGAACATATTTTTCTTTGCGCCTTTTAAAATGGCAGGAAAATTGACTTTGGGAGATTATTTAATATTCATATTAGCTGCCTTTCTTCAACGCTATTCTAACTGCTGGACTTTTAATACTACATAAAATTATACCAGCTAAAACAGGCGTTAAAAATGTGAGCTAGGCAGTTTGGAATTATATCAATAACGTATTTGGCGGTTTAATCTGAAAGCAAAGCAAATGTGCCCTTTGCTTAGCTGTTTTATTCTATGTAAAGTGTCATAATTTATCCGGCAACTGTGGGTAGTACGAGATTTAAGGACATTCCCCCTGCGAAGATGGATGACCACCACAGCTGTAAACGTCGCGGTAAGAAGACTTGTCATAAATTCTTCATTCCATCGCTCATTGGCGTTTAATAACGACTGTCCCAATGGCTTTGTTATAGCTGTGATATGCCCTGACCGGCCTATTCAAAACTACAGGCACATTCTGGGATAATGTCAAATCGATGCGCGAACGCCGCTGGGTGCTCGGTTTGTCGAATCGGTGTGGTTTCGCAAGCCAAATGTCTCCAACACGAAGCGCGTAAGCCCCTCTATTTTAGGTCCCAACAGATCCACGATGAAATCACTGACTACGACCACCAGGGGTAGTGCCATCGCAAGTAGCCCACGGTCCGAGGACAATCCGAGGGCACCTAAGCACTTTTTAAAGGTTCTGAGTGTGAGAGCGTTGTGTGCTGTTGCCTCTTGACCCGATTTTCTTTGAGATCCGTTCCCCCTTACGCCAGTCCGAGGTGACTTTTTGCTAGTTCCTCTTTGATTTACGCGCTCCAAGTCGCAGCGGCGCGGGGCAAGCAAAACACTCCTCCTTCTCTCACTGTTTTTCCCACTCTACCTCTTCCCGGCGCGACTTTAGGCGCGCATGCGCGACAGCGGGGTAACGGTCGCCGCAGCTGCCGGAGCAACAGCGGCGCCGGTGCGCGAGAGAAGCCGCGGGGCTCGCGTGCGTGTCGTAGCATAACGGAAATATCGTGACAGCGTTCTGAAGACCACAGAAGAGCGGTTATATGCCCCATGCACAGGGAGGAAGCGCAGCAAGAAGTGATTTTGCTTCGTGTTAGCAAAAGGTGAGACACTAGAGCTCGTTGAGTAAAGCGTGAATTTAATCTGAACGATAGCGCGGTGTCGTGAGCTGTACAACTAAGTGTACCGTGTTCGATGTCAACTTGTGCTATGCCGTGTCGAACATCAGTGCTTATCACGGCACGTTGCGTTTGTGCTCGGTCGTATTTTCGTAACATGAATAAAGTGTTGAAGTGCGATTTCTGCTGCCGTCTTACTGTCCCAGCTGCGTACGTACGCCTGCATGGAGGCGCGCCGGTCTCGGCGAGGCCTAGCGGGCGGCGCGGGGCTAGCGGGGCCGGCAGCGGAGCGGCGGGGAGAAGCGGGGGGAGGAAAGCATCAGCCCCCCCTCCCCGCCCCCCATTTTGCGCATCCTCGTTATGTTGCCATGACAATTAGTACGCCTCCAAGCTCAAGATGGCGGTGATGTTGCTATGGCAATTACAATTCACTTTTGCCCGCCCAGGCTCGCCAGGGGAGGATTTGGCGCTACGACCACAATTAGGCGGGACGCTGGGTTGAAGGCTAAGATGCCGCGGACTGCTTACGCTTTCAAATGACGTCAACCTTTGCCCTACGCGTTGCGCTTCTTCTTGTTCTAGCCGCCACATAACGGGAGGGTTGACGACGATAGTGGATTACGCTGCCTCTTTGTTCGCTGACTTCTCTTCGTTTTTGGGAGGTGCTGGAGGTGCTGGAGTTGACGGCCACCTTTCTCTACTGCCGAGTTAAAGCGCGTGCCACTGAAGGCCTGGCGCTTTAAAGACACACGGAGCCTCGGGACTTTTATATGTGAATTTTTTTCACATATTAGTGTACGAAAACCGAGCCATGTACAGCTCCGCTTGAAAGCATGTCGGTTTGATTGTATGGCTTGTGGAAGACATATTATGGAAACCTAGCAGCCCCGCTGCAAAACAGAAATTTGATTTTATGGCTTCGTGGAAGACAGGTTATTTTCTTGGCTGTGAACTACCGAAACGAAACGGTGACTGAAAGCATTCGCCAAATCTACTCCCGTTATTTCCCAATCACCTCTAAAGGGACACTGAAGTGATTTCTAAACCTTGGGAGATTACTTGTGCAGATTAAAGTCTGGAGTCCCGAGGTCATATTTGGACCACTCTGGCTGCGTTTAGGTGAATTTATATACTAGAAAATTCAATTTGGCAGTGCTGTTCTCCTTTATGCACCCTCCTTGCCGATTTCCTGCGCAGTTTCCTATGACATTACTCTTGCCGTTTAGCTTGGCTACTCCCACCGTGTGGCTCACCGAACCGCAGACGGCTCGGGTCGTCAGCAGTCGATCGCGAAGTGAAAATTGATCAGGGGCAAGATTTGCGCCCTGGAGAATGTGGCTTCATTTTCTTAGTTTGTATAGCGACTGAGTTTACACTAAATTCGATGAAGTCCAAATAAATTCACATGAGCTCTTATGCAAACTATCAAGCCTACGACGTTTCCCTGAGGCTCGTTTCGCTGGTGTTGTAAGCTGCATTTGCGTGCACGACTCGTACGCTTCCAGAAAATATAATGGCTATTAAAGACAGCAAAAGAGTCAGCTAAGTTAATGCACAGAATAAAAATCAAGTCAAGCTTTTATCGCAAAGCATAAAACCAAGGTACTGAGAGGCACATTTTCGCAGGGTGAACTAGCGCAACGGCCTGCGGTACGACCACACATAAGGCATCGCTTTTCCTGCCAGAAGGAACGCACTCGCTGGTAATCAGATATTTGTGAGGGCTATGGGGAAGCTTACTCCACAAGCGCTATTCAAAAGATGCTCAGATTAGCAACTCGGTGTGCTGGAGTCTGACAAGTAAGCAGCAGTGTATGGCATGACGGCGTAGGCCTCAGCGTACTGTGCCGATTTATTCTGAGATGTCCTGCATGTTCGCGTAGCTCAGTGCTATGGAGCACTACGCGAGTGATATCTAACTTGGCGGGTTGTAATCCCAGGTGGGGTTGTCTTTTCAAAACGAAAGCTTTTTTAGTCGTACCGATGGCGTTTGGTCATAAAACTAATGCATTTCCTCATAGACCGGTTGGTCGACCGAAAAACTCTGATAAGATCTCTGTACACACGGCGCGTGCGTGAAACAGGCTTCCATTGCGTCAAAACGGTTACCTGCAAATCGCGAAAAAGCAGCGGTTCCAGGTAAGACAATACACGCATCAAGACGACGAAGAAGGAGCGGCTGCATTGCGTTCTTCCTGAGCTCGTTGTTTTTGCCTGAACAAGTATTACTCAGTTGGTTGACCGTGTCCACTGATCTCTATCGACGCTGCGACATCTCTGACCCATCCACCGACCGTCGGCAAGCAACAGGATGACCCCTCGGGGCCGTCCGCTGCTTTGGATCCAGCTCACCGGTCGCTAAGCCTAGCAGCCCCGTCGGTGTACTACCAGTACTACTGCCGTGTTCGGCGACGTGCAGCTATGTCGCACATGTCGGAGAAGCTCGGCATAGCTGGATCCACACATCTAACGGTGACGCTCACTGCTACAGACGCTGCTACAGACATAGCACTAGAAGACTCACCACCAATGGAGGTAACGCCACCGCTCCCACTACCTCCGGCTGACCCATCTAGGCTACCGAAGCGCCTGTCGGACCAAACAGCAACCGCAGTCCCGTCTGTTGACACACCTGCGCATGCAGCCAAGCAGGTGTGTACAGCAGCCACGTCACTCCCACGGTTGGGTGAACAAGCTACGTTGCCGGCTGCCCCCCCCCCCACCCCCACCCCATGTAGCGACCGGTGGTTCCCAGGGCGCCACGGGTAACCTTACGAACCCCTCGGCGTACAAGGTTGCGATCAAGCCCGGGGAGTGCTGCAACGTTTACCGCATCCAACGAAGACATCGCAGCAGACGCTCGTGAGCTGCCTACGAGCGTCTGGATTTACCTGCTGCGCTTACCACAATCGCACAAACTAAATATCTGTATGGGTGTCGTCTCTCGAGGCTGTTCGGCGATTGTGCTCCCTCGATTATATTCCTCTCACGCATGAAAAGAAGCTGTCTATACAAGCGTACCTGCTATCAGGAACTCATATCAGGCGCAATGTCGTTTCCGGTATGGACCCCGGAGAAAGTCCAGAAGACCTCCGGTCTGGCATCCGGTGCGCCACGCACCAGGCGCTCCTTGTTAGGTACATGGGGTCCGACCGTACGTGCCTTGTTACTCTACGAGGCCCGCTGGATGCGTGCCTCGTAGAGTGCGCACTTCGCCCACGTCCATACAAAGCCGGAGTGGTGCACTGTTATCGATGTTTCCGTCAGGGACACATGAGCAACTCGTGCCCATTCCCTGCACCAGAACCACCGGCTACCGATGCATGGGAACCACCAGCAACGCCGTCGGCTGCATCGCCACAGACCGAGTTTCAGTGTGGTCTGTGCCGTAAAGATGACCATGCAATCACGGACAAGAAGTGCCCCACTAAATGCAAAGCTATTCGCGCTCCGGGGCGCGCGTGGCGACGCCAGTCTGGTCCCAGCGGAATCCCTACGTCTATCCGGTTTGGTTGCTTGGAGGAGGATGAGGAGGACGCTATGGAGGAAGACAATATGGAGCCTCCGGAGAACTACCAGTTTGTTACTGCAACATTCTCCCGGCCGACGTACCGCGACGTTCTCCGCCGCTCCCACCGGCAGCGGAATAAGCAAAGTCAAAGTGTAAAGGAGTCTTCTGATACGGACGAGCTACTTGAGGTAGGCCATCAGTTGGTCCTCCTGCAAGCTGAGGTCACGAAGCTCACCCAATGCCGTGCTCGCCTAATTCGTCGCCCGCAACGTGAGCATCCCCCACAGCAACAAGGTCATTCCAATCAGACTCGTTTCTCTTCCTGAAGCCTGAACACGTCAAAGCCAGTCTACTCTGCCCACAACCACAGGAACTCCTACACTTTGCGGTGCAGCAGCTACAGCACTTGGTGTCGGTTTTAGCAGCACAACTCCATTATGCCTGAACAACAATGCGTAGTGCAGTGGAACTGTCGTGGGCCCACAACGAAAGTTGGAGAGCTTCGGGAACGGCTTCGTCTCAGCAAACTTCGTGAATGGGCATTCCCGTTACAAGAGACAAATTGTCTGCCTCGCCTTCCTAATTTCACCGCTTACGCTAATCCATGCATACCTGATCGGCGCTGTGGCTTCACCACCTCTACGCCAGGCAAAGCCGCCATTTCTGTACTAACGTCTTATCCACAAACTCCGATCCCCTTACACACGTGGTGCACGGCATGGCAAGAAGTGGTTGCGGTTAAGGTGCAAATCCCCCGCTGCGGTGTAATTCTTGTGTCTTGTTATGTGCGCCCACACGTCGGACGTGCACCTCGGCTACGACTGGACTGGCTATCCTCTCTGCGCCGTTCGAACGCAGCCTGTCCCATAGTTGTGGCTGGGGACTTCAATGGTACCCCACCTCAAGTGAACGCGGGCGTGTGTTACTGGACCACTTTAATGATGCTAACTTTACGCTACTCAATGGCATTTCGTGCTCTACGTACCGATGTAGTCATCGTCGGATGCCACCGTACTCACCTGACTTAACATGGTGCCTTGGGGGGGATACGGTATCATGGCAGCGAGACGCAGAGTGCCGGGGCAGCGACTATCCCTCCATTAGACTTGGCATTACCCCGAGATCGATGCGTCGCCTTCGGCGTAGCTGTACGGTGGTGAATGTGGATAACTTTCGGGGTGAA
Organism: Haemaphysalis longicornis; assembly: GCF_048455015.1. Classification (NCBI taxonomy): domain Eukaryota; kingdom Metazoa; phylum Arthropoda; class Arachnida; order Ixodida; family Ixodidae; genus Haemaphysalis; species Haemaphysalis longicornis. The sequence goes on from NW_027526203.1 coordinate 171,868,247, forward strand.
ATCAACACCAACCTCACGGCGCTCGGTCCAGATCCCATCGCTGTTATTAGGCATGCTCTGAGTGACGCCTCTAAAAAAACATGGGTAGAGGAGTCCCGGGCAAAACCTGACCTCCGACCTTTGCAGCTATGGGCCCAGCGCAAGCAAACTGAAGTGGCTGCCTCACGAGATCCCTCGTCTGTAACGGCCCGAATACGCTTCCAACGTTTGACAGCGGCTGTTAGACGACATGAGAAACGCCGGTCAAGGCAGCGATGGCTTAGCTGGTGTGAGTGGCTCGGCCCATCGTCAACCACAGCATTCATCTGGCGCACATTTAGGGCGATGGAAACTGGTGGACGCACTCCAGACGCGGCAGCCAGTGCATGTCTGGCATCGGGCAAGAATCCCGACCAATTCGCCACCGATGTTGCCGGTGCCTTGTACCCTGCCTATGACATCCTTCCAGCCAGTAGCCTGTGCCTGTTTTCTCTGTCACACCAGGTTGGTTCACCGCCTTCTGACGACGCGGCTCATGGAATTCAATCTGTTTTTACAATGGCTGAGTTCCTAGTTGTGATTGACCACGCAAAACTTCGGACGGCTCCGGTATATGAGGTGTACAAGAACCTGTATGAACCAGCGTTTAGCCATCTCCTCGACTACATAAACGAGGTTTGGCTCTCTGCCCAAATACCAGAGTCGTGGCTTCACGCTGCTGTTGTACCTATACCGAAGCCAGGAAAGCCACCCGACCATTTTCCCAATTTGCGCCCGATCTCCTTGACGTCCACGCTTGCTTTGCAAGCTTTTGGAGCGCATGCTGGCAGCCCACCTTAAATGGTGGTTGGACACCTTCCTATAATACCACCCGACCCAGATTGGTTTTAGGCCTCGTCTGGGTACAAAGGATGGGCTTGGCCATTTGTTACTTGGTTACTGGGTAGTCACTCACTGTTACTGGGTAGTCGCTCACACAAAGTGCAGGCAGTCCTTGTCATGGACATCCACAAGGCCTACGATAACGTCAGCCACGGGGCTATCCTGCAAACTCTCCGAAGCCTTTGTCTCCCAGACAAGCTATGCTCTTTCACCCAGACTTTTTACTAAAATATATTTTTCTATGCGAACTAGCGGAGCAAGCTATGGCCACTTCACTCCAGTTGGCCGAGTACCTCAGGGGTCGGTTATTTCGCCTCCCTTTTTAATATCATGATGTTGCCGCTTGTCTGGCATCTGGGCTCCATACCGCACCCGCATTTCCTCGTCTACGCGGTCGACATAACGGTATGGACCATCCACCCAGACCTGCATCGGCAAAGCGTGTGCCTTTAACAAGCCCTGACAGACACGCAGACATGGTGTCAATACGCTGGACTAACACTTTCAGCGGACAAAACAGCCGCTCCGCCTGTGGCCAGTGCTTAAGGCCATCGCAAACTGGCGATTTATCCCTCATACTCAAACTTTCCGGCCAACCCGTGCGCACTGCCACATCTTCACGTGCTAGGGTTGGAAATTTCTGCGTCTGGGTCGGCTGCCATATGGCTTGGATCTCCCCCACAAAAAGCAGGCCAGATGCTTCACCTGATTCGACGCATCTCGCAGAAGTCTGGTGGCTCCTGCTTCAAGATGGCTCGTCTCCTTGTGAGGTCAGTACTGCAGCCCCGACTGGTTTATCGGGTGCAATTCCAGTACATGACTTCGACGGAGTGGGCCCGACTTCAGGCTATTAACAGAGCTGCGAAGCGAACCATCACCTGCCTCCCTAGAATGACCCCGATACCATCTCTCCAGGCTGAGGTTCAGCTGAACACGCTTGAAGAGACTGAAAGGAATGGCGTACACTATCCCGTTACACTGTAACTGCTCCTAAGCGGGGCAGGCATTCTTTCGGAAAACCTCACACCCGTCTTTTCTCTACACCTAGACGTCAGATTGTTTAAAAATGCGCTTGATAACTATTTTATGCAAGTTCCCCAATATAACTACAGGGTCTTTTCTGTTCTTGTTGGGTTATTTTGTGTCATTCATTGACGCAACCAAGCTAACTATTGATATTTTCTGTGAATCTGCCGTTGTAACTGTCCTGTATCTTCCTCATTTTTGCAGTCTTGTTATAGTTCATTTAGTTTTCAGACTGCCATTGTATGCTTATATTTCTTATAAGCTCCTTTTTGGTTTTCCCAGACTATGTACGCCGACTACTCTCCATAATGCTTCGGCCCTGAGAGTATTTAAATAAATAAATAATAAATAAATAAATAAATAAATAAATAAATAAATAAATAAATAAATAAATAAATAAATAAATTCACAGAGGGAGCTCTGTGGTTAAGACCACGCTGCATCCAGCGTGGTACGTCGCCGTGTAATTGTTCCCCCCGCAGGGCGGTGAGCAAAACTCTTATTTTGGTAATCATGATGCTGCAGCAGTAGCATCCTGGTTGGCCACAAGGCCAAGGTGGCGCAGCCCGGGCTTCACGGGTGGCGCAAAGCCCGCTGGCAAATCCCTGGCACGAAGGAATTTTAAGTTAATATTTAAATCGCTCGCGTACAGCATTACGTGACAGTGACAATCGCGGAATACGACGTGTTTTTATCGCATCCAGATCCAAAATACTGCAAATGATTCGGTTGAATTTCGTTTTCTACGTCAAATTTTTATTCGAAGCGTCCCTGTTACGCCGGTAATCCAAAGTTATAAAATTCATCAGACTCTCTTGCTGCTCAGAAAGCGGCCACGTGAAAGAGAACATCTTGCACCGTCACCTCGGCTCAGTGTGCACGCCGGCGTGAGGGGCGGCTGACAAAGAATCGGTTCTAAACTAAGGTAGCGACAACTGCTCGCGAGTGCCAGACTATCAGACGATATGCTGTTTCCCGTGATTCTGCCGGCACAGGCAGATGCGCTCAGCGCCTGCACAAACATTATTACTGCGAAGCAGTACATGTCTACCCTCCCCCTTCCTCCTAGTTTTCATTCCGGTAAAGGCGCTTCACTCGGCGCTTCTTCTGGGCTCCTCCTTGCAACCGCCGAGCCGTCTTTCACAACTGTTTCCCTCGCCACCACCGATGCCTCTTTTACAAGTTGCGCTATCGGCTGACAACGGTGGCAGTGCCGTTATCAGATGATTGCGGAGAACACAGCAAAGCGCGAATGGGCGTAACAATGACCGAAAACCGCCGCCGCCACCGCCATGGCCGCCTCAAATTCCACTTTGCCGAGAGAGAGAGAGAGAGGAAAAATTTATGTCCCAGTCACCGACCTAACTCCAGCTCAGCTAAACGATGGAGTCTGAGGCGTCACTGTCTTCATAGTGGTCCAGAATGTCCTTGGAGATCTTCTGAACATGAAGGCAGAGAGCTTCCTGGGCGGCCCGAACGTGTGTTTCGGGGGGGGGGGGGGAGGGAGCGGGGAGCCAGCCAAGTGTGCCATGAAGTGACGCGGAAGAGGGAGGGGGAAGGTTTGGGGTGCAGTAGTCCCAGTAGGAGTGTGGAATACAGGGGTTTGCGCCGCAAGAAGGGCAGGTTGGGGCACCGGAGCCCTTACGTATGTGATGTAGAATGTTATGAGATGGGAGGGAGTGGGTATGAGCTTGCGGAGAAGAACGGTCGGGGCGCGAGTGAGGCGCGGGTCTGGAGAAGGGTAGGCTCAGCGGGCGAGGCGATAGGAGAGAAAAGTGAATTTATGGGTCGCGCGATCGCGAAGACGTGTGGAAGGAGGATGGTATGAGGTTGGCCAGAGCATAGACTTACCCAGGGATAGGTCTCGGGAAAGCGCGTTTACTTTTGCTTCGCCGTCCATGTTAGCGTGGACAGGTACCCATACCAGGACAAAGAGGTGAGAAGTATGGATGTTGAGAGTGTCAGTCACTAGGTTAGAAGAAAAGAGGGTGACGGTATAGCGTAAATAACTTCGGATGTTGGATTGCGAATCTGAAAATGTAAGTGGGGTGTTTGGTGGAGCTTGTGAAAGCAGCATGCTCTATGGCAAGAGCGAAGGAGTGCTGCACTAGGGAGGTGGCATCTGGCGGGCAGATAAAGGGCGTTTTGCGGAAACCAGAGACGAGTGGCGTAAAAAGGCTGCGGTTCCTGTTTGCGTAGAGGAAAAGTGACTGGCGTCAGTAAAATATACTGCCGATCCCTGCTTATCTATGAAGGAGACACTGTTTGGTGAGGGCTTTACAGCGTATAAGGCGGCGGGTGGCCTGCCTGGAAGGGTTCACATTCTTAGGTAGGGTTTCCATGCAGTACGAGCGAACATGGTCCAAAGAGGCGGACTTGTGAAAATTGGTTGAAGCGACGCAGTAGGGTAGGTCATCGTCTGCAAGAGTGCCCGACCCTGGTGAGATGTCTGAAGGCGCTGAAATTGGGCTTGTTTGTGTATCTGACTACGTTAATTCTTCGATAGTGTTATATGTGCCTGTCTCGATAAGATTGGTAGGAGCGTAGTGGGGCACGCTGAGGGCTTCGCGGAAAAGCTTACGGAGAGCTGCCTCTAGTTTGGTTAATTGGGTGGGCATGGGATGCAGGTATGTCAGTGTATACAGTATGCGGGACATGGTAAAAGCATCTATAATACGTAGGAGGTGTTGTTCGTGTAAGCCATACTGGCGATTTGTGACGCGGTGCAGGAGGTGAGTCATTTGCTCGATTTGAGAGAATAGTTCGAAGTGTAGGGTACTAACTCCCGAAGTAGTGATAAGTAAGACCGAAAATTTTTAGGGAGTCGCTTTTCGGAATTGGGGTGTAATCGATCAAGATGTGGATGAGGTCACGATCAAAGGCTCTGCCTTTCTTGTTCGTCATGATCATGAGGGCCGATTTGGAAGGCCAGATAGAGAGACCTATGGTGCGAACATGATTGTTTATTACAATACATGCTTGTTGAAGAGTTTCCTCAAGTTGGGCTGGTCTACCGTGGGAGTATAGGTATGAATTGAAGAGCCACTTTCCCGGTTGGAACACCGGCGTGAGCCCATAATTCTTCGTGAACTTGAAAGACTTTCCGAAAGCCATTTCCGCTGGTGTATTTCACGCCTAAGTATGCGTCCATCACCGATTGCCGGTTTATGCGTGCATGGGTTGCGGGGGGGGGGGGGGGGGGCGAGAAATGTGGCGTGCACACACAGCTGGGCTCCATGCCTCTACCGATAATGCCGGTTATGTTGTTTAAAGATTTAAACGGGGAAGCCTCATGGCTCAATGCGTCCTGTCAGCTGACCTCCGTAATCGAGCGTTTTTGGTCTGAGTTGGTGTGTTACGCAGACAGTAAGATGCCTACGGCGGGGAAGGGAAACGGGCAGCAGCATGTTTGTCCGTTAAAATAAAGCTCTACATTTTCAGCTTTACCTCACCAGTTCACATTAAAGAGCATTCTCTCTCTCTCTCTCTTTTCAGCTTTAACTCGCTATGGGACGGACGCATGTCGTTCGCTTGGAGGAAGAGCGGGAAGTGAAGAAGCGTCGGCCCGAACAGAAGTCCGAATAGGAGCGAAAACAATAAAAAGCCGCTGCCGCCGCCGTTCCGTCCTCTAGTTCCATCTCGTCAAGTAGCTTCGAGTCCATCCTGAATGAACGGCAACTTGCATGCTTGGAACGCCGACGTGGGGCAATATTACTTGTTAAGCTTAAAGGGCTTTTGGAGCGACATTTTCTATTGTTTCTTACACTTCTAAGCACGCGCACATAACCGGTTGCCGGCGTGCACAGGTTGGGAGGGGGGGGGGGAGGTGCGTGCACGCGAAGCTATAGCTTTCATGCCCTATACTGATGACATGTCCATTGTGCTGGCGGGAGGTTTAAACGTCGATGTCAAACTGCCCAATGCGACTTGTCCGGCGTCCTCTCAGTGGTCTGAGATTGGGTTGCTGTGTTACACATGCAGTAAGATGCCTACGACGCAGGAATAAATTAGACAGCTCCATGTTTGTCCATGAGACTGAAGCTCGGGTCCTTCCAAGTTTCATTCAGCTAATTGGCTACGAAGTATGCTCAATAGCAAATTAGGAAGAAACCTGTTTTGTTCCAGCTTCCCAGGTCATTCTTCTTCTCAGAGTGGAAGGGCGCTATCGAAGGGACACTCAAGTGAATTTGTCAAGCTCCCGTTTTTGCTTGCACTGCGTAGACTGGCTCAAACTAACACAGTTTTCATCGTTTATCCGGTTGATAAAGTCGGTAATTATTTTATAAAGCCCGAAAGAAGGAAAACTACCATGCGTGGTCTGCGGCGGCCGCACCAAGTAAACGCTGTGACGTCGGGAGGAGGTGCACCGTGATTGGACGATGTCCAAGGTTAGCTTTCAAGCAAGTTTCGGTTTCGGTTCTGTAATACAACATGCTTGACAGCCGACGTTACCGTTAGATGGGCATTCTCAATATCTCAATAATCGCCATACCACGCTTCTTCCATGTTCTCGGCTGTAAAATGTCTAATATAAGCCTCTCAGGACGGCTTGGAATCGTAGCAATCACTATCCGAGGCCTACACAGTGGATGAACGCCCTCCGCGTCACCACAGACGCGCAAATGCCATGCGCTTTTCCCACATATTTTGATCTTTCTTCACTCATGCCTGTATCGTAAAAAAAAAGCGTGTTCGCAGCAGGCCAATGGTCTGCTGATCGTGGCCTGCGCCCACTGCTCGCAAGCAGTCGATGCTTATGGCAACAACGCGCCAACGAGAACTCGCTAGCGCGTCAGTGTCAGTCTGCGCGCGTTCTGCGAACTCGTTCGTGTAGCAGTGAACGTTACGGCCCAAAAATGCTGAACTCAGTATAGAAAACATCGGCCGAAAACGAAACAATCAACTTACAAAAAAAAACAGAAAAGAGTGTATCCTCGGGGATTCGAACTTGCAACTTGCAAAATAACCAGCCTAGCGCTCCAGACCACTGAGGTATATAATATGAGGTATATAATGCATAACCAGTTTACACTTTTATTTAGTTTTAGCACTTCAAGCAGCTTAGGTGACTATTTGTTGTATAGCGCTCGTGCAGTAAGCATCCCCAAAATTTTCACAATATCTCACGTCTAGGAATTGCATTTCTTAGACGGAAAAGCGTTCGCAGGTGCGTAGTCGTGCTGCTGGCCGCTGTGCTTGTTCACCCAGCGCAAAAAAGTGCTTCCTGCTCCTTAGTTTTACGCTGTACGATAAAAGTGTCATTTGATTTTATTTCCTTAGTATCTATATTGACTTTGCTGACTTCTCCCGCCTTCAAGTGGCCAAAGATTTTCCTACTAGCGTACCAGTCAGCGAAGCGTCGCATGCGCACTTGTGCAGCGCTTGTGTGGAGTGACCTGGACTTGGAGCTTGATACAGTGTACAAACTAACAAAGTAAAGGAAAGGCACATTCTTCCATTCACAAACGTGTCGTGGCTTAGTTTCAACTGAGCGAACGAATTGCGACGACCCGTCGGCGGCCGGCGGACTAAACGCTGGGCCTACTGACTCTGTCGGAAGGTCGGCGAGCCGTGCAGTAGCGCAGTCAAGCCAAGTCATTTCCTCCTGACGTCACACAAAAACGCCACAGAAATTGCGCGAGGATTCAGAGAGGAGGGCAGCATTTCTGAAATGATTGTTCTACTAAACAAATTCGCGTAAACGCACTCAGAGTGGTCGAAACATGACCTATGGACTCCGGACTACAATTTGCGCTAGTAATCCCACAATGTTTACGAATCACTTCAGTGACCCTTTAATTTTTATGAGTACAAATATCATTTTCAACTTTTTGCCTTTATCACCCGGCTGCGCCTGGCGATAAAAGCAAGAACATAAACAAACAAATCCAATGCATGGTTCGCGGCAATATAGTTAGCTTTAGTAGTCTGGAAGATGCCTTCACGCAATTTTTGTAGCCAGCCGCGTCGGGAAACACATCGAAAATCAATTTTAATTGGCCCGACCATGAGCTGCCTCAGTATGACAGCACCAGCGAAATTGCCATCAGTGGGACGAAAGACGCTCCGCACCCTGGGAACCATGGAGGACCGGCCGGTTCTGCGTGTAGGGTAGCCCTTTCCGGAAGCGGAAACTCTCCTGCGCTGCTGTTTTAGTGCGCAAGACTTTGGCGGCCGCTACTGTGATTTGGCGGGGGCTTCGTAACCCGGCGACCGATGGGAAGACCAAATACTGAAACAAAACGAAGGAGGAGAGTGTCGCGAAATTGTGAGGGGAAGGGGGGGGGGGGGGGGGCGGTTTGCCGAGGCACCGATAGACGCTTCTCCGAAAGTTCGAGCGGGAGGGCAGTAGCCGAGTCCGCGCCAGACACGTGCGTAAAAACCGCCCTCGACGTCTAGTGACGTCTAGTGAGCAAGAGTCCTGTTCTTTCAAGTTCGCAAAGCGCACAGCAGCCCAGTACGCGCTGCGCACTGCACGTTCAGCGGTCCTTCGGTCCTTCGTCGTTATCCTCGTTGCGTGGCTCATCCACACCACGTGAAATTTGCGCGGGGGTTCAAACACGATTTACAAGATGCTTGGCGGTGGCGGCGCGCTGCGAGATAACGGCTGAGTAGCGAGTGGCCGTGCGTTCGCTGATCACGCGATCACTTACTTTGACGCAGCAGATATGCGCCGTGACCGAGAAGACTGCAGCTGGAGCTGCGCGCAAATTTCGCATTGGGGAGTATCGTAATCGTCAGGGTGGTCTCGTCGGTGGTCTCGTTGCGCCAGCCCGGGTCTCTCAACGACATCCTCTTTGGAAAACAGGCAAAAAATTAGCGCTGTTTTCAAAACGCAGTGGAAGTCTAACCAGAGCTTGAAATGAGGCTAGTTGGTTTTTTACTCGGAACATTGCTGGCGCTAGGCGAGACAAGGCAGACGAATTACACGCAAAGTCCGCTTCATTTGTGTGTAATTCGTCGTCCTTGTCTCGCCTAGCGCCAGCAATGTTCCGAGGAAGTCTAACATCACGAGCAGAAACGAACTCAATTGTTTCAATTAGAAATTATATCCCGTAAATAACGTCTAATTACTGGAATTGTCAAAGTACTTTGCAAGTTTTCCGCGTCCCCGTTGCCGCTGCAAGCTCGGGCGGGTCAATGATGAGCACGTGAAACTACCGCAGACGATTCAGAAAAGACGTGTGAAGGCACTACTTTTTGATTGACGTCACAACTTGCATTTTTGCGGCGCCAGTAGTGTGACGTAATAACGTCCGGCATTGCCCAGAACTGCCATCTGAGCTGCCGGTGACCGAAACCGCAACTGGTTCAAAGAAATGCATTGTAACTATTTCTATGCTGACTGATAATCGGTTTTTGCTCGATTTTAATTATTAGGGGGCGAAGATCTATTGTTTACAGCATAAAAACGAAAAGCTAGAACTTGATGTCTTTACTCCTTTAAAGCTGTCGTGAAGAGAAAATGCATTTGTCTTTGCTTAATTTTGTGTGCGTGAACGACTTCTTAAGAACATAAATCCCAAATATTTTCGCAATTCATTGCTTCTGGAATTTAGGAGACGCCTTTGAAATTCTCGTTTTGACGCACACCGCAAGCAACCATGCGCGCATCGTCGGTCGGCAGCGCAACTAGCAGCGACTTCCTTTAGTGCATCCTTTATACGCTGGCATAAACAGTTTTCCATCGACGTGACCGGGGGCCCTATTCTCGACTGCACAAATTGCCGGCATTTCGCCCATGTTTTTTTGCGTAAGCACGACGTAAGCAATCAGTGACGTGCTGCACCTATAGCTATGACGACATGCAGTGTAATTTGACGAGTCACTCATAAAGATCGCTACCAAGGTATCAAATATTGTGCAAGAAAGATATAAAAACACTTGGCATGTGCTATAACAATTAAGACTGTAGCTGAGGCTGACAAGAAAAACACATTTCTGGAGGTCAAATTTGGTGCCAACACCACAAGGCGATCGAGTAACGTTGATCCAAAAGCGAGCGAAAGGCGGATGTCGAGCGAAAGGCGGATGTCGAGCTAAAGAACATCACACAATTTTTTTACCGTATCTATTTCTTTCTTTCAATCGCTTTTATTAACATAGCTGGGCTCCCTGCTTCAATGCAAGCTTTGTTGCGTTATCACCTTCCCTGCCGCCACCGCCGCCACGCCATCGTCTGCTGCTATCATGGAGAAAAGAAAAGGTTAGGAGAGGCCCTGACGTCACATTTGTGAAGCCGAGTCCCGCCATGACTTGAGCCCACGGAGCCCAGCACTCTATCCCATCATCCTTTGCTGTCTCCGGTTTGATTTGACTAACATGGCGTCGCCCTGCCCTCCCGCTTCGAAGCGAAAACAGCTTCATCGCTAATTCCTCGGTGCGATATCATGTTCTAAGCTGTTGATCTCGCCTTCAATTTGCCCATTCTAACCCTCACCCAAAGCTTCAATCGAAAAACGGCCTTCGTTTTTGAGATAGAAGGACGATTTTTCAGCTCTTAAGCCTGGCAAAGAAGCCTTTGTCGTCGTCATAGCAACAGGCTCGCTTGATGGCGAACGCAGACGACGGGAGCACCTCCCTGTTCTGTGGGGAGCATTGTTTGGGGTCGTACAGCACTGCGGTCTTTGCGCGCTACGTCTCAGCAGCGATAAATTTCACTTCACTTCATAACGAAGAAACACAAAGTGAGCAAAGAACGAACTGTGGCTCTCGCCAACGCTGAGCGAAGGGGATTTTCCCGGCAGGTCGCCGGCGGCGGCAGCGGCTCGCTCCGCCGATCTCGACGCGACGTAAGCGCTGCTGCGGCCGTGGTACGACTTAAGGCAACAAGTGTTGCTTAAGGCCGCCTCCGACGGCAGAGTTTTTAAACTGGCCTAATCTAAAAACGTTTTTCGTAGCGACTGCGCTGGTTTGCAAGCGTAGCGAGGCAGCGACATACCAAGCGCCTTAAAAATTTGTCCGTTCTATTTGCCCAAATTTGGCGGCCGCAGTTGTAAACAAGTAAGCAACATTGTCCATGAATGACGTAACTTCCTTCACATTTTTCGCAATGCAGTGGGATGCTAGGGGCCTCTCCTGAGTATTCTTTTCTCCGTGGCTGCTATGTTACAAGTTTATGGCGTGATCACAGAAAAAAACGGCCGCGACCATCGCTTCTATGACACACATAAGAGCAGCGAAGCGCTACGCCTGATAACCGCGGAGCGCACCGATGTCGCCGATTCAGTCATTCGTCAAGCTCGACTTCAATCAGCGCTGTAATGAACCAAATAGTCACTTTTCTTTGTTATTTTTCTCTTGAGTTCGATCATGTGACCCAACAGCTTACTAGGACGAGTATGGACAAATGCCATGATTGGGTTCTCTTTGTCATGGAGAGGCTTGTACTGCCCTCTTATGTTGCGGTTACACCGAACAAATAATTTTTATTTTATTGCCAAACATAAAAGCAAAATACTGCACGTTATTTGTATGCTCCATGATCGCTAACTTGGAAGCAGTTGAAACTATAATTTGTTTCAGTAGGAAACATGCTTTAAACAGCGCGCATGCGAAACTGCGCCTGCTGCAAATTGCCGCACATTTCGTGGTGCCGTAAGCCGGGGCAATTTTTTGCCCTATTTTGCTTGTATTTTGCGACAAAAACAGCCGCCATTTTCAAGCTGTTACGTATCATTACGTCACCTTTACGCAGGCTGAAGTTGCCAATGCATGACGTAATCGTTACCGCCAACTGTTTAAATTACGGCACGCCTTCTCAGCCAATCACAGAGGGGGGGTGTATTACAAGCAGTATTGTTGTTGAATAGCAAAGACAGGCTTACGTTGTCATCTCCGCTGCATTTAGTCTGGTTTTTCATTGCCGGCCAAGAATTATGCGCCTTTAGTAACGAGAAATAAGGCAAACTTTAGAACTGGTGTCAGTAAACGACATGAAACGTCAAAATGACGACAGCACACACAACCGCTTTGTCAACCGAAAGCACGTGACCAAAATTGAAAGCCAATCAGAAAAGACTTCCGTCAAATTGCCAGAATTGCCGGCAATTTGTGCAGTCAAGAATAGGGCCCCTACTGCCTGTTTGTACGGTTTGTAGCCAGTTTCCCTGCTGAAGTTTACGTTGTTTTGCCCAATTATCTTCAGAATCTTACCTTTTCTGTATCAAATGGCACAAAACCGCTCAAACAAAATAAGGGTGCCCCGCTCACTTAATATTGAATGCTTCTGCAGTAAGCCAAAGGGGAGGATATCCAATCAACGGAACAACGTTAACAGCATTGTTTATTTGAGGAAACAGGAAAGCAATCGAACTGCGTGATGGTGGGACTCGGCGACTGCATGAGCGCTGTATCCCTACTTCTCGCTAGTTATTTTTGCGCTTGATTCGTAAATGACGGGTTGTTTTTAAGTCCCGACTACTCGAAGTTCCTTCGAGAAACGTGTTTGTGTAGTAAATTCTCATTTTAAGCTTTCGGTCATTTATCTCGTCAGGTCAGCAGTTTCACGTTCGCGCCATTCACATTTACAGGCTACGGGAGACAGACATCGGCAAGCTTTTGCAAGATTACCGGCTAGCAGAACAACAGTTTAGACTCATGCGAAACAGCGTAAACAGTTTACAAATACCCAGCTTACTTTAAACGTGGTGACTTCTGCCTGAGCAATCCACCCCCGTTGTTGACTGAAAGTTCGACTATGTTTATCAGCCGTATCAGAGATGTTTATCGACCATGTTTATCAGGCGTATCATGGCGCCGATGTGACCGTTTGCGAGCCCGCTCTATGCCGACATGTTGTGCAGACGAGTGGGACTCAGCACAACATGATTGGCATAATGTGATTGGCTTCTTACCAAGATGTTACTTCAAGAGTTGAGGAGGAGGGCTCGGTGAAACCGTAACTGCATTTTTTCCCGGATATCGGGCAACGAAATGGGTATGCATTATCTGTTTATCAAGGTTCCACAGAGAAAGAGAGAGAGAAAGCTCTTTATTAGAGAAGAAAGCCGAGAGTTTTGCCGGAATGCTACTCGGCGGGGGAATGTAGGGGAGGGTAGAAAAGGCCCTATAGATACAGGGCAGAAGAAAGAGAAGAGAAGGAGTAAAAAAAAACGGGCATCATGTAGTTTGTGTAAACAGTTCGACGAACGTCATGTTCTCAGTAGTTTAAATCAGTTCAGTGACGCCGATCTCTTCCAGGTATTCAAACAACGCCTTTAGTGCTTTGCGTTGTGCTTAAGGAGTGTGCCAGGGGTCAAAGAGCACTTGTAGGCTGATTGGTCCTGGGCGTAGGTGTTCGATCTTCTGCTCCAAACGGCACCTTGCGAGCATGTAAGCGGGGCACTCTAACAGTACGTGTCCACGGTTTCTGGCGATCCGCAGTTATAGCAGTAAGGATTCGAGGTGGCGCCAAGTCGAAACAGGTAAGTTTTTGTAAGCGCTGCATTGAGTCGTAATCGGTGATACAAAGTTTCTAGTCGGCGCGGAAGTCGCTCTGGCAGCTTAATCCTCAGCTCGGGGTCTATGTATTGCAAGAACGGATAATGGTGCTCTGGAAGAGACCAGAGACGGTTCCGCTCCGTTAAAACAAGTGCCTTCGTCATAGCTGAGGCATCATGTTTGGTGAAGAAGACCTTCCTCATGTTATGCATTTGAAGGCCCCTGCGAGCTGCTTCATCTGCCTTTTCATTACCTGGAACACCACAGTGGCCTGGAAGCCACTGAAATGTCACTTGGTGCCCAGTGTCTTTGGCCTGGTGGTGCAAGTACGTTATTTCACGAGAGGCGTGTTCGTGAATGCTGAAGCACTCGTTGCGCAGTAGACTTTGGAGGGCTGCCTTGGAATCTGTGAAGATGGTTCATTGCCCCGGTGGTTGGCGGAGAATGTACCGGATGGCTGCCTTGATGGCGTGAAGCTCGGCTGACATAGATGACGTTGCCCGCTCGAGACGATAAGAGAACGTCTGTCCAGTGGACGAGATGAAGATCCCGGAGGAACTGCGGCCAGGCGTACACGACCCGTCTGTAAAAATTTGTTTTGTGCCTGAGTATAGTCGGCAAATGTGGCAGAGTGTCAACTGTAACAAGCCGCTTTGATTCATATTCTTTTTAGAGTCGATTCCCGGGATGTTGCATCTAATATGCAATGGCGATAGGGTCCAGGGCGGGAAATGAGACGGCATTGAATTTGGTGCCTGGGTGGGAATCCAAAGGTGCAACGACTTCAATGTTCGACCAAAACTTGAGTTCCCATTTTCTATCAGTCGGGTTATTGTATGGGTTTTGGCGTGCATCCGATGTCGCAGGTGTATCCGCACGGTTTCTTGGAGCCTAATCATGTCCAAGGGCAGACAGCCAGCTTCAGCGACAGTACTCAAGCACGACGACCCTCTGGGAAGTCCGAGGCAGATACGGAGGCAATTGTTTCTTGCCGCGTCTAGCTGTTTTCTGCTTGTTGGTGACAGATTTTGGAGGACAGGGAGACTGTAGCGCAGTATGCCGTCGACATAGGCTTTACAGAGTGGTATCATGGAGCAGCAGTCACTGCCCCATCGACTACCGGCAAGATACCCGACGATCTTTGACATCGCAGATATACTCGTACGGAGCCTTTTAACCTCCGGAGCCCACGAAAGATTGCGGTCTATTAAGATTCCGAGGAATCTTTGAGTACGTACATATTGCAGGGTACGGCCTCCGAGGACTAATGGATATTGCTTCATGTTCTTGCGAGTAAAAGCCATCGCAACACTTTTCTCAGAGGATTGATGCAGTCCTATTGGCGAAAGGTATGCTGATATTTTCGCAAGAGCTTTCTGCAGTCTTTGTTGTGTGGTGCGACGTGACCGCGCCGCACTCCAAATGCAGATGTCGTCCGCATAGAGTGTGATATGTACGCCATGCGGGAGGGCTCGCTTTAGGTGGATGAGTGTCAGGTTGAACAGGAGAGGGCTCAAAACGGCCCCTTGAGGCACTCCTTTTTGTGTAGCGTAGTAGGACGTTGGGCCTTCCGGAATGCACATGAAGAGTTCTCGCCCCGGTAGGTAGTTTGTTGTCCACGCGTAAAGTTTTCCCCCGAAGCCAAGAGAAGCAAGAGATGCTAGGATTGCATCATGGAAAACGGAATCGAATGCCGATTTTATGTCCAAGAATACTGCAATGGGGATGTATCCGTTATGTAATTCGTCTTCTAGAGACGAAACCAGTGAAATTACGTTGTCGATGGTAGCTCTATTCTCGCGAAAACCGTTCATCTCAGGTGGATAAAGTTTTTTGCTTTCAAGGAACCAGGTCCTTCTCCTGGATATCATTTTTTCCATAATTTTACCGACACAGCTTAGCAAAGCTATCGGTCTGAAAGAATTATACCTCGTGGGTGATTTTCCAGGCTTCAGGATGGCCACGAGCTTTGCTAGTTTCCATTCTGAAGGTACGGTGCCAGCGAGCCAAACTGAATTGTAGTATTCCAGGAGACGTAATCGAGAGTGGTGAGACAGGTGAGATATGGCCTCGTAGGTGATTTCGTCTTGCCCAGGCGAAGAACGTTTGTTGGCACGGGAAATGGCTGCGTTGAGTTCTTGCACGGTAAAGGGGAGGTCGATGGCGGGGCAAGCAGCTGGCGGTACTACGGAGGAGCCACTTCTAGGCATGTCGGAGGTACTGATTTTGTGGTCAGGATTCTAGTTATAAGTAGAGACCGGAACTTTAGGCAAAACGCCTATTTTTTGCTCCAGTCCGCATCAAGCCTATTTAACATATAAGCATGAACTAAGGGAAGGGGAGCATTTTAAGCGCTGTGTCCGCGGACCAACGGCGAAAACTTTTTCCCATATGCCCTACCCATTGCAAACGCAATAAAAACAAAAAATGAAGAAAATAAACGCGACGCAGCCGCGCATATGCCACGCAATGTCAAAGACGCCTCCTATGGGAAAACCACGTGCAAATAACACACCAAAGTTTTAAAGGGACAGACAACCGATTTTTGCCGAGTATATGTTCTATATATGAAAGCCAGCGTTTTATATAGCGGGGTAACCACAAACAATTTATAAACAAAGTGGCGGAAATCGATTTAGTTTGGCACTAAACTTTCCGAAATCAGAACGGTGGTGGTTCGTAGTGTAGAAACTTGAATATGTGTCCCGGCCACGTGACGTGCAGACCTTGCAGCTACTGAAACAGCTGACACGTTTATTCACTTATTGAAAACCTTTCAACACAAGTATTTGTGTAAGTTTAAATTGTATATGTATTTTTAAACATTATTTTAAATTTTTTAAAGACACGCCACCCGCCGCCGCCGCTGCGTTGCTCTCAGTGTGGCCAGGTATTTATACACCCCGCAACCCCACCCCCCCCCCTAACACCCCCCCTAAAAGGATTTCGGCACCCCCCAAAAAAGCTTCCACAAATACAAGCACCATGCCCTGAGATTTATACCCCCTCCCCCCCCCCCCCCCAACCGCCCCCCAACACGGAATTTGTACGGAATTATTCCACTTTCCTGTACTATCATGTGGTTCGCCGGTTGTATAAACATCTGAGGACGTCGTTCTGCTCTGTAAACAAATAAATGCGTACAGTTTAGATCTTTCTTTGGTCTGCAGGTCTGTCTTCAAGCAGCAGTTACCGCTTGTGCCTCTTCCACCAAAGCCCATTGTTACCACTTAAAAAATTCGGCTAGGGGCAAACGACTACGAATCTACTACTAACAGCACTGCAGACGACGAAAGCGTCCTGCCGAAATTATTTACACCACACTACACTTGAACGTGACTTGGCACATTCATGTGCTTATTTCACACTCTTAGCAGAAAGCACCTCTGCAGCTGAGAGCTTGGGCACCACTCTGGCAAAGAACGCTGAGCTCATTTCGAAGGTCCAGGACAGATTCCCCCCCATCCCCAAAGGACCCGTTGGTGGCTCATAAAGCCATTTTTGTCTGACAATCTGAGATTGTTTCTGACATAATATTCCTGGATTCCCTAGATTGTTTCTGACATAAAATTCCTGGATTCCCTGCGCTAAAAGAATTGCCGAAGGTTCTGACCACAAAACATTCTAATATTCCAGTAGCAATGAGGTCATGGAATGCCCCGAAGTACAAGTACACTCCCTCAACTTGAGTGAACGTTAAGTGTTGTTTTCCGCACACAATTATCGACCGAAATGAGGTACAACTTTAAGCCACAAATCATTCAAATGGGTCTCGCTTGTCATAGCTTTTAAGCTTTTCTTTTGTTATCGAATCACCCTGCATATTTCACAGGAATCTGTTAAAATAGCAAGCCGGGTGTGGCTAATTGTCACGAAGAAAATAACATTACTTTCCCACAGCACAAGACTTATCTGCTGTTTTTACTGCAAATCAAAAATTTGTCGTAAAATATGCTCCTGAAATAAATACGAATTGGGCCTATATACAGCAGTATTTGGCGCCTATAAATGCCTCAATGGCACTTTTCAATTCTATTATAGGCGCCTAAAACCTTGATTTTTTGTGCCTAAAGTTCCGGCCTTTAGTTATAAGTACCCACACCATACATTTTTTTAGAAAATCTCTTCACGACCCCCTTAAGGAATACAACTGGTGATTCCTCTACATTCGTCTTCTACCCTGCGTCTACGATAATCCAGCGAAAGGCTTCAGGCGAGTGGCCTTTGAAGATATAAAAACCAAATGAAGGCCTCTTGCTTGGCCATTTCACAAGTTTCGCAAGGATGTATAACATCAACAGCACTGAATCTCAAATTTTGTTGAACTAGGGAGATGTGCGTGTGCTTAAACATGCCGATACTTCATCTTGGAGCAGTTTCCTAAAATGTTTAGGTACCCATAACAAGCACCATGTTAATGTCCACGGAAAACTGGAGAAAGATGCCGAAAATGAGTGTATACATATTAATTCATTTATGTCCTAATAATGTCACTCGCACGTTCATTCTTGGCGAGCGCGTGGAGGTAAAAGCAGTATATAAATAAAGTTCTTCGTTTTCGGGCAGAACCCGATTTTACCCGATTTTTACACCCCAGAACATATTTCAGGAGAATCGAGTTAAATCCGATTTCTCCCTGAATGGACCTTTTTCAAAGTTGCGATCTGCCCAATTGTGGGCTGACAGTCCACTGTTCTCAAACAGTGCTTTCTGGAAGCAAACCCCACAAACACAGCTTTCGAACTCATCGAGTATTGGAATGACTCTGCCCCTCAGGCGGGCAAATGCTGCACTGACATTGTTGTGCCTGGCTAACGGAAGCTGTGATGTCGAGAGAATTTTCTCCCAGCAAAGATACGTTCAACTATCGGGCAGTTCTCGAATGGAGGTCGACATTTTGCGCAAGCAGATAATAATGTATGTGAAGAAGGATGTGTAAACAATGGATGACCAGCTTTTTGTGAATAAAATATGTTTCAGTTCTTTGAAGTTATCAATGCTCTTTATTGTCATCATTACTGATTCATATCCACAGAAACACAGAATCTCCTACAGCATTTGATAGGAAACCCTGATGTCACCCCGATAACCAGAATTGAAACACGCACCAATTTTAACGGGTTAGTTAAGAACCTCGTGATACTTTCTTTCAAAGTGAGAGTGCATGCATAGTACATCTGTAGATTTAATTTAAAAAAAACAAATTTCGGGATGGTATTTTTAAAAAATCCGATTTCTCCGCGATTATCAGTTTGAAAATAGCACCCGATTTATACCCCGCCTTCCGCCCTCCCCGATTTTGAAAAAATATAAAACCCGAAAACGAACAACCTATATATAATTTGCTATTCCGTTCTCTTTGCGTGGAAAACACACAACGCAAAACATCAAATGGGGTAAACCACAATGCAAAAGAAACATATAAGCAGCTTTTCGTCGTTATGCCACTCGTTTAAAATACACTGTACATTAACAGCACGCGTCAGGACGTTAGCTCCAGCGTGCGAATTTGGTAGCGTTCAATCAAAACTTGGTGGACCTTGTGCTGTCACCTATCAGGACTCCACCAAGGCGATTGCGACAAAGTTTGCCCAAGTGATCGCAGGTGGCGCTCAATGCCACAAAAAATATATATATCGACGGCAAAGATACAAAGGAACGATGCAGAGGCTAGGGCGGGAGGTTTCGTCGTACAACGGCGGAGCCCGCTTCACATGTCGCTTCAGTTCAGCGCAAATTAGGGTGCCTGGATTTCCTCCTCACTCCCGTCTGGGCAAAGAAAAACATCCAGGCGCGCATGGGAGCGTGGCGCCACCTATGCCTCCCTCGGCGAACTCGATGGAGGCGCGCAGTTTAAAAGGCAACACCTTCATGCGCTCAACAAATTGATGGGGGTGTGACCAGACGAGAGCGTACAAAAAGGAATAATGCAATTCAAAGAGATTAATTCAAACTTTGAAAATAAGTCAGTTAAACAATTTGCTTCTTTTCGGACCTGTGAGCGTGCGTGGTGGTTCGCATTGAATTTGTGTCTATGTACGCGCGCTGTTGTCTATTGCCGCAACTCCTTTTGATGGCATCGCATTCTGATTGGTGTCATGTGTTCAGTTGACGTGTGAGCATCATGAAGTATTTCCTACTTTACGAACCTGCCTCGTGCTTACGGTATACATTCTTTTCAATTTCTATTATTTAAACCTGACCTCTTCCTGGCGCCATCTGAATCTATATCATTCGATCTGTCACGTCAACAACAAGGGGCTGCTTGGTACCCATTGTAAGCCACTCTTTGCGGAGAGGTCGGACAAAACGTTGAAGGATGTTTCGTGACAGCGAAGTTGCAAACGTCTACAGCAGTTCCAAGAAGAGTTCTCCCAAAGTCGTCAACAGACTCATCTGCGATTGTTGCTCTTGTTTTGTTTCAGCCTCTTAGGCTTACAAAGGCGGTTCCTAAGGACGACCAGATTCAATTCCTTACTTGGTCGTCGTCTAGGTAAAGCGGTGGACCGCTTTATTTAGACGACCCCCAGCTTATTTGCCCAGCTAAACTGAGCAAATAAAGTTTATTCACTCACTCACTTGACGTAACGTTGCTCTTTGGAGAGAACCATTCATGTTGCAGCTACGCCCCACAGCGTATTTCTCCGCGTCGGTTGCCTCATCGGCCACTGATCAAACCAGTGGCGCACCCACGAGGGGAGGGGGTTACAACCCCCCCCCCCCACAGGTCCGTCGACCCAAACCCCCTCCGCGCGCCTCTCCCACCGAACCGAAACCGAAGTTTACCGAGCGAAGTGTGTAGTCTCGGAAGCTTTTATTATTGGTCATTCGCAGTTAAATCTCGACGAAGAAAAAAATTGTATCACCGGCATTAAAGGATAAAACTAGAGCACGAGCTTTTAGGATTGTGCTTTTAAGATTGTGCGGACCAACTTGCGTATAACTTGAAGTAGTTTAAGACAAAGAATGAGAAAAAATTTTAGTGACACAAAAAGTGTCCGTGGGCAGGAAATTTCTGAATGCTTAAGAATCCCTGGGGGTTTTAAATGATTCCGTAGCCCCCCCTCGCCCCTAGGGCACGCCTCATAGCCTACGCTAAACAGCAAATAATAGCACAATTTTTGTAGGGCCAGATTATACCACTTTCTGAACTTCTGTGCGGAGCTTCCATCACGAGATTTCAATCATTCGTCGTCTTCTAGAAAAAAAGGACGCTGAAATTTCCCATAGGTTGGGACTCAGTAATGTCGAGCTTGCCTTCTGGCCTCAAATCAAATCTAACAAGATCAGATTGAAGTTATTTTATTTCATTTGAAAGCTTAAACAATTGTTTTTCCTTCAATACTGTACGAGCCCTCCTTCTCCCGTTGAATAAAAAAAGGTTCGGTTTTCCTTCATATATATCGCCTGAGTTTGTAATATTATAGCGAGGAAGGCAGCAACGCTTCGTTCGCAGTTACGAAAACCAGTGATAACGGATAATAATGATGTTTTGTTGAATAGGCTTTCAGAAATATGTGTTAATTTTACTGTTCAGTGCAAATTGTGCCAAGTTCCTATACCAACAGATTTCGTTCACTTGCAGATAGATCAAATTTGAGCAAACTTTCGTATTCAGACGTATTTTAAGTTTGGGCCCTGTCTTTGTTCCTCGAAACTGGCTTCGCCGTGTAAACCGTATTTTGTAGTTGGTAAACAGGTGGACATCCTTCTTTTTTTAGTAGGTATCTGGTATAGCAGCAAATATGTGTTGCTAAGCCCTGGTAGCGTTTGCTGTCTTTCCCTGTTGTTTAGAACTACTTCGGGTGTCAAGGCCCCCGTTTTACTAAGAAACGCATGTAGTCTGTGTTTGCGCGCCGACCGACTGGAAGGCGCGGCTATTACGGGGTGAGGAGACCATCCTGGCCGAGTGTCGCAGGGGATCGGGTATCCGCGTTGTAGAAGATTCTGCACCCCCTGTGGTGTTCGCTCCGGGCTCCGAGCCCTCTCTCTACTTCCAACGGCCGTTCCTGTTCTTTCCACTCCTTACTTCCCTGTTTTAGATGCAACGCATCTCTTTAACTCGCCTTGTCCCTCCGGCGTCTTCCGGCGTCCGTAGTCCGCATCCCTCCCCCATTCTCCTCGCCGCGCCAGCTCCGCGCTAACGCCGCTCTCACCGCAGCGCCATCTGCGTGTTAGCTTTCGCTCCCGTCGCCGTGCCAGCTGTGCGTCAGCGCGCGTTAGCGCTCGGTTAAACATCGAACACATGCGCATGCGCTGCTCTCTCTCATTCCCCTCATCGTTAACGCGCGGCACATATAAACGCGGTAACTGCGCCGCTCCGCTCAGTCGTTCCGCCGCTCCGATGACATCCGATGACCACCGATGATTGGAATGGAGACTAACAGGCCTGCTATCGCGATGGTCGGCGCAACCGTACGTAATATAATGGAAACAACAACAAATTGACACGCTAAATGGAAACAACATAACGGAAACGCAACGGAAACCCCACGATGCGTCGCATCTACCCATGGTTCCCCTCGCGGGAAGATGGTGTAAATTTTTGTCTCAACTATTTCGTCTACGTCAATAATTCTTTTGCCGGAGCGCGCGTTTTCGGGTTCAAACTTTGTGTCTGTTAGTGTTGGGTTCCTTTGTTGTTGGCGGGACCATGGTTGATTGGTGTTAAGAAGCGTCTCCCCGATTGACTGCGGAAAATGTGTCCAGAATGCGCTTTTCTTTTCAATGACCCGGTCGAAACAAATCAAAGCCCTGTCCGCCGGGTTCACGGGGAGCAGCTGCCGGCGCCGAGGTCTCGGTTCAGAAACGCTGCCGCCCGTCGTTGGTCCCTTAATGACTCCGGGACACCTTCACCATCAGCTATGCTCCGTTTAGTACTCTTGCTCTTGTCGTGAAGCCCCCCCGTTCAATTTGCGTTTTTCTTCTTTCAACTACTTTTTCGGCCGCCAAGGCCCAGGTTTTCTGAGAAATGCATGCGGAGTGTGTCTTTGCGCGCCGACCGACCGGAAGAAGCGGCTGTTACGGGGAGCCATGGGCCCAGCTTGGGTTACAGCGCGGCAGCGACGTTCCACACCCCCCATGGCGTCGGCACTGGCCGGTTACGGGCTCCGGGTACTCGGTGTAGTTCAAACGACCTTGCTGTCTTTTCCACTGTTCACTTTGGTGTGTTTTGTCTGAACTACATTCTTTACGTCAATAATTCGGCAAGTGCGCGTTTTCCAGTACAAACTTTGTGTCTGCGTGTCATTGGTCCTTTTCTCTTGGCGGGAACATGGCTGATTGGTGTTCATAAGCATCTCCCGTATTGGCTGCAGAAAGTGGGGCCAGAATTCGCTTTTCTTCCACGGGTCCACTTGAAGTAACTATAACGCCGCTCCGCCGGCTTCAAGGGGGCCCGCACCAGGAAATCATTCCAGAAACGCAGCCGCCCGTCGTCCGGCCCTTTCGCCAGGAGGCCGCGATCCAGCCTTCCATGCCCCGTTAAGTACTCTTGTTCTCTTTAATGTTTTTCTCATTTAATGTAATAATTGTGTTGTTTCAAATTTGTATGGGTTAAGATCAGACAAGGTCATCAGTAAATTAAATCAGTTAACCTTAAAACTTCTTCAACGTCTCAACTGGTTCACCGCTCGACCAACATTCTACCGTAGCGGCATTTATTGGCCAAATTTTGTTGCTACACTCTCTTAACTATTTTCTCGTTTCATGTAATAAGTGTGTTGTTTGAAATTTGTATGTGTTAAGGGTCTACCTATGTTATTAGTAAATTCAACCAGTTAACTTAAAAATACTGAAACTTCTGGACTGCTTCCCTGCCGCTCACCATGCTACCGTAGCGGCAGAGAAGGGATTCGTCGTTACATAATAGTCAACTGTACTGCAAAGTTTTTTTCTCTCTGCATTTTTGTAAAGATAAACGTCACGAGGAGACTGCACGTGCTTTACTCTTGGCTTGACTTCAACAGTAAAGAAGGCATTCACGAATGCTTTAATTGTATTTCCTCCCCAACCTGATCTCCATCATTCCTTCCTTCCAATTCTACTTGCAAACTTGTGTCCGGGACTTTGGGCAATGGCAAAAAGCTTCGCGTATCTTCTTTTTTTTATGTGAAGGTGCATCTAATATTATATTCCTGCTGCAGGCGAACTGTATAGGTTGCGTAATTTTTTCGCGTAAAAAATAATAAAAACTCGGCTACTCTTTATAGTTTTATATATTTCATTCTTTATGGTTATGTATTTTTATTTATTTGTATTACTTACATTTGTCTTTATATTTGTTCTTTTATATTTTTAATTCATATATTATTATATTTTATATTTGTTGTCAACATTTAAACCCCCCCCCCCCCCCCCAGACAGAAATCCTGGGTGCGTTAATGGATCAAACTATCTGGCTTGGTCTCCTTGGTTGCCTGTCTTACCCCATAGATGCACTTTGTTTACTTGAGTCGGCTAATTCCCAAACCCCTCTTCGGAAATTAGACTCGAAGCCGGTCCCGTACCGACACCCAAAAAGGGATCACACGGTCCAACTAAACACCCTTGCTTAGAGGGCTGACTTCCACGTCAGCGCCATCTTTACGGACGCCGCCTGGGACCCAGATACCTTCCGGGAAACGGTTGCTGCCGTCAGAGGACGGCAGCAACCGCCTGCAGTTCAATTAACTGTGGAGTTACTTGAACTGCAGGCAATCCTTTATGCACTGGGGAAGTTAACGGAATGTGCAAGGACAAGCCCACTTCCTGGGCGAGGCAAAAGCTTCCCCGTTTTCACCGACTCTTTGTAGGCGCTGAAAGATCTGACGAGGACACCTACAGACGGCACTTTGACACGTAACGTGAAAGTCGCATGCGCAACCCTTCACGGGCTCTATGGCGTGGCGGTGCGGGTGAACTGGGTCCCGGGGAATGCGGGCGGCGCCGGCAACGGCACCGCCCATGACGCGGCGATCGAGCTGGTATGTTTCCGCTCATCCCCCCTTGACGCAATCTCTCAAGCCCCGCCGCTCCTTGACCCCGACGAGGAGCGCGTGCGGCTAAAAGTACAAGCGAAACGGGAACTGAGGGTGAAGGTGCCGCACAATCCCCACCCATTTCCCAAATGGCTTACGCACGTGGCGGAAGTGTTAATCCATAAGGCGAGAACAGGTGCTGCTTTTAATGAATGTGTTCTAGCTAAGTTTCACCGCACTAAATTTCACCGCACTTAACGAACATGCGGTATAGACGACATGCCACCGTGTCGGCCTTCTGGAGCAAGCATGTTCGCCGTACAGGAACCATTTTACTACCTCTAAAGCCAAATCTGCAGAAATAGCAGTTTTAAATGCTTCTGCCAATGAATTAGATGATAGGCTGCGAATCAACAATCTCCTCTTCTTTGATTTTGAAAATAATCCATCGGAAAGAAACGTGGGAGCAACCGAAAGAAACTATTGTTGCGTTTTACTCTACCACGCTAAACCGCCTCGTGACAGTTCGCTTTGTTAGATTCAAAGGTGGATATGCTGTGTTTGGGGCGGCTCCGAAGCGGAAGTCAAGTAACATTTCGAGATGGGAGGATGTTTCTTGTTCAGTGCGACGAGTTTGCAAGAAAGTTACTCAAATGATGATGATGATTATTATTTTAGTTTATTGGCGCAAGGCCAAAAGAGGTCATGCAGCGCAAAGAATATTATCTATTTAAAGAAAAAATTGTGTAAAGTGTAAGTAAAATCTGGCAGTTGAAGTAAAACACAGGTGGTTTAAAAACAACTAAAAGCACTGGTGTATACGCGGAGGTTATAAATATGCGTGATACGAAATAAGCTGTAGAAATCTACTTTCTGATAAATAGTTATAAACGCACCTATGAAAAATCATGAGCTCGTCATATGAAAACAACGATGTTTGCAGTGGAATACGTAGTCTGTAAAACTGTGGAAAGTGTTTGCGTCTTGTGTTGAGTGGCTCGCGTTGAGTTAGAATGGGGATTAAGGTTAGGTGTTCTGCACACCTGCTACACAGGGGTCTTGAAGAACGAGTGAGCAGATGGGAGGGTGTCGGATGTGTATGGCCTATCGGTAATCTAGCTAATTAGGCAAATTCTGTGAATCGTTTGTTTGAGTCAGTAGTGCATCTTCGTCCTAAGCGAAGAAACTTACCAAATTTGCAAAGGAACGGTACTCGTCGTACAAATTCAGGCACGATAAACTTCGTATGGACGGACGCGACTACATTTGTGATGCCGATTCTGATCATGTCGTGCCACCAACCAACGCTGCCTATATAATCCTTGCCTAACGCGTGAGCGAAAAATGGCCAAACAGCCACTCTCCTGTTGCTCATTCCTACCCTTTCCCGCTCCGTAGCCTTCCTACGTGCTTTCATGTCCGCCAGCCAGCGCCGCTTCTCGGAAAGTATGCAAAATAGTTGACAGTTTGTATAGAGTTCCCCAGGTGGCGCTCCGACGCCTTCGAGGCAAGCTGACAGACACTCGCTGTAGAAGTGGCAGCAGTGTTCGCTACTCACGAACAGTGATGTAAGGCGGGACGTCCGCCGGCGCGCGCCACATACCGGATGAGTGCCTGAACTAAGCGTCCCTACCGCTCCCATTGGAAAGCGGGGGACGCACTAGGCGATGTTTATATAGGCGGCGTTGCACCAGCAAGTAGAAGGGAAACGGCGTAGAGCAATGCCTTTTACTAGCGATAATGATGTGACAGCATCCCTTGATGCCGCCACTAACGATATGTGCAGTGCACCCCTCCGTTTTTAAACGCTATACTCATCAGTTGCCGAAGTGTCAAGCATAAAATTGGTGAACTAGCCGGATTCGTGTCATCACTTGGCCCCGACATTACCACAGGCTGTGAATCTTGGTTAGATTACTGGATATCCAGCCCTGTAATGTTTCCTGTGGAGTACGTGGCTTACTGCGGCAAAGAGCGCAATACTCCTGAAGGATGCGTTTTAGTTATGGTAAAGGACAGCTTCCCTAGCTTCGTACTTGATTTTAACTGCAACAGTTGTGAATCCGTTTGGTGTGAAACTGCTCTCGAAGATAACTAACAGCTCAGAGTGGGAGAATTTTATCGCCCGCCAAATACTAACACCTGCCATACCGCTAACACCATTTCTGAACTATTGTCTAAGGTTGCAACTGACTACTTTTTGATTGGAGGGGACTTCAAAATGACTGATGGGCAGTTCAGTAATAAACTGGTTCCCTCTTCCCGCACATCCCTTTCGACTGATTTTTTTCAATGTTCGAGCAACACATGGTCTTTATCAATTCTTGGAAGGGCAAACACGCTGACATGGTGATGTCGCTTCCACCTCGTACTTTCTGATGTCAAATTCGAGTTGCCCACTCCAATCTGTTTTCATAATTCCCGGAATAAGTGACCATGGTGCGGTAGCTGCCCCCTTCGTTGCTCCCAAGCCGTATGCACAGTTGCAGACATCTATCAAATTTCACGTAGGTTTATTTCTTTGAGAGGGCAATTACTCTGATATGTCTGAAGTGCTTCAACTCAAGTTCGATAGTTTCTTAGGTCACAGCAGCATTGCTACTGTCAATGAGTCATGACTGCTGCTTGAAAAAAAAACCCAAGCCTACTTTCGGTAAAGCACCTCAAAAATAAGCATTGTTTCACTAAAAACGTGAACGTACTGCTTAATAAGAGGAATCGTATAGACCGAAGCTAAAGAAGCAACCCTCATCCACTGTAGTTTTCTAGAATTCGAGAACTCGGTGTCAAAATTCAGTTTAAAATCAAAGGTGAAAAACTGCAGTATTTCGAATCCTCGGCACTCGAATAGAAGATAAGCCCGCGGAACTATGGAAACTCGCCAGGTCAAACAACATAGACGACGTTGATATCACTCCGTTAGCCCACAACAGTGCAGTTGTTGGTAATGAAAGGCATGAATCAAATTGGTTTCATGATTACTTTGTTTATGTTACTTTGTATCTCGGTACCCCAATACCTTCCAGTCTTCTTTAGGAAAACACTCGATTATTGCCTGATAGTGTTATTAACTACTTCTGGGTATTATACATTATACAGAAAATAAAGCCAAACTGAGCATGCGGTACAAACAGGCTAATTAATTTTGTAATCAAATGTTGTGCACCGATCACCTCGAGGTATTTTGAAGCCCAAATATCTCACCTCTTCCGAGTTACCGGAAGATTGGAAGATGTGCAGCATTGTTACAATCATAAACGTGGACCTCGTGACCGTGTCTTGAATTGTAGACCCGTATCTCTTACACCCGTGTGCTGCGAAACCCTGTAACACATGATTTACGCTAACTTTTTAATCACCTTCAAAATAACAAATTCTTTGTTCCTTATCAACATGGGTTTAGAGCTGGTAATTCATACGTAACTCAGTTAGTAGAATGTTCCGACGACATCCTTACATCTTTTGATAAATGTATTCAAGCAGATTGTGTAAAGACTTACAGAAAGCGCTTGAAAAAGTGTATCATGTTCTCCTACTCCTCAACTTGTCAGTTCTTGGTGCACCCAATATTACCTTTTGTTAGTTCAACAACTAGTCGACTGATCGGTCGCAGGAAGTCGTAATTCCGGCCGCGGACTCGGAATAGGCGTGTGTCTCTTCTGGTGCCCCGCAAGGAAGCCCTCTTTTATTTCTTATTTATATGAATAACATTGGCGCAGGAAACCTTTAAAAATTCCGACCATATCCAGATGACTGCGTCCTTTACCAATAAATTAATCATGATTCTGACTACATAGCCTTGCAAACAGCAGTTAATAAAACTTCTTAATAGCGCGAAACGTGGCTAATGTCCCTAAACTTGTCAAAATGTCAGCCTATTCGTTTCACCCGTTAACGTCAACGGATAAGCGCACAGTATTATTTAAACGGCTCTCGATTATCAGAAGCACATGAACCGAAATTCGCACGTTACGTCTGCCACGGACCTGTCATGAAATCGTCACGTACAATGATGCATCAAAAGTAGGCCGAGTACTTAGCTTCATTAAAGGGTTCTTTAAGAGCACACCCCTTGACGTCAAGAAAAGTACTTACCTACGCAATGGCAGCGCGATTCTTAAATATGCGTCCGTTTAATGTGATCCGCCTACACATATTCTTGTCAACAGTTTGGAAGCGATACATAATTGTGCTGCCCGATTCATAACCGGCATTTACACGTTCCCAATCAGAGTCACAGAATGAAAACGCCGTTAAAGTTTGGAAGATCTTTCCGTGCGTCTCACTTTTATACGAAATACCTTTTTAACGTGGTAGCGTTATTAGGCTCAATTTCCGATTTTTCCGCGGGTGCTAGTCATCCGCTATCAGCCGTGCTCATCAAGCTTCCCCGGAAGTGCGTCATCTCTGCCAACCGGAAAATACGACTGACGCAGCCACATTCGAAAGCTCTATCAAATCTGCTGCCCTATTCTCGACTTCGTGAATTCTCCGTGAATTCGTGAATTCTCCAGAAGCTTCGTCTGATTGTGACTTTCAGTAACTTTCAGGGACGTGACTTTCAGTTTTGTCACGCGCTTCTCGCTAACAAAGTGGCTGTGGGTGCATTAGTCATTTTTACGTTTAATGACGTCTGCCGGACCAGTTATAAAGTGCACCTTTTAAAGCGAATCTTTGGTGTCCTCACAGCAATACGCCCTGCAGGAAAGCCAACTTTCTCTGACGATGATGATGAACGATCGTGGGTGAGGTGAAAGAAATAAACGCTTCACTGGTCGGAATCGAACCTGGGTACCTCACGTTATGAAGCCGGAGTCTATCCGATTGCCCCATTTCGACATGTTCGAAGCGAACGCCAAGCAGCAGGTACCGATTCGCGCCGTACACCCCAAAACCCAAACATTAGGCCTACGGAGTGCACACCCGAGAGTTGCTGGGGGTATTCTAGAAAAGTGGTGCGTCCCTCCAGAGTAGCACATTCTCGCAGTGTGGGATTAGGCAACCAAAGAATCCATCACGAGAAAGCTTCGCGTTCAACCATCGTCGTCGTTAGTCGGAGGGGTGCAAGATGTTTTTTTCAACAGAAGGGGCATAATTCCTGGCCGGCATTGAAAACCTAGATGAAATGCAACAAACTTAACTGCATAGGCGTGCTTTTCCTATTCAACAAGAATGTGACTTGAAGGTCATACCCTTCTTGAGACTGGCTGGGAAGACCTGACGCACTATAAACATTTGGCCGGAAGGTGAACGTCACACGCTGGAAATTTCAGCCGGCGTAAAGGTCATGTGATTTCACGTAACCGCTTGAAAATGGCGGATGTCAGCGCCCCGAAATGGTGAAATGAAAAAATTCACGGACCTTCGGAGCCGTGAAATCACCGTGAATTTTCCTCAGGCGCAGTTTCGCTCAATGCGCGATTTAAAGGAGCCATGAAGAGAAAATGCAAGTTGGTTTCATTCAAAAGATTTCGTGTTTTATAGTGCCCCCAGCGCTTGTCCGGATACAAACGGTGCTTTATTCACTGAGAAATTAAACAATTTAGGTTAAAATTTTGATTTTCCTGCTCAATCGTGCGTTTTCGTGGTCCCAAGTGACATCACTGGAACCGACCGCTCTGCAGCCTAGAGTACCTTCATTCACGCATCCCCCGTACAGGGTAGAGACACGTATACGCTGGCGCCGCCATTTTCGGTTGCTCGCTCGCCGCCGAAGCAAGTCATTGTGTCAAAACCGCGCTAAAATTATCGCCGCAACGCGGTTTACTGAAGAAGTTTGAATCATATTGTCTGTTTCGCGTTGCTAGGTCTCGTGGGAAACGAAAAGAATAACGAGTTGAGCCCGTTGGCCCAGTTGCGGCGGCACGGGACCGTTCAAAGGTTGTCTCCACCCTGTACAGCGGTGTGGTTTGTTCCCGCGTTTCTTTACGTTCCGTAACCTAGATGGCGCCACCATACCGTGGCAAGCGTTTGGTTTGTTTTTGCCCGCATTTAAACCTGGCTTGTTTTTGTTCTGGGAGAAAATATTCGTTCCCTGAAACAGTGCTCGCTCGACAAATGGGGTCACGTAAGACACCGTTGCTTGCGTCAATCGTCCAGTGTCGTCTGAGACAACCCCAATCCCCGTAGTGCTGTGCTGCAAAACACCAAGCATGCTGTGCGCAGTACGAACAGCAGAACGCATCAGTACTTCTATGTTTACATGTGCTTTCGTAACTTCCACTGTTTGTCCCATCATTCTTATTGCTTTGTAAAGAATGTGCCCTAAATTTAAGCGCAAATCGCTCGTTCGTCTCGTTTGTAAGTTCTACCTAATTTGCGTCTGCTTCTGCCAGACTCCGCCAATCGCAGAGCTTAGCTCATGTGACGACATAGGTTCTGTTGCGGGAAATGAGCTGGTGGGTCGCATGACCATTCCCGTTTTTCCTAATTATGTAGCTTATTTGAGCGAAGTTTACGTTAAAAGTGGTGTCAGTATGATTCTAACGAGGCAATCTTTTGAATGAACCAAACTTGTGTTTTCTCTTCATGGCTCCTTTAAAGCTGTTTTCTAGTGAAAGTAATATTTTTGGCTTCTTTCGGGTTAAAAATAACAGTGCTTGATAATTACGCCCCATGTCTTGTCTTTCCGTGCGGTGTTACATGGACGAAGGCGTAGCAGTATGGCACTCCGTCGTTTCGAGGTGAAGTGGTTGGCGAAGGGCTGCCAGGGGAGTTCCCTCCGTTCCGACGGCGGAAAGCCAAAGCCAAACGTAACTGATTTAATAATAGCGAGTATACAACAGCAATGATGCAGCTAGCAGCACACTTGGTGCTTGCAATATGACAACTCTGAAAGGCAGGGAAACAATCTCCATGGTGCCCCTGGACGCACTGCACTCGCTCGCATGAGGGCGAGCATAAATACCCAGAATTCCCAACCGTCAACAGACGTTCAGCGTGTTGCACAAGATACCATAAAGTACAAATACACACAAAAAAATCACACGTGCCTTGTGATGGTTTCCTCAGAATACAGTGCATGCTGTGCCTTAAAGAGGCGGACAATACCGAAGCACCTTGTGCTGATTAGCAACAGTGGCAATAAATTGGCAGTTATTGGTTTGGTGTAAGAGCAACACAGTAGGGCACTACATTCCTCTTCATTACAAAGAACCCAAAGCGTATTTGTACACACTCCTCCTAGAAGGCTGCGGGCTCACATGATCGAATTAAAAAATAACAAAGATGGACTGTTTTGTCCATGACTGCGCTGATCGAGTTCGAGCTTGACGAATGGGCGAATCGGCGTCATCATTAGGCTCTGCCGGCGTAGCATTTTGCTGTCCTTACCGCGTCATACAACCGATGGTGACGGCCGTCTTTGTCTGTGGTCACACCCTAAAGTTGTAACATTGCAGAAGATTATATCGTGGTGGTGGTGGTGACGGCTGGGAAGGTGGCAACGCTACAAACAGATTGCAAGTTAACATTGAAGCAGTGATCAACTACGTAGTAAAAGTGTTTAAAAGGAACAAATAGAGCTGCCGTCTAATTTTTAGAAAATGTAGCACATGTTTCTATATTTTTTGTGCGCAACATAAAATAGCCTGGTGGTGATCTTTGTGAGTTAAGGGTCAAATTATACCACTTGTCCTCAGAACTATACGGGAACACGACAGTAATTGCTTATGTTTCGCCTACGCAAACAAACATGGCGAATTCACAGAGAAGACACGAAGTCGAGAATAGGGAACCTGGACGCGCCGCGCCTGCGCAGTGAAGTTCGTTCTACGCCCCGATAGTCCCATCATCGGTGGACAAGGTCATGCTCGCAACTTACGCCACCAAATTAAAGACCCTATTCTCGACTCCGTGAATTCTTCGTGAATTCGCTATGTCTTTTGCGTAGGCAGAACGTAAGCAAGTAGTGACGGTTGCGCGTATAGCTCTGAAGACATGCAGTGTAATTTGAGGCTTAGCTTACAAAGATCATTACCACAGTATCAGATATTGCGCATAAAAGATGTGGAAGTACTTGCTACGTGTTCTAAAAGTTAAGACGTCAGCGGAGGCAGGCAATAGAAACACATTTCTTGAGGTTAAAATTGGTTTCAACACCACAAGGGGATCAAGAAACGTTGATCCAAATGCGAGTAAAAAGCGTGGGTAAAGCTAGAAAACCCCATACAATTTTTTTCGATCTGTTTATTCATTTCAATCGTTTTTAGTAACAAAGCCAAGCTCTCGGCGTCAATAATGTCGATTACATGAATACGATAGTATCGCATCGCATTTCTTAGCGCATCTGTATATATAATGCGATGCGCCGGTCGTCTCAACTTACCCTCGCCTGAGACTGTATGTGTGGGATGCACCTTTCTATGAGATTGGTCCCTTCTACATGAATCCGATGCACTAAAAAAAACCAATGCGGTGCGCTGCTGCCGCATTCCTGGAATCGCGCACAATGTTAAGTTGCAAGCTGTTTCTCGCGTTATCACCCTCCCTGCCGTCACCGCGTCCACGTTATCGTCTGCTGCTATGTCATAAGCACGGTGTAAGATACACTTTTAGGTGCGGACGCAGCAGCCCAAAAATCTGTCAAATCTGGTGGCGCCGTGCGTAGACTTTTTATTCAAAGGACATCTGGTGACAACACTCCTAACTAAGCTTCGCAGCATCCTAAGCTTCAAGTGGTCTGACCAGCGACTGTCCGAAGCAAGGTGGTTCGCAGGCACCAGCGGCATGCGTGTAAAACAACTTCGTTTTTGTGAGCTCACAGAACGCGATCTTAACGAGTAATTTATTGCTTTGTTAAAACAGCTGCGAGAGTTCGGGCGTTCTAAGTTCATTTAGTCACGCGCGCAGCTCCTCTGAACATAGGACACCGGCAGTGACTTTGACAACGTCACTTCGTCTCCGCTGCTTCTTGGGTGAACTTACCCGAGTTGTGCAACGTCACTTACAACGAAGAAACATCAACGTACTTGCAGCTAGTGTAATGCATTTCAGAAACTGCGATATTGTCCTTGTATGTCACTGCGTTGTTACGGCAGCGGACGCTTT
Organism: Haemaphysalis longicornis; assembly: GCF_048455015.1. NCBI lineage: Eukaryota > Metazoa > Arthropoda > Arachnida > Ixodida > Ixodidae > Haemaphysalis > Haemaphysalis longicornis. The sequence continues at coordinate 171,901,582 of NW_027526203.1, forward strand.
CTTTTTGCCGCTGCTTGTATACTGAGTAGCTGGGAGGCTGTAGCAAACAGTGAAATCGATGGCACTGCATCGTTTGCGCGGGTGCACCTCTTCGACATTCAGTAGTACTTCCAGACCAAGCTCCGAAAATCACCCTTTAGCGCAACCGCACTCAGAGAAATGCTGACTGCAACTTCAAGTAGCATCATTTTCTGTTGGGGATTGCTGTAGAGCACGCATTCATTCGCAGGGAACGTTAAATAATGTCACCTTTTCTTGGCAGCCGTTTCAGTACGCACTCAATAAGGAATTTCTACCCCGTTTTTTCGTTGCGCAAGCATGAAATCTCTCTTGTGTGAGTTCTCGACGGCTACCGCGGCACACATTCACTTCGGTTTAGTGTTTCATACTTTATTTTGATTGTTACCGACTCAAAACACATGCCAAGATCACGTTGAAACACTTGGACGAGCGCAAAGGATTTCGCACGGCTGTCTCCAAATTATCGTCTGCTCCACCGGCCGGCGGAACCAGAGTTACTTGATATAGGAGTTGCGAAACTCCCCAAAGGCCCCATGCATCAAAAACTGGCCCTAAGATTGGTCCACTGTTTTGGATCTTGTTTTACAGTGGCGCCATCTGTTGGGGACAAAATAAACTATACAACTTGCTTCGCCGGTCGATGACCTGGCGAAAAATGGTGTTTGAGTGCTTACGTAAATTTTTTATGCCAAAGGAGCCCAATGTGTTCAACTACGCAAGTGTTTTATATACATACGAAGCAAGAGTAGCAAAAAACTCCCACCTCCCCTCCCGGGAACCCCTGTGTAGATGCGACGCATAGGCGGAGCGGCGAAGGGACCGCGTTTTATAGCGCGCATAACGTTGAGGGGACTGCGTAAGCCGGTCCCAGTCGATGACGACGTTGGCGTACTTGTAAAGCGGCGTGGACTCTAGGTGTTTGAGCCAAGCGTGGATGTTGCTTCGCCGGACAACGGCACACCGTTTATATGCGCAGCGCGCCCGAAGGAGAGGAAACCGCGGAAGAGAGAGTACTGCACATGCGCCGGCCCCTGCGCGTGTGCCGCGGCTATGACGCAACATGCCGCGGCTATGACGCAACACAATCCAACACAATCCACTTTAATCCAATCCAATCCAAATCCAATCCAATCTAATCCAAGCCAAGCCAAGCCAAGCCAATCCAATCCAATCCAATCGAATCCAATCCAATGCCCCTCGCCAGAGAGTGTTCGCTATCGGAGAGGAGAGGGGGTGAGCGGCGGAGAGCGCAGCTGGCGCGGCGAGGAGAATGGGGGAGGGGCGGACAACGCCGACGACGACGACGACGACGACGACGACGCCGGAGGGACAAGGCGAGTGAATGAGATGCTCTGCATCTAAAAAGAAACGCGACCGTGGGGTCAACCGTCGCTTGCGCACTGTCGTCTGCTGCGCGTCCTCTTTGGTCTTCTGGCGGCAAAAAAATAAATTAGAAGTCGCCTCTACGTCTTTATTCAAGCGGAAAATGATTATTTAGAGCCGCTTGATCGGCTACTGGATCAGTTTCAGCATACAGTTGGCTGTAGGCCAAACGATAACTGCAAATTTAGTACTTCAGGTCGGACCTATGTTGTGCCGGAGTGCCCGCACAAGCGCTAATTCGTCGAGGCAATTGCGCGGACGCAGAAACAATCGCAACCTAAAAACCGGAGTTAATATATCGATGAATAACTTATGAAAGCACAAAAATAAAGAATTATGCACTTTAAAACAAAATTTAACGTTAAATTTTCACTTTGAATAATTAGCTTGTTCTATGGTTAGTGCGTGCGGCGGCCGCAGTGGGGCCACCGTACGCATGATCCAAAGAAGGGGGTCCAGGTGCGAGCCGTTTTTTCTTTTTTTTTTTTTTTTTTTTTTTTTTGAGGTGGAGTTTCGCAACTACTTCGGTCGAAGAGCTCTGGGCGGAACAAGCCAAGCCGCGGCAAACAGACATCGAGCAGACGACCCGTTACGAAGGCTGCCGAGAAGGCCCGACTAGCAGCCGAAAAGATCCGAACATCCCCCGAGTGGCCGGCGTTAGGGCAGCTTCTTTTCTCTGCCGCTGGAGGGCGCTGCATTCAACAGTCTTCTAGAGTGCCTCGATGCGCGCGCCCCCGCTTAGAGTGGTGTCAGCTTTTGAAAGGGCAGGTGCCGCCTCGGCGGCCTTGGCGGCAGCGTGGCCGCCATTTTGACTCCTCCGGCCGGGCCCGGCGCTTGGTGTGCATGTTGTTGCTCGCTCGATGCTTGTTCCCCGCCAGTTTTATACGATCGTTTCCATCACCATGCCCTTGTGCTGCGGGCCGCGGGACAAAAATTATTCTAGGAATGGCTGAAAACTCTAGCACTTGCCCAGGGGATCGAAAAGAAGGCTTCTTTGGACAGCGAAAATCAAGCGCGCCAAGCGGCATTCCACCAAAGCCCCATCCATTTGTATCGTAAGTAAACATTTATTTTTTTGAGGGCGAAGCTACTTCATCAGCCAGAAGAAATATTTAGCGCGCCATTATTTTTTATTTGGGTGGGTGGGCAAACGTGGGGCAGCCAAGCGTCGTGGAGCGTACGGGGAATTTGGGGAACGACCTCGCGGTAAGAAAATGCCCCAGATAGGAGCCCGGAGTATTTATTGAATACAAAAGCACCCGTGTGGGCAATATTTGGCGCAGCCTAAAGGGCCCCGAGTATTCTGATACATTCAGAAGTACTACCGAGGGTTTCACAGTAGTGTCGTTGCGTGTGAAAGTTTCAGCCTGGGTTCAGAACTTCTATTTATTCGTGCACGCTTTCCACAACTTCGTCGAAACTTGCATGCCTCTTCCGAAATGAGATCGTCTGGACACAAAACTTTTCTGTTACTGCGAAAAATGTTCAGCGTTACGATGCCGGGCTGGTTACCGCCGTTTTTGTTCTTGTGAAACAGTGCTTTTTAAATGACAAGTAAAAACAAGCCCAGACCTATTGCGCAGTGTTGTGTCATTCTTACAGGATAATTAAATTGTGCCCTAGTAGGAAATCACGACTTGGCTACATTCTTTTCATAGAAATAAATCTGCAACGCCTGCTATAAAGTATCGCCCCAACGACCTTATCTTTCGTCAGCTGATTATTTTTTTTTATTCGCAAACATTTTCAGTGCGAAGGTTTAAGGTATTACCCTAACAGCAGGCAAGGAACGCCCTTTATAAAATCTCTCCCCACAAACCGGATTCTTGGTCAGCTGATTGTTTTTATTCGCATAAATTATCAGTTCAAAGGTTTAAAGCATTATCCTAACAGCAGGCAAGGTCTATTTTCACGCTCATTGAAACGCTCATTGAAACTCTAGCTAGCTCCACAAAACTGAAATTTTTACGTTGAGGTACATCTACGGCTGCTGGCAGCATGTATATAAGTGCTTTAAGCGATGGGTAGCGTGTTTGGAACAACGTTTTTACAAACAAAATAGGCAAAGGTTTAGACTTATCGAACGTTAGTTGTTTCCCGCCTGAGGAAGATGATTCGTTTTTAATATATCGAAGTCTACGTCAACCACTGACGCCTAACACAAGCACCGGTCATTAGCTTGCAATGCATACTTCGTTCCTTTGATAAGCATTTAGGCAACAAGAGCATTATGTTCTGGCTGAGCTTCGCAAAATAGAAAAGCTTGTGTACGTGCACTTGCTCCTCAACGTATCGTGCACCGCAAATGGTCGCGCGCTTCGCATGCTACCCAGCTGCGGCGGGAGGCATAATGGCGGAGGCCGTAGCAGACGACGCGGCTGTCCTCACCCTCAGCGGAGCGCGCGAGCATCAAGGCACCCTACGGTCTTCAAGACTGGCGCATCAAGACTATGCAGGAAAGAATAGTCAAGGCAGAGGGGGCCAATCGATGGAGAGGAAAAAAAAAACACCCAAAAGCTGGTGGTACAAAGAAATCAAGGCGGCGATAGAGAGGCGTCAACAGGCGTCTAGAGAGCACAGGCAGGCCAAGAGGATGGGGAGACATCAGGAGGAGGTGGACCTAGAATGGGAGCAGTATAAGCAAATGAAACAGGAAGTGCAGCAATTAGTGCAGGCGAAAATAAAGGGGGACAGCGAGCGATGGGTAGCGCAAATACGAGGAAGGGGTAGAGACGCGCCGAAAAGGTTATGGAACCATGTGCAGGCATTAGGGCAACGTACGAGTCCCACAGAAGGCGGTACTATAGAAAACGAGCAAGGGCAGATGCTCAAGGGAGAGGAAGCATTGGCATACCTACACAAAATCATCACGGAGAAGTTCGGTAAGGTGGATGAAGAGGCCCCGCAGCGACACAGAGATGTCGCGGCGGGTAGGCCGGAATGTCTGAAGATAGATGGGGACAAGCTGAAATGGAAAAGAGCAGAGGAAAAGGTCCCCAAAAATACTGCGGCAGGCACGGATGGGATACCGATGGAGTTGATTAACCAGTTAGGACCAAAGAGCAAGGGAAAGCTACTGCTAGCCATCAGAACAATGATAGAAGAAAAGGCAATACCAGCCACGTGGCAAATGAGCAGGATGAACTTAGTGTACAAGGGCAAAAGAGTCAGGACAAACCCGAGCTCGTATAGGCCAGTAACCGTCACGTCAGTGCTGTACAGGTTAGCAATGCAGGCAGTGAAGTTCGAACTAGAGCAGTGGGTGGAAGAAAATAGGATATTAGGGGAGCTTCAAAATGGGTTTCGAAAGGACAGAAGACTAGACGACAACATATTCGTGGTAAGCCAATGCATAGAGGTGGCGAAGATGCAAAACGGACCTTTGTGGTTAGCCTTTCTGGACATTAAAGCGGCGTATGATAATGTAGACAGGGAGCGGCTTTGGAGTATCCTGGAGGACGAGGGAGTTGGCGCAGAATTCATTAGCTTACTCAGGGAGCTATACCGGGAGAACCAAGTGCAAATAGTGTGGGAGGGGGTAACATACAATAGGCCTGTATGCACCTATAAGGGTTTGAAACAAGGATGTCCTCTCTCTCCGCTGCTGTTCATGATCTACATGGCGGGGTTAGAAAGGAAGCTAGAAGTCAGCACGCTGGGGTTCGACTTATCCTACATGAAAAACGGGCAGGTGGTGGAACAACGGGTTCCGGGACTAATGTATGCAGACGACATATTGTTGATGGCGGACAACCGGATAAGTATGCAGGGCTTGATGGATATATGCGGTGAAGAAGCGACGCACCTAGGGCTATCCTTTAGCAGAGAAAAATCGGGGATCATGGTCTTTAATGACGGTGAGGAGCACAAAACAGTATCAGTGCAGCAAGTAGAAATACCGTTGGTGAAAGAGTATAAATATTTAGGAGTATGGCTGAACAACAGCGAAGATTACACGCAGGCGCATGAGGCTCACTTTAAGACGAAAGGAAGACGGAACGCGGCTATAATGAAGCATATAGCCCTCTGGGGATACAGCAAATACGAGGTGGTAAGGGGAGTCTGGAAAGGGGTCATGGTACCAGGATTAACTTTCGCTAATTCGGTTCTGTGCATGAAGCCAGAGACCCAAGCGGGCCTGGAAGTAAATCAGAGGGCGGTAGGCAGATTGGCCCTAGGGGCCCACAGCAAAACTACAAATGAAGCGGTACAAGGGGATATGGGCTGGTCGTCTTTCGAGGCAAGGGAGATGCAGAGCAAGATAAAGTTTGAGGAGCGACTTCGTGACATGGAGGACGAAAAATGAACCGCGAGGGTGTTTAAGTACCTGTATATGAGGAGCGTGGACACGCGGTGAAGATGGAGGACCAGACAGCTGACCAAGCGGTACGGAAAGTCGGTAGGGGAAAGCGAGGTTTACACAACAGTTAAAAAGCAGGTAAAGGCAGCAGAGACGACGAAGTGGGCACAGAGAATGGAAGCGAAAAAAACCCTGGAGACTTATAGGGCAGAGAAACGGGAAATTAAGAAGGAGGGATTCTATGACAATATGAGAGGCAGTGCGTTGCTCTTCGAGGCACGGGCAGGGTGTCTCAGAACCCGGGCATACACGGGTAGCTACAGGCAGTAGGATGAAACGTGTGCATGCTGCGGCAGTGATCGGGAAACTATAGACCATATTGTCAGGAGCTGCACAGAGATACGGCCACCGCGGGGTGAGGGGAAAACGACGCTGGCGGAGGCTTTGGGGCGATGGGGAACCTCAACTTCAAGGCCATAGAGGTGTCGAAGAGGCGACTGGAGTGGTGGTGGAGGAAAAGTAGGGAAGGGATGGGTACGCAGGTGGAGGAATCATACGGATGAGAATTTAGAACAGCGAGGGGAGAAAAAAGGGAGGTGGGGGCGATGAGTTTAAAACAGAAAAGAGGGAGAGATTGGAGGGAGGAAGCAAATCTACAGGTTAGCTGGGAGTAGGGCAAGTAAACGTAATAAAACAGGCAAGTCGGTTGCTGACAACCGACGCCCCGATTCTAAGGGAAAGCCACTAATCATCATCATCATCATTAGCGGCATCAGTTTGGCGACTTTACTAAACGACGAATACACGTTTGTTTTGTAAGCTCTATCTTCACCTAATACTATATATCACACCATAGTCATAAGTTTATGGCGTGATCAAAGAAATAGACGGCCGTGACCATCGGTCGTATGATGCCGTAAAGACAGCGAAACTCTACGCCTGATAATGGCAGAGCGTACTGATGCCGCCGATCCGCTCATTTGTCAAGCTCGAACTCAGTCAGCGCCGTGATGAATAAAGCAGTCAGTTTATTATTTTCCTCTTTATTTCGGCCACGTGACCCACCAGCTTATTTGGAGGAGTGTGGGAAAATGCAATGCGCAGGGTTCTTTGTGATAAACAGGCATGCACTGCCCCATTGTGTTGCTGGTACACCAAACCAATAACTGCTATTTTTCTGCCGCACGTAAAACCGAAGTACGGGACGTTATTTTTAGAGCAAAGCTTCTTACTTATACCCCCCAAAAGTTCTGTCGCGACCATTGTTGTCAAGAGAAAACTCCCGCCAACAAATAAAAGAAGTTACTGGCACCGCCAGGAATCGAACCTGGAACGAATAGAGAAACGAAGCAAGAGCCCGTTGTATTAGCTATTGAGCAACGAGGCCACACGGACGTGGGGGAGACAGACGGCGCGCTTACCGAGCACATCTGCGGGTTTACCCCGTGCATTATCGCTTAATGCCACGTCATAGCGTCACGCGATCTCTCGCACCGCTGTGCGCTCCACCCACGGCCCGTGTAGCAACCGTGTGCGCTCCTTGCGCATGCGCTAGGAGTTATAAAAATTAAATGAAGCTCACACCAACGCATGGCATCTGACTTCTCTGTCTCTTCCGCTGATCTCGTCGCCTCCGTCGGCGGCGGCAGAGACGGAGGAGAAGTGAGAATGTTGAGCACCGGGTTTGAGCTTCCTTTAATTTTATATAAAAAAAAGTTTTCACTCATGTGAGTCACCAACCACCATTCATGAATCATGCATTGATTCAACCTTAGCAAAGAATATCTCTTTCAAGTAATAAAAGGTGTGGTTAAGTGCATTTCACTTGTCTCTGGTTTCACTCTGAATTCAAGTGACGTCGCATAAGTAATCGTTGTCGGTGTCGTTTACAGCTTCACTTTCCAACCACCCTCACAGGGTGGATTGGCGCGCATTTTTTATGCTCAGTTATATCTCTTGCTCGGAAACAGTCCAAATAATTATTTCTTTCGCTATAAAACAGTTTTAAATTGCGCCTCGTGGGAAACTGGTTGTTGGGTTCGAAAGACCCGGAACCACTCACTTGAAGGATGCGCTGTCTCATCATTGCCTCTGCATTGCACCCTGTTCGACCAAGCGGCGGCGTCCAGGAGACGGAGAGGCCACTCACCGCCGAACCACGCTGAAGTGCTTCCGCTCTACGAGGGACTCGTGCTAGTGCGCCGTAGACATGCGATATCACAAGGAATCACGCAGCGCTGCGTAACCGACAATGCCAGTGCGGCGTGTGTGTTATGACGCATTCGCAGGTGGCGCGATGGTTGCACCACAGTGGCAAAGCGCACCACATTGCGGAAGATCCATTCAACTCGAGGTGACCCTGTGAATTACGAAGAATGAGGCAATGACCGTGCAAAACCGCAGGCGACGAATGATCGCCTTGAGAGAGGCGGTTTTGCATCGAATAATTGGCTGGAAGCAGAGACGGCAAAATTACTTTAAAAAAGTAATTAAATTACATTACTCATTACTTTCCTAGAATTTTCTAAAATGAATTAAATGACATTACAAATTACGGGTGGCCGAAAGTAATGACATTAGATAACTATTACTTTTCAAAAGTAATGAAATTACTTTGAAATTACTTCAACAAAAAATTAATCACTCATCCACGACCAACTCATATACACTTTGTTTACACTGATATACATATACACTGCAATCTCAAAAATATTTGTTTATACACCAACTTATGTACAGTTTATTTACAGCGCTATACATTGATATGTTAGATACATTTATTACATCTCAGAAGGAGCTGAGATTCAAAGTGGGCATCGGAAAGGTGTCGTCGTTTGTACGACAGTGTTTCTTGCCATGCTAGCTCCGCTGGGGCGGATGAGGGCAGGGTTGTATTGAAAATAACAAAGAACGTTTTCATTTCCGGGTACCCTTCGAAAACAGTAAGATCAGCGATGTTGCTGCTCCTCCAATGCTCGAGTTCATCGCTTGAACTCGACTGAATGGGCCCCGTCCTCCTGATCTTCTTAGCAGCGGTCTTACACTAGTGACCAGTGTAACGAAGCCTTGAACACAATCTGCACGGATTTGTTTAACCTGACTGACTGTTGCCACGGCATTCCCGGAACGCATGAAAAGGGAACGAAGAGGCATGAGAAAGCAGGCAGTGCTCTCATCGAAGCGTTGTTTCGTTCGCGTTCGTAGAGTTCCAGTGCCCACTCTACTTGGTCAACTTTTCTTGGTCAATTTTTTATGCCGTAAGCGAAGCGGACAGGCTATATCGTAGTCAAAGGTAATTGGAAAGTAATGAGTAATTTCCATGAAATTACTGTCCTGAAGTAATTTATTACATTACTAAATTACCAGCACTAAAAAGTAATTCATTACATTACCCATTACAGAAAAAGGTAATTTAATAACTGTACTTTGATTACTGCCAACTCTGGCCGGAAGGAACACGGGCCGGACATTTCGTCTGCAGCCAATTGGAAGTTCACGAAAGGGAAAGTGCTGTTCTTTGATTGGGCTGCAGGGCGGCAGGGAATTCATTGTATTTAGAAGGTCTATGTAAGCCCTTGTAAATGCACTGTAAATAGAGCAGGAGACGCATTAAACATTCTCTTCTCTAAGATTTGTCTCATCCTCAAGGTGCCAGCAGATAACGAGTTCGTCTTCCTTCCCCATGTCAGCAGCATCCATCTTCCGCTCAACCAGCAGGGCGAACGAGAGAGAAAAGAAGGGGAGAACATGGGCCTATTGCAAATTCGCGGTATTTCATGGCACCGAAGGTCCGTGAATTTTTTTGCCCCAATTCAGGGCGATGGCAACCGCCATTTGGGAGCTCCAACTGTTCACGTATTCTCAGCCAATCGCAGAAAGGGCGTGGCCTATAAGCCCTATAGTTGTTGAATTGCAAAAACCGGCCTACGTTGTCATTGATTGATTGATTGATTGATTGATTGATTGATTGATTGATTGATTGATTGATTGATTGATTGATTGATTGATTGATTGATTGATTGATTGATTGATTGATTGATTGATTGATTGTGAGGTTTAACGAGCCGACGCTACGCAGACGATGAGGCGCGCTGTAGTGGAGGGCTCCGGAGTAATTTCGACCACCTGGAGATCTGTAACGTCCAGCGAAATCTCGAACACACGGGCGTTTTCGCTTTTCGCCTCCATCACCAAAGCAGCCACCGCGGCCGGGAATCGAACCCGCGTCCTTGGGCTGCCTACGTTGTCACAGATGCTACATTTCGTCTAGTTTGTCAATACTGGCCAAGAATTATTTACCTTCTGTAGCGAGAAAGAAGGCGAACTTTAGAACTGGTGCCAGTAAACGTTATCAAATGTCTAAATGACAAAAGCCCACTCAGCTGCTTTGTCAGCCGGAAGCGCGTGACAAAACTGAAAGGCAATCAAACAAAACTTCCGGCAACTTCATGCATTCACGGAGAATTCTCCACGTCGAGAATAAGGCCCAAAAGCCTCTCTCCCACCAGAACTGATGCCGGCACAAACACTGTTTCACTTAATCAAAAAAATGCTCGAAAGATTAACGCCAAGCTCTCAAAAACCAAAGAAGGCCTACATTATTACCACAAACTATCTGAAATGTCTCCTAATAAGAAATACAACCGAGTTTGGGGCGTCTAATTACGCATATATTTAAAGTACTTTTTGGCGTGCCAGGAAAGGCTTCCAGCACTCCCTGCTGATGATTATAAGCTCGAAAGACGGCCCCGGGGTGGATTATAACTCAACAAGGTGGGCCCAGGGACCCTACTTGTCGCCGTGTTGCAAAAGGGACGGAGACGAGGCGCGATGCCAGCCATTACGCCCTGTGTATAGGCGGTCGACAAAAAAAACGTTCTCACATTAACCACCTCCTCGGAAACAATAGTCACTGCACTTAGCAAAATATCCAAAATTACAATCAAGTCAACAGCTTTGTTAGGGCATGTCATCGTACGGGGTCTTACCCGACAATTCATGGAAAGGTGCAATCTATGAAACAAGACATTACACCGCACAAGTGGATCTTATAAAAGCAATTAAAGCTCGGGTTACAGAGCTTTGGCTTGCACTCACCTTGGGGAATCCCGGTCAATGGTAATTTTGTTTTGCGGCAATCGGGTACTATTCTTCGTCAACGCATGCGGGCAGACTCTGCAATGCTGGGCAAGCGCATCGTTTCGCACTGCCGAAAGTGAAACCAGACGGGACAACGTATGGCCACAACCTCCCGAGCTACCCAAGCGCCGGGCGTGCAGCGTGCCTTCACAGGGTCACAACATCAGCCTCAGCCCCAGGTGGAGGATTTTCTGAGGTTAAGCTTGAACTTACAAGTCGACATCTTATTAAGTTGTCAACCTCGAGTACCGGATATACAGTCGAATACGTCTGCGAGTTTTCTTTTAGAAGGAGTTATAGTTTCTTCATAGGTCTATTGTTGGTGTTCACTGTGATAAATAATTAGCGTATTATCTCTCGTGCGAGTTATATATTTTGTAACGTGGTGAGACATACGCATTTAGAATTGCTAATATTCTTGCCTAAATTGTAATGGTACTCTGCTTTCTTTCTTTTGTTCAGGCGTGTAAATTGAAGATTACTTCCGTAAATGAATTAGGGGTTCCGTCTCTTTGCTGCCACCGGCTAAAGCTGGGCATCCAAAGCCCACTCCCAGTAATTAAAAATTCTCCGCATTTCCCCGAGGGGAAGAATGTGAAAGTGCGAATGCACGAGTTGAATTTGCGCGGTTCGGTAATGTTCGCGAAAGAGAGATCACACACACACACACAACTACAAAGAAAGAAAGAAAGATGCATTTATTCACAGACACTTATTTGTGTTGTCGTTGTACTTGATTGCTAGAGCGGATCTCAGCTTTGAAATTTTGTGTCAGTACTCCTTTAAGCAGGTCCATTAGCCCTTCTCACGCCCGATTCTTGGCCAATCCCTCACGTGGGTATGTGCCATGTCAGCGGCCAGGCAGCGCGCGCCCATCTCCCCCCGTTGCCAAGGAAGACGAGGAGATTCCTGGCCAATCCCCCACGTGGGTATGTGCCATGTCAGCGGCCAGGCTGCGCTCGACCATCTCCACGTGCGCGGACATCGCCGGTGGACGCAGGTTCAGGGTCGCTTAAGAAGTGCATTGCACTTAATAACCGAAGGATGACTCGTTGTTCTCCAGAATAATCTCCCCTGTGACAGACAACTGCGATCGATATCGATCGCCTGCAGACATTTCGCGCGCTTCTTGTTGATACGAGAGTTAGTGTCTGGCGCATTCACCCCAAAAACAGCCACCATGGCTAGGAATGCGCATTTAACACCGCAAACAATAAAGCCATTCCCGCACAATGCATTTGTCACTGACCATCTATTATCGGCCCTGGGTGAAGAGCAGTTCAAGAAGTGAAAAACATGGAAATATGATTCTAAGCCCACGATATCTCTATTGCCCACGGCGTAAGAAAAAAAACTTTACCATCCCTTCCTAAAGAAAATTTAGAGAAGCGCGAAATCTTCGTCCAATCCAAAGAAAGTGCGTCCAATCGATCGCCAAACCTTCAACGCACTAAGTAAACGAATGTGCGAACGACCCGAATGCATACCCATACGTGGTTTATGAGATAAAGGCATGCTATTGTATCCCTTCTTTATGATCGGTGCGTGTATTGTCTAATCGGGAATCATTACTTTTTCGCCATTTTCAAGTAGCCGTTCTGGAACAATGGAAGCCCGGTTTCGCGTACGCACTCTGTTCAGAGATCTTATCATAGCTTCTCGGTCTACCAACCGGTCTATGAGCAAATGCATTAGTTTTTTGACAGGACGCCATCGGTCCCACTAAGAAAAAGCTTTCGTTTTAAAAGACAGGATGGGAAAATTCGCCTCGTGTGGCGGCCATAGGAAACGCCACAAGCACTTGGCGCAGCTTAAGCTGGCGGCATCTGCTTGGGGAGAAGAAATTGCGCGGACGCCGCGATCAGCATTCCGATGAACAGCCGAAGCGTCGCGTAGCAACTGAGTGAATGTGGCCGCTATCATCTCGCCCATAAGGTGCCACTGTGAAATCCTTCGCCGTCGCAGCTGCGAAGCTTTGGATTCCGCGTTAGTTTTCATTGTGACACTATCTGGTCGCTCGTCGGCGCTTTCCGCAATGGGTGTTCCACCTCGTGTATATATTTTTGCTCCGCGGCCCTATTTCGTGTGAATCTGCCCTCGTGGGATGCCCAAAGACAGCCTAAAGACAAGGAAGGGGGGAGCATGGCTAGGAAGTGTTTGTTAACCGCACAAATGGAGTTCAACCCTCTCACTCGCCAAGCGAGAATTGGAGTTGACCGATCAGAAGAGAAGTACTTTGTGCTCGAGTTCCCAATCATGGTCAAGTACCATCGTGCTAGTACTGGGCTACTACATTGCCGCAAGCCAGCATCACTAATGTTCTGCATTCATCCTGAGATGATCATACGACAAGCTCACCTCGCCACCAGAAAATTGTTCCACCAACTCCTTTCACTCCATATCATGAAAATAGGCCACTGTGCCACCTCACAGAAAATAAAGGTTTTTTCGTTCGTTGAAATAAGATGCATTCTCTCCTAAGACTACGTCTGGGCATCAGCAGAATTGGAAAATGACGTGACTAGCTTTGACGTCATCTTAGACTGAAATGTCTGTTTTCGACCTCACCACAACCTCAGTCCAACCAGCGAGGTTGGACACCATTGGGCACCATTGTCGGATATCGTGGTTTGACACTACCAATTTATGAAAAATGAAATGCAAATTAAAGTTGCAGGCTTTAAAGAATACGCAAATATGAATTTGCGTTCAGTATCGAACCCGCACAAATGTTAATGCAAACAGTTTAAACGGTTGAACGTAAACACTGGGCAAATCTTGCGACACAGACTCAGAAGGCGCATTTTGTAACAATGTGTTTAGTTTCGTCCATTGCAGCAAAAACGGCAAGTGAATTGAAAGTTTGACTGCGAGGAAAATTGTGTGGAAGGAGCGCTGTGGTGTTTATTTCTCTTACCCTTGTCGTTTGCTCTGTTTTGTTTCCAGTCAATATTACAGGCGCTGATCCTGGGTCCCACTTTAACCTCATCTCTATCCTCAACCTCAAACTCGCTGGGTGATGTTGAAGCCGAAACCTTTCACATCATTCACTAGAAGGTTGCAGCCTCTCACCTCACCTGACCAACTCAACTTGCCCTGATTAGATGACACTGGAGTCCGTTTCAAGTCTAAGTCAACCTCTGAAGAACGAAACCTCTGGAGGCAGCCCTGACTAATCAGTATTACTTCAACACGAACACCCACCAACTTTGCCAACTATCCATTTTGTTTCCTCCATAACGAGCTTTGTCCACAGCCTCTATACATTCAGTCCCCTGTTCACTCTTAAAAAACGCCGCAGCTGGGCTTCACCACAACACTCCGGAACGACCAATAATTCTGACCAAATGTGCAAATTTGGCGAATGGCGAGGTCCAGCATGCGATTAGAGCGCAAAATAGTATCTGCGCTGTGACAACAGCGCTAGACGTGCACCTGCGCTGTTGTCACTACGCAGATACTATATTTTGCTCTAATCGCATGCTGGACCTCGCCATTCTCCAAATTTGCACATTTGCTCAGAATTATTGGTCGTTCTGGAGTGTTGTGGTGAAGCCCACCTGCGGCGATTTTTAAGAATGTGTCTCAACCTAACTGCCAAGCATCCATAGTTCATGATAAATAACCTAGATGTGCAGCTCGTTGCCCGATGACCCGTGCACAACACCGTCAGTTAAGGATGGGGCGGAACATGATATATACAGGAACACTCAGACAAGTCAGCTAACGTTTCATTCCGCAGGTACATCTACCAGGAAATAAAGCTGAACCTAAGTGCATGCGCTATAGGATGTTCTGATCATATTACCGCCAGGAAGGGATACACAAGTACGCGCTTAGTAATGATATCCAAAGGTTCGATGAATAACCAAGGCAATCGCATATGGTGCCTGCTTGACAACTACTATTAGTTTTACTATGGCGATACGTTTCCTACCATCGAACAAATATGAGCAGTGATATAGCGGGAAAATGTAACACGAACACGGGTCGCACACGCAACGATATTCATGGAGTAAACCAGGGACATCCTCACTGCAGTAAAAACATCGCTTCACCTAAGATAGAAGCGTATTTATTTATGTTTGTTTATTTATTTATACTTCCACTGACCCAAATACGGACATTTCATGAAACGCTGTTGTGCGTGCACATTCATCCTCACTGGTTGTGCATGGCTTCAGTTGAAACGCAAAGCACAGCATACTTTTTAGGAACTAAGCTTTCTTTCCCAGTAAATCGAACCTCTGGTGTCGAGTTTGACTTTGTACGCATCCTGACGATACTCGGCCTAACAGGCTCACCTTAGTGGAAGTACCGCAGTCACTTTCCTCTGGTTCTTCAGCATAGACCGGCCGCCGTGTATGTACACAAGTGCTTTCGGGGCTCTCTCTAAAGTGATACTGCACTTTACTCTCTAACGTAAGCTGCACGTGTTTGGCACGTGACCAGGACCCCAAGAAAAAAAGCGCTTAAAAGAAGTGCTTCGCCATATCGCAAACTCTCCAAGGGATGCACCCTGACATAATCTTTTCTTAACTTACAAGATATTGTCATTCCCGCAGTTATATAACTACAGGCTAATTGTGGTGTATAAAAGCAGCATTGAAAATAATAACCAGGCATTTCTGTCATTATGTAATCTAGAAGCAGCTTCGGCGGCTCCATACAGTTTCCGCAGCCAGTCAAAGTGGTTCATTTTTTTTGCCATAAACAGTGCTAGTTTTTTGCTAGAAGCAAGGGTTAAACAGTGCTGAAAACCGTATTAGTAGGTTACTGAATGAATATAAATAAAGAACATAAATATCTTGAACATTAGTACAGCAGCCCCAAAGTATAATTACAGATGCGTCATCAATAAGTTTGTGGCACTTGCAGTCATGAAGGCTTCATGTAAGTATTGAAATGCAGTATTGAATTTCTGGGCACTCGGCAGCATATTTGTCTGCATGCATGAATATTTATTAGGGTTTTTTTTTAGTTGAATTCTTTGCGCGAGATGATATTCTTGCTGCGATGTAGAGTTCTAGTGTGGCATTGTAATTTAGTTGTTTTTATGTTTTGACTTGATTTGACACGTTGTGAATTCCTTTCTTATTGAATGATATACTTAGCAAAGTACATTTACATGTTTTATTTTGTTTTTATCGCTGTCATGAATTTGTAATAATGAAGAGATAAGCGTCGGTATGGTTTTATACGCGTCGTTTTCATTGAGTAAATCAGATGCATGGCTTTCTGTTACCTAGGAGATAAAACAGTTGTATGTTTTACGTGCGTTTTTTTTTTCAGGTTCATATTACTCAATTGGCTTTGTGTTACTCAGGCAAAAAAAAACGGTCTGTATGTAATTTACTTAAGTTTTTTTCCATGTGTACACGAAATTTCTGCCATTGCTGCATGCCATGGGTGATGGGACCCCGTCAAGCTGTCGCATGACAAGCTTTTTGTCCCCGTTTCTCTGCATATCTGTGTATTAGGAATGATCAAATAAACAAACTTCATGCCCAGTGGAGCAACGCCTCCATCTTTCTCCACAAGCGACGCCTCCAGCCTCTTCCATCGTAGTCATTATTGGCAGTTTGGCGCATGCTGGGTTAATATCTTACGTCCCACTGCTGGGGCTTTTGTTGCGTTGTCCATCTGAGCCCACTGACAGAGATATCTAGAACGACGCAGTAACACAGTAACCCAGACTGCAGATTGTAGTGTGAAAGTGCTGAAATAATCGCCATCTCCTCCAACTTTGTATTAGCTTGCGATGGCTTATGGGGTTGCACTGCAGCTTTTTTTTTTATCTACAAAAAAATGAAACTCCATCGCGTACATCGTTCATGGCCGTTTCCCGCCAAGCATCAGCTCACGACCAGCGTACTACTCAAATCGTCAAGTCGCAACATCCTTGATGCCGTTCTCGCGCCGGAATCTCGGTGGCCATGCACAAGTTGTTCTAGGATCAACGCATAGATGGCGACTGGCATCACTATCTATGGGAACACGGTACGTAAGGGCTTATCGCCGAATTATTTCCAGTGGTTTCCACTTTACGGAATGAACTTTGCCTACTCGAACAAAACGATGGCGTAGCGCCCCATCTGGTCGTTGCGAATACTCGTGAACGCACTACTAAAAGGAGCCAAGGGGAAGAGCTGGAGAAACAAACCACAAACTAAAATGTGGGCGCACACAAATTTCCGGGCTTCAAGTTAACAGTAGTCTGTTAAGTGCTAGCCACTGATCCTCTAGCATTTATCCCCACTATTCAGTGAGCCACTCCCTATAGTTCCTCAACAGAAACCGAAACCTTCAGTGCCACTGGCGCAATTTTTTCGAAAGTCTAGTTTGCGTGGTCGTCACCAGGGTGACAGTTTCCTCCGCGGACGGGAGGCGGGAGGTCTGTGCATTCCGCGCAATCGATCGTTTTCCTCCCGGCGCGTTCTCTTCTCCCTCCTTTTCTCCCCTCCAAACAAGGGGAGATCTTAATCAGCGAAAGAGTTTCAGAATCGACGACGCCACTCTGAAAATGCTGCTGCGTCCGGGAGATATACAATTTTTCTTCTTTTTTTGTCTTTCGATCTCGCCGGGCATGCTTCTCTAGAAAGCCGTATAATAACACCCGTAGGCCTTACGTGCGACGCCACTTCCTGGGGGAAGGGGCCGCCAGTGGAGAGAGTGAATAAAGGAAGAAGGGAGGGAAGAGACAAAGGAACCACTAGCGGCGCCCTTGTTTCTCCTTGACACTAAACAAGACTGCACTCTCCCCGGTCTCCCCTCTCTTTTAGGGAAAAGGGGGTGACGAAAGGAGGAGGAAGACCGAGGGTGAGGAGAAAGCTCTTCGGTAAACAACGCTTCTCGGAGATTATTGCCGGGGCGCATAAAACATTGTAAATTATGGGACGGCGCCTTGGATGTACGCGCCGTGATTTTATACCGTGCGTCCACGTCGGATCAGACGAGATACCAGGGGAGCGAGAGGGGGGCGGGGGGAGTTGCATGAGTTGCTAGTAGCGGTCTGAGCGCCTACACGTGCGAGCATGGAACGTTTCCTGGCGATGCCGGTGTTTGGTTCTTTCTGGGCAACACTTCGGAGTAGAAACGACGTGCTTGCAGCGGATGACGGGGAAAATGAACGCCGACAAGCCCTCGCTCGCCACGCGAGAAGGTATACGGGCGAGATTCGACGCAGCGGCGCACGCGTGCGTTTTGCCAGCCAGCCCCGCAGAAGTGCATAACCGGTGAGACGAGCATGGCTGCGTGATATGTCTTCCAAGCTGGCGTCAGTAATATTTCACGGCTGCGCGATGTTTTCCGAAAGGGAGGGGGAAAAAATAAAGAGGAACCGGGCGGGCCAAAGAAAATCATCGCGTCTGTCCAAATAAACCCGGACCCTTTTTCGCATGCCCGACAGAGCGAGAGCGAGAGGTGCTCCGTGTTTACTCATGCACTTAAGTTAATAAGTTTTCTGCCAATGGCGGCCGCACAGCAGAGACGCCCTCGGCGCTGCGCGCCGTCGAAATCCGCGCTGGGGCCCCTCGGCGCCGGGAGGCTTAGCTGCTCGGTCCAGGAGAAAATTGTTACTTATCGTGTACAGACACGGCCGTGGCGTAATCTTCGAGGCATCTTGCGCCTCAGGCGACCATTTTCATGCACCAGCTCTTTAGATTTCCAGCGCAGATAGTTAAGCGCGCTCGATAGACATCCGGCGGAAAAAAAGGGCTCTTACTCGCTTGGGGTGTCTTTCAGGCCAACGTTGCACCTCGATACGTCCTTCACAAGCCGTAAAGCAATGTTTATTGCGCTAGAGATATCATTGACGTGTGACGTGGCGAAGTCGATTGGAGGAGTTATCGAATGACAGCACAAAGCGATCGCTAACAGCTATCATAGCAAGTTGGCTGCCAGGCAGGCTAATTCCACTGAGACTGTTTTGAGGCTCCTACTTGACTGTTTTTTTTTTTTTCAATTTTCTACATGGCCTTCGCTATGTGGGGTGTGTTTAGCAACCTGGGTCACTTTCATGAAGAAATGAAAAGGGACTCGGTGAAATGGCCCCAGGCCAAAATTCAATGACCGCCGTCTTATTTCGCCCGGCGTGTTACCTTTCTGCTATGTGGCAGAATCCCTGCAAAGTGTTACGCACGAAATCGTTTTAGCACATGCGATCAATATTTTTTTACCGTCTACTGTGTGTGCGTACGTCTGCAGCAAAAATGGTTTATTAAAAAAGTGGATATCTGTGTTGAGCGCTATATCTTCATCATGTTCAACCGACTATAGTCCATGACTACAGGCTCGAGCCATGGTTTCGGATTGGATTTTCGTCGCTATAGTGTGCTTGTAAAATTTTTCCTTTATTTCTCCACCCGTCTTGCAGCGCTAAGGGCTCACCAGTGGACAGTGTTTCAACAACTTCATAAGTGACAGCAAAGCTCCCTTGCTCCATTTCGTCGGAAACAAAAGCAATATATACTTCACCTTGTAACAGGTCGTAGTTTACTGGCTCAGAGTGAGTGGTCCACACTCACTCTGAGCCAGTAAACTACAACCGTCTCGGCTTGACATGCTTGAGATGTGTCATGAGGGAATGGGCAGCACTTCAACTCAGTTAAAATGACAAACATTGTATTTAGTTGGATAAAGAAGCCCACCAATGCGAACTTTCTATAGATTTTGAGAGGAAGCCTACTGCTAGAGTGAAAAATTTATTTATTTATTTATTTATTTATTTATTTATTTATTTATTTATTTATTCCAAATACCTACAGCGCCCGTTGGGCATTTTTGTAGGGGGGTAATTATTAATCACAAAAATAACAAGTAATCATAGAAATGCAAGCTATAGAATGGGAATACAGGTTTGTCTCGGTAATCAGAACGCAGCAGAACATAGCAACAGAACATAATTCGGAACATAGCAACAATATACGGTCAAAAGCAGTAAATCAAATGTTAGCATTCAGGAAACACTTTCAAGAGCAGTCAAAACATTCGGTGAGCGCACAATTTCATTCGGCAGCACGTATCTGGCTGCGTGCTGCTGACGTCGTTGCAAATGTCGAAAGACGATAGTCGTTTGCCGTCCCTGCCGCGTAAATTCCTCTCTTCTCTTTCCGGCCCACCTCTCACGCTCTTTTCCTACCGTTTCACTCCAACAATAAAGCCAGTGGAGGTTTGCTCAAGTCAATTCAATGTTACCGCATTCCACTGCTTGCGCGCCGTCTACTGGAACCTTTAGTTACTTTCGGACCTCTTGAAATGCCTCCACGAGGGCTAGTATTGCACGCGAGCGCTTTTTGAATTTTTGTATAAAAACATTTTTTTAAGTCACATTTTTAGTTTTAAAAATCAAGTAGCCGTGCATTTTTAATTAAAAGAACATTGTAAATACCAGTAAGGTATTGATGTCTCGCCTTAAATATGCCTAAAGTTTTCATTTTGCTCAACAATGTTGACAAGCATGAACATTGCCACCAGATTTAGTAGTTTGAAAATGCTAGGCCT
Organism: Haemaphysalis longicornis; assembly: GCF_048455015.1. NCBI lineage: Eukaryota > Metazoa > Arthropoda > Arachnida > Ixodida > Ixodidae > Haemaphysalis > Haemaphysalis longicornis. The sequence continues at coordinate 171,921,926 of NW_027526203.1, forward strand.
ATATAAACTTTTCGTTCAAGAGTAGTTCTAACGTTTGGCCGGGGGGCTGAAGTCAGGGACAGACAGACAGAAAGACAGACCAAAATTTTCGTGTTTAAGTAGCCCAAGAAGATCTATCGTCTTTTAAAAAGCAAGAACTTCTCATATATAGTTTGAGGAGCATTTGCCTTGGAATACGCCTGTGAATTTTCTTGATGCGGAACTTGCAATAAACTGAGGAGTGTATGTATTATGTTAGATCGCTTAGTTCTGCTCTGGCGTTTAAGAAGATGTAGTACTCTAGAATCTATTCGATGCTACAGTACGGCAATTTAGCTTGGGGAAATCACCACAAAGAAATTGCTACCAAGTTATGGCGTAGCAAAAAAAAGTGCTCCTGTGCTTTGAAATTTATCTGAGCAACTTACAGGATAAGCGCACAGCACCTATATTTCAGAAGGATCTTATGTTCAGAGCAAAGCACACCTGATGTTTTCAGTTTCTTAAAGCAGTGCACCAAGGCGAACTAACCACACGAGTCTATTCCTACGCACAACCAAGGAAGCGTCGAATTCCAAGAACGTTTAAACACTACTGATGCCAATGTCATGTCGAATGACCTACCTGTTCAATGGGGTAAACTTCGACCTTTACTTCAATATCAGCGTCAATTTGCTTAAAACCGATTAAAAACTATCTACATACTATCCAATTCAATATATGCTATCGTTTTGAACAAATTATTGTGGGTACTGTTTTGTTCTTGCTGTGTACAGTAAGTGAAAGTATTCCAGAGGCTACAAATACATCTTATTTTCTTACTCTCTGCATTACACCACGCATTTCACGAAACACCTGTCACAAAGGATTTGTTAATGCGTTAGCAGGAGTTAAACCGTGTTAAACCGTACCTCGCACCTTGATGTTTTAATTGTTATACTGCTGGTTTCTTTTCCTGGACATATTGATCAGTAACCTGTTTAGATTGAGCTAAAGTTGCCCATTGTTTTATTGCGCCTGTTATAATGTAAAGCATCGTTGCAGCTGGTTATCTGCAGATAATACTCTTCACGAACTTGTGCGTATGTGCGCATAGGAGCAATTTGGTCGCCGGGTTTAGGAGCCGCTTGGCAGGCATAACAGGAAAGGAACCAGCACAAACGCAGCGTTGCCAGAGAAACCAAAGCCTACCATATCCAACAAACCTGACGAGCAGACCGGACAAAAGTGGACAGAAAAATACTTGCTTTAATACAAACCCCGTATCCTGCGGCAAACTCGATCCTTCCTTACGAAGCGTAATATCTTCTCCCTCTGGGACCCAGAAACAGCTGCCAATTCTAAGCTCTTTCTTAGGCACCCACAAAATAAGATGAATCCTGACGCGAACAAAAAGAAGCAGCGACTTCCTATCAATGCGTCTTCGATATAGTGGGATCGATTCTGACACAAATTTAGCTAGTTCCATTCTCCCGCACATTTTGCCTTGATTAATTTTCCAAGGCATTACAGCTTGGCACACGCAGCACTGCATGAAGTTTGTGTTAATACACAATTCACCGTGACATTTTGTTTTTGTTATGTTTACTTGGTTTTCATTTTGTATTAAAACTAAACACGTTATGCATTCGTATGCGTATTGTATTATGTTAGAGCGCTCACAACGAGGGCACTGTTATGTCAACATTAATAAAGTTTGTTATTATTTATTAATGATTTCGGAACAATTTACTGTGCCGAGCTATATTGTGTATATTCTTTATATACGCGATCCCATTTATATACGCGATCCCTATTCTTTACATATACGCGATCCCACTAAACGCTATTGCATATTCTTCTATTCTTTCGGCTGCCCATTTTATCCACTACCCCCGTAAAACTGCTTTCAGTAGCTTTTGTACTAGGGTATCTATAAATATTGCACCAAACGCTGAGAAAAAACGTTAGTTCCATGTGATTTAGTTTTTCACCACTGAGCTACGAACGAAAACCTGGGGTGTCGCACAGATCGAGATTCAAGTACAAGGTTAGATTCGAATCGCATGGAACTGTAGTATTTGTGCACCCGGACGCTCTGGTTTATGTATGTATATATGTATGCATGCATGTAATATATGTATGCATGTATGTATGTATGCATGCATGCATGTATGCATGTATGTATGCATATATACATGCATGTATGCATGTATGTATGTATACATGTATGCATGCATGTATGTATTCATGTATCCATTTATGTATGTATGTATGTATGTATGTATGTATGTATGTATGTATGTATGTATGTATGTATGTATGTAAGTATGTATGTATGTATGTATGCATGCATGCATGCATGCATGCATGTATATATGTATGCATGTATGTATGTACGTATGTATGCATGCATGTATGTATGTATGTATGCATGTATGTATGTACGTATGCATGCACGTATGTATGTAGGTATGTATGTATGTATGTATGTACGTATGCATGCACGTATGTATGTAGGTATGTATGTATGTATGTATGTATGTTGTAGGTGTGCATGCAAGCATACATGTATTTCATTTCATTTATTTTAGCCTCAAGGCCAGAGGCTTTACAGAGGGGAGTGGGTAAACTTATACAAAAGATACAACAAAATCAGCATAAGTGATGTTATACATTATTAGATAGTGTCTGAAAAAACGGTGCAAACTAAGTTTCTTCGGAATTGTAATGGCTCGGTGATGGCAGCTGTTGGCTCGGGAAGGTGGTTCTAGTCCTGCGGTGTCCTGGGTATAAATGACTGCGAACATGTCTTAGTGTGACAATGCATTACGCTGACTTTATGTGGATGGTCAATGCGTGAAGGGACAGGATGGGGAAGTAATGAAGGATGTGCGGCGAACCGGAGTATGGTAAAAAATATTGTTTAAAGAAACAAAGACGGAAGTACCTGCGACGAGTTGCTAGTTCTGGTAAACACAGTGAGCTTTTAATGTAACTGACACTCGATGTGCGACTATAATTACGATAAATGAAATGGGCGACATTATTTTGAACACGCTAAAGAGAGTTAGTCAGAATTTCAAAGTCGGGGTCCCAAATTGGGGGAGCAAGTTCAAGTTTTTACCGGACTAATGTTTGGTACAGCAGTGTTTTTAGGGCAACAGGGGCAGTAGAAAAGTTGCGGCGGAGATAGCCTAGCGTTCTGTTGCCATTGTTAACTATGCTATCAATGTGAATCGACCAGGTAAGGTCTGAGTCAATGTGTACCCCTAAATAATGGTAAGATGTTACAAACTCAAGAATGGAACTGTTAAGGTGATAAGAGGGTACAGCGGAAGGTTTAAATCTTGAACCCGTAAAACTTTGTACTTATTAGTGTTGTGTTCCATCTTCCATGTGTTGCACCAGGACGTGATTGCGTTAATATCTGTATGCAAAAGTGTAATATCGTTGTCGTCAAAAAATTTCACGAAAAATGACGAAATCATCCGCGAACAAGTGGATGTATGTACATAGCGTGCCCCAGCTACTATGCACCAAGATTTTAAAAAAGACCAATGGTGTCACTCGAAGAAAACCTAATGCATATTGTTTGCAGTGCTGTGGAGAAGGGGGCAGTAAATTTTTTCGTTAATGAGACTTCATTAAATAACAGTAAATTAATTATCTTGCTCGAGAATTACTCTTCTAATCACTAAGTGTCCATTAGGCACCTGTAGGTACCCACGAGAGGCATCTAACTGCGGTATTTTCAGCGACGAACGATTTGCGTGCTTATTTATCCTGACTGACAAAGAAACCCCGCGAAATATGAACAATACCACGTGGCGGCGCGGGAGCGCCGTCACGCAACGAGCGCCGTCACGCAACATGCTCAATTTTAAATACTTTCAGAATATTGTCAATAAACAAATCCAGTGCTTAGAATAGGAGGTCACTAAGTACCTCAGCCAAAATTGCCGCTCTATGCCCACCAGAGAACTTGAAACCTGTTCATAAGATTTTTGTCTCTTTCCAGGTCTTGGCTTTCTTCGAGCGCTGGAATGACGTCATTACAGCGGTGTTGCGGCTATTGGCCGGCTTTCTCTCAGTTGTAGCAATAAACGAATTCAGTAGAAACTTCTGCAGAAATTCTGCGCAAATTCAGGGAATTATCTACTAATGCGCAGCATTATTATGCTGCCTGTTTTGAGTGTGAGTTGTTTCCAGCCAAATTTTTGTTTTTTTCTAAATCCTGTCCGATCAATTATCTCCAATTACGCCATTATAACGATTGCAGGTGAAACTCTCGCGAAATCTTCAATATTGCGGAAAAGCCATGCGTTATACGTTTTGCCATTTTCCGTAATTTTTTAATATTTTTTCTCATTTATTAGTTTTTCCAAATTTCGCCCCACAAATTATGTCAATTTGCGTTACTATAGGGATTGCATTTAAAACTTTCGCAAAGTCTGCATTATTGTGGAAATGCAATGCGGTATACGTTCTGACAATTTCCGTAACTTTTTTATATTTTTATTTTTAAGTTTTTTAAAATCTCGTTCGACCAATTATCTCCATTTACGTTATTCTAACGATTACATTTGGAACTTTCGCGAAATCTGCATTTCTGTGGAAATGCAGGGCGTTACACGCTCCTGGCTGTGGGGCTAACCGGCAAAAAATGCTACGCATTAAAAGGGAAGGCGGATCTGCTGCGACGAGCAAATCACGCAGTGCGGCTCCGTGGTGGCAATAACTGTAGCTTTCACAATGCTTCCAGACGCGAATGAAAGAGTGAAAGCGTTTATAGAAAGTGTTGCAGAGTCCCTTTCACGCTCGGGATTTACTATTGACGGTTCAACAAAATTAGAAAAATGAGGTGTATACACTGCATAAAAATACGCTTAGATAAAAATACAGAATACACTTATTCACTGGATGCTTCACCACTAACGTGAAACCTGGGGAGGGGGGAAGCATGCAGTGTATAAGTGTATTCAAAGATTGTAAGTCTTCCTCTTACCACATGGCGCGCGCTGATTGGGCGCCGGAGAAGCGCCGGCGGGAGGAGCAATTGCGCGTTTGCCTAAGCGGTGGCGCCCTCTCTTACGTTGAAGCGGATTTAAACAATTCGCGTTCCCCATCTGCCCCAGTTTGGGGTAGTGGCAGGGGTCAACGCTAGACCACGCCTCGCGCTGCGGGCTCGTCCACTTCAAGAAAATTTATTAATCGCCGATACAAAGACCCGCTGTGCTAAATACTACACGGGTCGCCTAAACCATACACACTGCATCTATCACTTCACTTACTACACTACTCACTACACACACAGTTCACTCCACAGTTCTCCATAGTTCACTAGTACACACACTATTAGAAGCACAATTACTCTGAAAGATCACTGTAGATCACATCCTCGAAAGTTCACGACAATACGCCAAGATCAATACAACAGTCAATAGGGTAGAATAGACACTTCTATTTGTTTGTTTACCACACGGATAAACCGAGTGGACCACCGCTGAAGGAACTGCTCTTCCCCCAGCGCGGCGAGCTCAGCCTCCAGGTGATCGAATAGACGCGAGCGCATTTTCCGAAGCATTGGAAACATGTACTTTTGCGGCCGCGCTCTGAGAGCCGCAAAGCCGCGCCTTTTCCAGATGATCTGGGCACCAACGCACAGTAAAAACAGAACAAATGCGTCGCGCGACTTTGTGCGTGCGTCGAGTTTGTGTCCAAACATCCGAGCTAACAATTTCCAGTAGGTCTTAGCAACCTTGCAATCGAAAATCGCGTGCTGCAGGGTTTCACGCTGCCCGCACTGTGGGCACCTGTTGGAGGGTGCCACACCCCATTTTGCGATGCGGTCTGCCGTGGGCAGGACCCCCCAGCCGCGTTGCCAGCTGAAATCTCTGACGTCGGCCGGTAAAAATGAGGCCGTCAGCTGCTTCCACCTTACCGCCCTGCTCTTTCGGAGCTGGTCCTGAGTGAGCTGCGTCACTGCGAGGGTTTCGCAAATATTACTCGGCGGTGTGTTGAAGACGTCAATGTCAGGGAGTTGCGTTCTCAAATTTCTGAACGACTTTATGACGTGCTTATAAAACGGGGGTGGCTGCTCGGCTGAGGGTCCTACCCGCACACCATCGAAAAACAATGCTCGGTCAGTGCCAAGGAAGAACTCACAGAGCTTTCGCCCCGGGTATTCCTCATCACTAGCTAGGTTGAGCAAGTTCCTTATTGCGAGGAGACTACTCATTGTTTCTAAACAGGGGATACTGAAACCGCCCATGCTGCTTGGAAGTCGCAAGCAAGTGCGGGCCACTTTTTCAGTTTTCCCACCCCAGAAAAAGGAGCCGAGCATAGTTCCCAGTTTCCTGAGTACATGCCGTGGTGGCCGCGCCACCCTCGCTACGTAGTAGTAGGCTGCCGACACGCAGGCTTTTATCACATAGCTGCGCTCCTGCAAACAAAGGTCGAAGGATGCAGCTACTGCTAGCCGCGCCTCCGCCTTTCCTTTCAACTGCCTCCATGTCTCATTCGCCACTTCGCCCGACGCGCGAAAGACAACCCCCAACACTTTCACTCGGGCAACCGATTCAATGCCGCCAGGCAGGTCCGACGCGAACGCGCCAAAGCGGAGCGCCTTGCATTTCCCCCTGTTCAGCTGGGCACCAGACAGCTCGCTGTACTCTGTGAAAAGCCGTAAAAACGCTGCGTAACTGTCTTCGTCTCTTAAGAACAGGGAAACGTCGTCCGCGTACGCCGAGACCTTGACCTGGCCCTGGCCAGGCAACGGGAAGCCGCGTATCGCAGGGGAGTCAATTATTCGACGCAAAAGCGGATCAAGGCATAGGGCGAAGAGGAGGGGCGACAGCGGGCAACCCTGTCTTATTCCACGAGTCACGAGGAAGGGTTCAGTGAGCTGCCCGTTCACAAAAAGCTGCGATGTCACGTCCGTGTACAGTGCCCCCAACCTTGCCACGCAGTCCCGAGGAAAGCCGAAGTTTTCCAGGACGGCGAGCAAGTACTGGTGCTCGACCCGATCGAAGGCTTTCGCCTGATCGACCGAGACAAAACAGCCGGAGATGCCCGTCCGCGTGGCGAAGGTGAAAAGGTCTCTAGTTAGTGTCAGCGCCGAGAATATAGTGCGGCCGGGGACGCTGCACGTCTGCGCTAAGCTAACTATTTCCGGGAGCGCCATGCCGATGCGTTTAACCAGCACAGACGCTACCAACTTGTAGTCCGCATTCAGCAGAGTTATCGGCCGGTAGGCATGCGGTTCTGAAGGATCACCGCCGGGCTTAGCTACTAGAACTACCCTACCCGCGCGAAACGAGTCGGGTTTCCTTCCTTCGGCCAAGAATGCGTTCACCATTCCTAGCATCTGCTCTTTGAGGACCGGGAAAAACACTTTGTAAAACCCCGCCGGGATTCCGTCAGGACCAGGAGCGGAGGAGTCACGCATATCTTTCAGTACTTTCCATAGCTCCTCCGCCGTGACAGGGGCACAGAGACGCTCGTGCAAGTGGCTAGGGACGGTGGGCAGTGCCCCGCAAAAGTTCCGTACGTGATTTTTGAAGCTGTTCTCATCAAGGTAAGCCTTCTCTGAACTGAAAAATTCTTGGAAGTACTGGGCAAACGTCCTGCAGATATGCTCATTATTCGTACTCCGTTCACCATTCGGTGATTGTACGTATGGTACATGAACACGCGATGCCTGATCTATTGAGCCTGCTTTAACGTGCCTTAAGACAGACGGATCTGAAACTGGGCGCCCCAAAACGAATGCTTTGCTTGCTGCGCGTGACGACTGCCGCAAAAGGCGCTCGTATCGCGCTTTTAGCAGATCCATGTAGTCTCGCATAGCAAACGTTACAGTATCTGCGCTCTTAACTATTCGTAACCTCCTGAGGGTTTCGTTTAGATCACGCGTGATGCGAATCTTGCGCTCACGCCCTGCTTGGGTAAGAAGTGTACGCCATCCAGCTTTCAAGCAGTCCCAGTCGGCTTCCCCTTGATGAGTGTCCCTTTCCTCCACTAGAGAAGCCCTAATTCCTGCCACGCTAACGGCATCAGTAAGCAAGCATTGATCCATTCGCCACAAATTGGGGTTAGGATCACCTGTATGGGATTTTAGTTTCACCGAAACTGGCACGTGATCTGAAATTCTGGGCACCTCCTCTGGGAAGGACAACACTTCGCAACTCTCTACCAAGCCACTTAACTCGGGCGGAAAAAGAAATTTGTCTAAACGACTGGCCGATCGACCCCCAGACCATGTAGCAACAAACACGTCTCCGTGTAGATGAACCCACGCATCGCAGAGGCGAAACTGATCCATCAGGTCGCGCAACGCGCTCGCACCTCTATACGGCCTTCCTCGGCCTGGCCCTCTAACGTCTCGCTCGGGGTCAACAACACAGTTAAAATCGCCCACTAGAAAAGTTGGGTAGGCATCCAACAAAAACATGTCTAGCGAACGAAAGAAACTGGCGGAAAGATGGCGCGGTGCAGGCGCATACAAATTAACTGCCCTCACCCGGCGTGAGAACAGGTAAAAATCAATGGCAATTACCCGGCCGTCAAAGCCAAAAGTTACATGTGCTTTGTCGCGAAGGTAAGCACTCAAAAAGACAACACCAACGCCTGAGGCCATAGAGTCGTTTAGCGAAAAAAAGGCGTGAACTGAAAAACGCTGTTTAAATAATTTAACATCATGCGGGGTGCGAAAATTGCACTCTTGCAAAAAAAGAATATCAACTTTCATTGCTCGCGCAAAATGCATGATCTCTCTCTGCTTGTCAAGGCTGCGGAAGCCTTGAGCATTTAAAGAAAGTAAATGCACTTGCATTAAAGGATTTAGTAAAATTAGGGCCTTTTTTCGTTGTCAATCCCTTACTCCTCCTCAGAAATCAGCGACGCGGTTCACGAGCTCAGCTGGCCTCGTTATACCTTTAAAAAAAGGCGAAGCATACGGCCTCGTGAGGCGCAGCCTTCCTGCGTCTCGCGTGCCCAACGCTAAACAAGCTCCTAGCGTGGGGCGCGCCCACGACATGCACGTGATGCCGGAACGGAGCAACCGAGGGAGCTGGCAGAGGCCGTGTGCAAAAAAGAACGCTGTCACATGATGTGTGTACTGAGGAGGAAAGGCGACCAAAATGGCCGTCGAACCCAAAACAAAATCGAACATCAAAATGGCAATGAAAGGAGCATCAATGGGATTTCGTGCTGGCAATCGTTTCAACCACTGCTTCCCATTTCGCCAGCATAAAACCCCGTGGGCAAGCAAGAATAACACGGCCATCTGACAATGAAGGATGGCTAGACTGGCAACGAAATCCATTGATGCTACCTTCATTTACAAATCAGGACTAGCGTTGGAGGCGGGCAGACACAGTTTCTTACTGGGGTCTGCCGTGTCATCTGAGGGCGTTGGCATCGATAACAGCCGCTTGCTGTCCACTCGTGAGGCGCCTAGCAAGTCCCACACCTGATTAATTGGGTTGACCAGACGCGGGTCCTTGCCTTGCGTTGAACAGTCCGGTTCGCTCAAGGGTGCTGGGTCGGTCGGGAGGGAGGCATCCTCGGAGGGTCTAGGGGAGGCGCCATGATGGTCAGCTGCTGTCACATCGCGATGGTAGGGTTTTGCCGCCTCACGACGAATGGGCTTCACGTCGTCCTCGTTGGATGGGGCACGGAGACCACGGCAGCGAGGTCCACGGGGAAGCTTGGTCGCACGAGCAGAATCCACTGACTTCAGTGGTGCGGGGGCTGTATGAAAGTCAGTAGAGCCACTTTCCTCTGTTTCGATATCCGAAGAGCTTGGCAGCGAAAAGGAAGCATCAGAGGATGAGCTGCTCTCCGTCGCTGCACTGGGCTGGCTAGTCTGCTCCTCAGATGATGACGTGTCCTTGTCCGGATACGGCAAGGAGGGTGATTCTTCCATCGGCGTCTCATCAACTGCAGCTTTGTCCTGCGAAGTGTCATCGTTGGACGATTGCGCAGGGCTACAGGGGATATCGGCAGGTAGGGCCTGTAGGGGGGTCAAAGTCGCCTGAGGGGTCTCGCTGGTATTTCGGGGCAGTTCAGGAAAGTCGCTCGCCGCCTGCGCGTAAGAACGTGGACGGAGGCAGTCGGCTGTGGCGTGATTTCCCCGACAACGGCGACATCGGGCCGAGCACGAGTTGAACTCGTGGCCGAATGTCTCGCACCGACGGCACCACGGCGTTTTACAGTCCGTGCCGTTGTGACCTTCAAGCTCACAACGAGAGCAAACTCTCTTCACGCCCCTGTACTCACACTGCACCTTGTACCCACGCACCGACAGGAAGTTCGGGATGGGCGACTTCATCTCGATGCGGACGAGGCGCATGCCGTTCTCAATGCGCGGCCGACTATTGAAGTTCGGGTACTGAATGCTGAGCACCCGACCGTAAGGCGCTAGGGCTGCCCCCAAGTCTTGGTCGTGCATGTACCACTGAAAACGGTACACGGTTACGTACACAATCTGGGGTCCGATGCATGTGACTGGGCATGAAATGCCATTCACGACGATGGCAGAACGCTCATTCAGGGACTTCGCTGCAGCAGCGGACGTGACCGCGGCACAAAACTTCATGCCTCCTTGGTGTTGGAGACCCTTCAGGCCGTGGGGACCCACGACGTCTTCAATGGCATCGATGATGTCGTCAACAGAGGCGTCTTTCGGCGCATCAAACTTGAAGCACTGTGACTTCGGCACTGGAGGCCGGTAGTGCACGGCTGCGGGCTGAGGAGAGGCCATCTTGGCCACAAGTCAAGGATGGGGCAAGTCCAGAAGGCAGCAGACGTCCAACAACGCGGGAGGGCGGGTAGGGGCCACCCAACGCAAACGTAGGGCCGCCCCGCGAAAACACTGAGAAAACGACGAAAACTGCGACTCCTTGGGGATCAACAAAGGAACAAGGAAGAAGCGGAATGAGTCATGACCACCGAACAGCCCAGCACCACGGTGATCAGCGAGATCCCGGCACCAGGTAAGTATGCCTGTTCTTGCTTCGACCGACCGTACCCCACCCGATCAGGCCTAGCATCGATAGCCGGTGGGTACTTGAGTGTAACACAAACTATAACTCGTCTGCAAACAGTTTCTGCTTGTACTTCAAGATTGCTGGAGCGGACAAGGAGTGTTCCACAAATATTTAAATTATGTTACTTCCTTTTGAACCGGTTTTATCCATTATACACTTTTCTTTTTGTACGCGTTACGTTCTAGCGCGAGGCGTTGGAGAACGAGTGTCTCAGTGTTTTAGTAGCGTGACTAAAGGAGACGACTACACGAGACGCCGACAGCCCGACCCCCTAAGGTGCTTCGCCCCTAAAATCCACAACGCCATGAGACACCTGTCCCATGTGAAGTACTTTTATTCTATGAACTGCGAATCAGTGGCTGCTGAATAGAAGTGGACGAAACAGATCGCGATAAATCCCCGTTATAATGCCGGATGCCTGTACATAAGCAACGATTTGAAGGGCCATGAACATCGCGTTAGCAGGCCTCAAATGGAACACCTATTTCTCCAAAGTCGACGACGTTGGAAAATTTTGGGTGGGCCTTAGACGAGCATTTTTGCTCGAGGGTATACTAAAGACAATTAGTCGCCCGTCGACGTTTACGTGGAATCCTTAAAAGTATCGCTTCGTACCGGACTTATGAATGGATGTTTTAAGGCCACGTCGTGAATGCCGAAAGTCTCCTGCCAACCCTGGCTCATACGAAAGCTATACAAAACATCCAAGGACGAATAGTAAATAAGAACGGTGCATGAAAATTTCTTGGGTTATGTATACGTACTATTGAAAGACAACTTTCCTTTCGCCTGCGAGAGAGAGAGAGAGATAACTTTAATGATATAGAGTAATCATCCTAGGGGTGAGCTTGACTTGCTACCACTTACGGTAATGATGAATTGTAAAGATGATTGAAGACGCGTAAACACACAATAGTGCGGAAAAACGTTAACGTCCACAGTAACGAACACACACACACACACACACACACACACACACACGCACACACGCACACACACACACACACACACACGCACACGCACACGTGCACGCACACGCGCACGCATGCACGCACGCACGCACGCACACACACACGCAAACGCACACGCACGCTCACACGCACACGCACACACGCACGCTCACACGCTGACACGCACGCACACACACACACACACACACACGCGCGCGCGCGCGCGCGCGCGCGTGCGCGTGCGTGCGCGTGCGCGTGCGCGTGCGTGCGTGTGCGTGTGCGTGTGCGTGTGCGTGTGCGTGTGTGCGTGCGTGATTTGGAATATCAATGTAAGCCTTCTGCGACCTTCAATACCGCTACAGTATACCCGCCTTTGCTCGCGCATTTTGACAAAGGTGTCGACACGGAAGTGTTCACAGACGCAAGTGACGCAGGATAGGCCACCGTCCTCGTCTAATAGAAGAACGACTGCAAAAGTAGTAATTGCCTGCGCAATTGTATTGAAGGCCGGGTGAGAGGTAGGGGAACAAAGAAGCCTCACCGGATGGAGGACATCAGAAAATTGGATGGGGGAAAATGTGTTCCGCTGTTGCAGGACAGGAGCGTATCAGTCGATCTGGTAGGCCTTCGTCCTGTAGCGGCTATAAGTATGGGCTGACGATACATGCGTGCGCATTTAAAACAACTTGGATTTGACGCGCTGAAGCTACACCGGTACTTTAAGGTGTGCCGCATTGGAGGAATGCAGATTAATGTAGACAACCTGAGGAGCTCTAGCTTGTACACACAGATGTCTTTTATTCGGATTCTACCGAAACACAGCGGCCTCAGCCGGGAATCGGCGCCACGACCACGTGCTCAGTGCTGTAACCCCTTATCTGCTGAGCCACCGTGGCAAGTCGTCATTTGCTTTGTCTTCAGGTACAGCACTCCGGGATTATTGTGTTATAACTATTCACGCGTCAAATATTTTTCTGCGGTTTCTTACAGTTTCTTGTTGCGCGTTTCTCGGCTACTTCTTTATTTGTGTGCTCAGTGTTATGGCCTACTTGTATGCCACCGTAACTTCACCCATTAAATTCTCTTTACGCTGCGCTTCATTAATGCAGCGATAATCCCCTCTTTGACCCATGATCGACTTGGCTGTGAACTGCTACCGCCGCTGGGGTCCATTTGAAACTCCTTGTGCGGTTTCCTGTCACCAGTAGACATAAGAAGCATGGTATGCTTCAATATTCATTCGCATCCTCTGGCTTCTCAGCGCTGAGGTCGATATCTTCCGCGAACACGCCTGTTTTTTTTTTTCATTTTTCTTTCTCCTGATTCCAAACAAACACCGTGTCTCGGTGTCTTCCCATGGCGTCCATTTTCGCCACCCTAAATTACTCGTGCCCGCACCGAAGAGGCTCGCGCCGACTGCCGGCGGTGCGGCATGCATTCCAGCGCAACCGGATCCCCTGTGGGCGCCGCCACTCGGCGTTGCCCATCGCTCGGGCGCCTTGGCGTTGCTTCGGAGGGTCGGCGTGAAACGCGATTACGAACGGGTCGGCGGGCCGGCTGTCCGCGACGTGGGCGGCTCGTCTGGTTCTTCGCATCTGATGGCTGCAGCCGTTGGCCCATTTCGTTGGCAGTTCCGAAACATGAACGTACGTTTTGAACGCGCCAGCAAGCGGAGGGCTCGTGACAGGATTGGGCACTTTTTTGGCCAAAAACTACCGGTAGTGCCCCGTAGAGACCATTTCTAGTGGTTGGATTGTCAGGTGGGAAGCACAGCAAAGTTGGGAACCTTCAAGTTGCTTCAACGTCAGCGGTGATGGTATCGCAGCAATGAGCTGCGTGATGACGCAACGTCGCGTGGTCCTTGTCGCCGCCTTTCCAAGGGCGCTACTGCAACGTCATGGAAGGGAAATCGAACCGGTGTTTTACACGCTGAAGTAAAACTTGTGCTATGAGGGGCGCCGCTGTGCAAGATTACGGATTAATTGAGACCACTTGTAACCTGCGACAATGTGCCGAAGTCTCGAGGGCATTTTGTTCTCCCCCTCCATCTAAAAAATAACCGCCGCGGCCGGGAATCGAACTTACCGACTGGTACTCCGTATCGCAGCATGCTCCTGTGCTTAGCCACCACGGCGAATAGAGAAGGAGAAAAGAAAAATGACGGCTTTCTCTTTCTAACTGCCGATGTGCTTCACTATCTTTTGCGAAAACATTTTGCTAGAAACCATGCTGTTAAATTGTCGTTTGCCGACATCTCGTGCAAAACTGAGTGGAGAGACTGTCATATGGAAACAAAAGAAACGTGCTTGGAAAGTCCAAGAGTAAAAATGGCTCAGTTTTAATAAGTTATTAAACCTAGCTAGCCAGAGCGAAATCAAAGACTGCACGCACAGTGTTTCGTGAAAGATTGCCTTTGCTAGAGATTTCGCAGCCTGCTGTCTGGCTGTATCTACTGGCCGCAATTCGCACAGCCCAATCGAACATCGAAGGTATGGTCGCCAGTATTCCCTGTTGTGTTGACGTTTTAGACAATATAATCGGAACTTCTCCATCTCCTGATGGCAGTACTAGCACCAAAGCTACCGCAACCGTTCAGGAACTATCCTGTGAAATAAAAGCTATTGCCGACAAATGTGACGATTTCGAAAACCGCCTTCGACTATGTAACTTGCTTTTTTTTTTTTTTTTGAATTCCGGACGTTAAGAATGAAACCTGGCCCCAGTCTGAAACAAGCTTAGTTCCCTTCTGTTCCGAGAAGCTCGACGTATCTATCGCTCCTACAGACATTCAAAGAGCCCATAGAATAGGCCGTTACCAGGAAGATAAGAATCGCCCAATTATCGTCAAGCTATGCCGTTTTAAAGACAAATCCAAAATTCTCTCCGCTGGTCCTAAACTGAAAGGCACAGATTTTTCGATCCGTGAAGACTACTCTGCACGTGTCCGCCTTGCCCGCAGAAAACTTTACGAGTTCGGCCAACAAACAAAAGCTGATTTCAAAATACGGTTTGATAAGCTAAGCATAGGAGACAAAAAATATATCTACGAAGCGGTATCCGATTCCGTGATCGAACAGAAACCATAGCAGCCACGGCTGGCTTCCAAGCTTCCCGCCAGAGCGCCCTTACTTGTACGCAAAGACCGCACCCCTACTTACGATTCCGCATCAGTTTTACTTGCGAACGTCCGAAGCTATCTTCCCAAAAGGGCAGCTTTTGAGGCCATCTTGGAGGATAATGCCACCGACATTGCAATACTAACTGAAACATGGCTAATTACTTCGATTAATGACGAAGAGCTACTACAGGATAACACATCATACCACGTGTACAGACTTGACCGGACCGGGCGTAGGGGTGGTGGTGTCCTAATCTTTGTCAAAAGTGATTTGCCTTCCTTCCATGTTAAAATTGACACTAATCATGAAATTCTTTGCGTAAATATATATTTTCCTTCTAGTACAAACATACTTATAGCGTGTTACCGAGCACCCGACTCCGATATCTCGTTTATTTACGACCTTCACTCCGTCATGCTTGATATCTACTGTCGCTTTCCTCGGGCCAATTACTTCCTATGCGGTGATTTCAATTTTCCTGACATCGACTGGAATAACCTGTCCGCACCATCCCGCACCAACCTGTCCGCACCAAAAGTTTTTCTGGATTTCGTACTAATGTTCAATTTCACCCAAGCAGTCAATATGCCGACACGTGGCACTAATACTCTTGATTTGGTAGTTTCTTCGAAGCCTGATCTAATTCAATCGTTATCGTGCATAAATGGGCTAAGCGACCACAAAACTGTTCTGTTCGACATGCGCATTCCGATTCTTCGTCGAATACCCTCCATAAAATATATTCTGGATTACAAGAAAGCAAACTTCACTTGCATCAACACCGATCTTGAAAACTTCTACAGCTTTTTTAAGGTTTCCGCCATTCAGAGGACAGTCGAACAAAACTGGCTACTTACAAACATAAAATTCAAGAGCTAATCGAAAAGTATGTTCCCCTCATTCGTATTCGCGGCGATTCCAATCAACCATGGTATTCTAATGCCTTAAAAAAACTTTCGCAAAGGAAGAAACACCTCTTTCGAGAGGCAAAACGCCGCACTACTGCAGCCAAGTGGTCTAAATACTTCAAGTGCCTTCATGATTACACGCGTCTTCTGCGACGCTCTAAAGAAAAGTTTTATCACCATAACATGTTAAACATTTTACGCGTTAACCCCCGTAAATTCTGGAATCTCCTAACTCCGAAACACCACCACACACATACAATTTCTTTGAGAAATTCCGATGGTTCAGAGGTACCGCAGGACCAACGGTCTGACGTCATGAATACATATTTTCTGTCCGTTTTCACCTGTGAAAATGACTTTGATAGCCCCGATTTACCCATTCAACATTTCTCCCAAATGCTTCCGATTAGCATCACTGCCTCGGGTATCGCTAAACTTATAGAAAAACAAAAAAATATCTTGTGCCCCGGGACCAGATAAAATAACAGCTAAAATACTTAAAGGTACGCTAACGCTTTCCAGCAAAATATTAGAAATAATATTCACGCAAACGATAAAAGACAGTACGATTCCGCATGACTGGAAGCTAAGCAGCATACCTCCAATATTTAAAGCGGGTAATCGGTCCGATCCTTCAAATTATCGTCCAATTTCTTTAACTTCTATACCTTGTAAGCTGCTTGAGCACATAATCTACTCTAGCGTGGCAACCCATCTTGAAAACAACTCCTTCTTTTTTAAAAATCAGCATGGCTTTCGCCCGGGTTTTTCCTGTGAATCACAACTTTTTGACTTTACGACGGACCTCCACTTAAACCTCGACTCTTCATTTCAAACCGATGTCATCTTCCTCGATTTTTCTAAGGCGTTCGATCGCGTTCCTCATCAACGACTCATGCTTAAGCTTTCCTCCCTTAATCTCGACCCGCTCATACTGTCATGGATACGAGCCTTTCTCACTAATCGATCCCAATACACAGTCATCGGAGGTCACCGTTCCTCGACTACAAATGTAGTATCTGGCGTACCTCAAGGTTCCGTCCTCGGCCCTCTCCTCTTTCTAATTTTTATTAATGACCTTCCCTCAAGTGTTACATCTTCGATACGTCTTTTTGCAGACGATTGTGTCGTCTACCGCCGTATATGTGATAGCTCTGATCAACTTGCCCTCCAAAATGATTTAAACGTAATTGAAAATTGGTGTTCTTTATGGATGATGCAACTTAATATTTTTAAATGTAAATTCATGCAAGTTTCCCGTAAGCGTTCCAACATAAATTATACTTATTCCCTGCAGTCTAACCATCTCGCTCTAGCAGAATCGTACCGATACCTGGGTGTACTCATCAACAGCAAACTAACATGGACAGACCATATCGCACAGCTTACGGCCGATGCCTCCGGAACATTAGGTTTCATCAGAAGGTCCCTGTCCTGCTCACCAGCCTCAGTTCGTAAACTCGCCTACGAAACCTACGTCCGTAGTAAACTCGAATATGCTTCTCCAATTTGGAATCCACACCAATCTTATTTAATAGACTCCTTTGAAGCCATTCAGAATCGCGCGGCTCGATTCATAACCTCCAAATACAATTTCCGCACAAGTGTTACTGCTATAAAATTATCACTGTCTCTCAACTCCCTGGATCTTAGACGAAAAATAGCACGCCTTTGTTTATTCCAAAAACTGTATTTCAATTTTGCTTACTTACATGGCTCCCTGCTTCTCCCACCAATTCTAACTTCACGCCGTCTCATTAATTCTTTGAGTGTCCAAAATATAAAAGGTTCAACTAACGCTTTCAACAAATCTTTTCTTCCGTTAACAATGGAGCATTGGAATGGGCTTCCAAATGCAATAGCCGATGAACGTAATACTCTAAAGTTTAAAACCTTACTCGAAACTCATTTTACAACCGCACCGTCGTAATTTCTGTGTGTAGCCAGTTGCTTTTTTCACATTTTTATGTCACTTTGAATCGTGCTATTAGTTGTATAACGAGTTCTATTATTATTGTCCTGTAATTCCAATTCTTGAATTGTATCCTAATTTATGTTCTTGGTCTGAAATTGCCTTTGTGTATGATTGTTCGACCCCCCCCCCCTTATGTAATACCCCGTCAGGGGCCCTTAAGGGTAAAATAAATGATGATGGTGATGATGATGATGATGATGATGATGATGATTGGATTGCGCTAAATGGCACGCACAGTAAGCGCGTCTTGTTGCAACCGAGTGGGGGCACCCGATCCGAGCTCCGTGGCCTCCGACATACGAGTGGTAGCGTGTATGATGCGAGCGGCCAGCCGCTGTTGCAGGCGTGAAGAAGTCCAGAAGCCGTAGGCTAACGTAACTGTTTACTTCATAGCGAGAGGTGAGCCGAAGCCAAAGAACAATGCCCCGACGGGCGAGGTTACAATACAGGACTCCAGCAGAGCGACAGCATCGATTCGCTGCTCTAACAGGAATGATTTACAGCGCTTGCGGGGGTCTATTTATACCCAAAAGCGGTAACGGTCAAACGCCAACAAGCGGCAACACGCCACGAACGTCACAGACACACACAACGCTCTTTCCAGAGTTCGTAAGCCGTTCATAGCCTCGGCGCACGTTGAGTCCGAGAGAGGGGAGAGAGGAGGACTCCACTGAGTTCCCGGGGCCTCTGTGTCCTTGAAGAGCGTTGAGACGAGCCTCGCCGGCAGCCGCCGAAGTTTCGAAATGCGCCGAAAGCGAAGCGTCTGAGCCGGGCTTGTCGAAACTTGTCACCGACATGGTGGCGCCTGTTTTCAAAGGCGCACGCAGTGGCTTCGCCGCACAGCCGAAGAGTGATGCGGGAAAGTACGGCGGCGCTGGCCGATTCGTAACAGCCTTCAATGGCGAAACCAAGGAACCAAGGGCTGGCGAAGCAGCCGTCAAATCCTCGCCTAGGGACATGGTTCGCTTGCGGAGAAGCGCAAGCGAAGACGAAGCGAAGACAGTCAAGCGCAGCCGAAGCAGCTATTTCACCCTTACCGGGTTGCGTGGTACCGCAGCGGCGAGGCTCCGAGCGATCGAAGCAATAAGAATAAAACGGGGGCATCTTGCGTGCAGGCAGGTAAGGTGACTTGCGACGCGATGAATGACCTTCGAAAAGATTGGTCGCCATCCCGCCTTGCGAAAGTGGATGTCCAGCAAATTTGTTGCAAACCACTACAAGTGATGATGGAGGAGGGTATGAAATGTTTCTCGTCGTCTCAGCGGGCTTGTCGCTTGCGTTCGGCTAGTGTCACTAGATAAGGGTGCAGAGTATCGGCACTATTTTCTTCTATTGTTCCGTGCCGCCGCCATGATCACGGGTCAGTTCGCATTACGTGACATTTGTTTACACTGTGACGATTCACGGGCGGCGCTGATTTCTGGTTTAACCCGCCGCGTTGGCTAAGGCGTTGCGATGCTGAGCACGAGGTTGCGGGTTCGATTCCCGGCAGCGGCGGCCGCTTTTCTGATGGATGCGAAAAGCAAATACGCCCGTGTGTACGAGCTTTGCAGTAAAATGTAGCATTAATTACATCTTTCGCTCTAAAAGGAAGCTTAATCAAGCTATCAGACCAGACTCAGTTGGCTGTGCTCAAGGGTTTTACATCGGGCGCTTCCATTAGAGCATATACTTATAATTATAAAATTAGAATTAGACTTCTAGAATTACGGAATTGTAACTTTACCCCCGCGTGGACATACAAATGTTTCGTGACAATCAGTAAACGTCATGTTAGAAAGAGGTAGTTTGCAAAGAACAAAACAAAATATTGTGTGCAAGTGTAAAACAGTAACTTTTTTACGCTCCAGCCGCCACGGCGATCTATGGTGAATGGTGAATATTCCTGATAGGAATAGTGAAGGCTGTTGTTTGGAATCAACAAGATCACGATTCTTTGTGTGTTTTCTGCAGAACACGATCGCTTAAGCTTGGGACGCTACCGGAGCGGGTGGCTTGGCTCAATGACCAAGCTGCGGCGGTAGTGAGCACAATGTCACAGTTTCGATTTCAGGCTGCGCTGGAAATGTATCGCTGATTGTTGCGAAAAAAAAACATATAAAAACTGTATAAGTGTGCGACGTTTCCCCGCACGTTAAAATATGCTAACAGTCTAATGATTATGTAGCCCTCAACTACAGCGCATCGCAGCATAGTAGATAAAAATCATATCGCGTAAAATCCTAAACAGAACTTTTGGGCATCTATTCGGTGGCGCCGTTAACTTTTGTTTGAAGCTTATGATGCCTTATGATGGCGCGCCGGCAGGACCGCCTGTGCGTTGTTACGAATCGAGTGTGTGTGCGCGGTGGCGCGCGGGCTTGGACAACGCACAGAGCGACGGTGCGCCTTGATAATTTTCCGCATCGCATTGATACTGAGAGGAAGACCACTTGCTTCGCTCGTGCGACATCGAGAATACGGCGCGGCCGGAACCCTCCTGAACATGCAGGAGCCTGCCGGATCGGCCGTTGACGGCGACAGCATCCGACTCATCGCCTCTCCGGCTCTGCAAGAGTGCCTTTGCTGGTGCACGTGTGTGTGTGTGTGTGTGTATAAACGGCCTATAAACGGTACCTCCGGTAAGGTCGTTCCGTTCCGGGCAAAATCATTCCGGCGGCCCGAACGCAGCGCCTTCCGGCAGAAAATAGCTTTCCGCCAGAAGTTGCCCAACTTCAACTTTTTGCCCGTCCGCGAGGATGACGCGTTTCGCCAGCCATCATCCGACGCCCTGATTGGTTCCTACCGACCTCCTACTGGCCAATCAGGGCTATCAGAAGGTTTCAGGCTAAACAACATGGCGGCGTTGCTCAAGCGAAGCGATGCGGAGGAAAATAGTCGCACCGGCTTGTATTACGTCGCGACTCGCGACTATTTTGTGACTGTTTGAATCGAGGTATAAATCCACGAAGCATTTGTTTGTGCCTACGGAAGCATACCTGCACGCGCTTAGTTTGAGATCCGCAGGGCCGTGATATTACGGCAGCAAGCATACCCGATGTTTATGGTTTATGTTGGTGACGGCTGGCCTGCCATTGTTTTTGGGTGAGCCCGAGTTTTTGAAGAAATTGATCGTCATTTGTGCTCGCCATCTTCCAAAATGGACAAAGGAGTGACAAACCAGCAAGCGGACAGTACTGTGCACGTCCGTGGGGGTTCGCGGTGCAACAACGACTACGGCCAGGGTATCGCGCCGATGCGCTGTGTACGGGCGACTTTTGTGTGACACTGTTTTCTAAAAGTTCCGACCGTGATACACCGTGAAGCGAGCCAAAGAAATCATTGCGGCGGGACATAGTATGTGATGTGTTGCCGTGATGCTGTTCACCGCATTGACCGCGACAGTTCGTGTAAGCACGCGCACGATTTTAGATTTTATTGCAGTAAGCTAGACACCCACGAAGATTGGTGCAGACAGCAGCCGGCAGCATTAACTTACGCCGAAAGCGCCATGTACACTCCGCAACAGTGCTCAAAAGCACGCTTGCGCCGAAGTCGGTTTTTAACGCTACAAGGGGTTCTGTTTTGCGTGCGGGCGCTGGTGGTGTAATCCTACAGGCAGTGTTTTTCATAGGCAGGGATATGCTTTGTAGCAACACCATGCAGTTGTATAAGTACAACCAAAGCCTCTCTTAACAGCTGACAATAATAGCTTCGAGAGCCGTGTATTGAAACATTAGTGAGTGACCCAGTCTACTCGTTTGTCTGGGTTGGGTGTGTGCTAGGCTGATTGAGTGGGCTCTTGTTTGTGTCAGGAGTGTTCAAGCAGTCAGAGTGCACGCTCGTTGGGGTAAAGCAGATATACTGTTCTGTGTTGCTTCTGGGGTACACCCACTGTATGCAATAGGCTCGTCACCTGCTGAGTATACTGGTGTTTGTGTGAAACTGACTCATTCTTTGAAATCAATCGATAACCATTTCACATCGCCGAATGTGTATGTCGGGAGCTTAAGTCTGGACTCCACGCAAGCACCAACCAAAACACACTGCAGTGCCACCATGCGGAAGGGCGACTGCTGCCGAGATAAAGGCTGTGTTGCTTATTCTAACTGCACACACCATAGTTTGCACCTATGAGTTGATGCAGTGTTGGTAAGCAGAGTGACTGAACAGTGTTGCTTCAGCTGCACATGTTGTGCCTCTTTTCAAAGGTGGCCCCAGTGAGTGGCTGCATTTGCAGTTGCTATATGTGTCCGCATTAATTGTCGTCTGTGTTTTTGTTCTTTATTGTTACTTCGTCTTCTGTCATCGTTGCACTTCCTATGAAATCTGGGACTCAAGAGTAAAGTAATACATACTCTGGCATTGTTTGAATGAAGAATGTCGTGTGCTTGAGTTCGTGATAAGGAGTAACAAGAGCGGCCCACTGGTTCAGCACATCATTCTACGCTAATTACATGGTTCATCATTGCTCAGCGAGAACATTTAGGGAAGGTGTGACGCATGGGCAACGGAAGCGAAATAGTTCAGTCCTTTTTCGTACCAAAACCGTATCAACTGAGGCGAGCCAACGAAGATGCATGCAGTTAAAATGGGACGCACAACCAGCGTGTCGGCAGCAGAAGCTCTTTCGCATGATGGCACTACAACACATTTTGGCGGCCACTTGTGCGGACTTCACACTTTTTCTCCCGACATTAATGAAATGGGAAAAGTTGGCTTGTTGCCATTTAGGAATCGGCATAGCATAGCTGCAACCTCGGTAGTCTTCTGTGTTACAGCTTCGTGTCTGCCTTGGGATTGCTTTGCTTAATTGAAGGAATGGGCACTTTGGCTTCTTTCTGTGAATTCAAATTTAGGGAACGGCCGTTGTATACACTTAACTAGGATCACGATTGCTCGGCTGCCTTCTGGCCGTCATCTGTCTTAACACACTCATACTGAGAAACATTTTTCGGCAAAAGTGGTTTCCTCCTCGGTTGCCACCCGGACATGAATAAGCGTTAGAAGGGTGTAAGGAGTGCCCACAACTTGATGAAAGCAGACTTGAATTTTGAGTTGTCTGCTTTCCATGAGATGTGAGTGGTGGTGGCGCAATGCACTTCTGATAGATGTAACGGCAATAGCTGGGCTACCTTTGCTCATGCCTAATGTTTGAATATAAAGCTCTGGTTTGGTTTGTCAATCAAACACTGCTGATTGCACTTGGCAGTTGCATGGTCAATTACAATAATGCAGCTTGATTCAGTATTTATTGTTTAGACTCGGTGAGCGATATGTTGAGGATGGCCCTCACACCCACTGTTGTACCCAGCTGTTCGAGGTGAAACAATTATCGTTTTCAGCATAACTGTTAAGAGTGGAATGCTGTCTCAGCTAGTGCTTCGTGCAAAGCTGGATCATTCTTGCTTGCAAAAGACCACTTATCAAAGCCTGCTTCAGCCACCACCATATCATTACAGTGGAAAACTCATTTATTTACAAAGGGGTGGCGAGCCAAGATGGTGGACTGAGCTACCAGCCAGCTTCATCGTCTTCATCCTTGACTAATTCTCAGTATTGTAAGGTGACATCTTCTTCCTCGCTGGTGCCAAAGTTTAAGGCGGCCAATATCGCAAGGCCCTCGAGGCCGTAACATTTCCCCCCGTCGAAGATGCAGCCCTCTCTACAAGTCAGTGAGCGTCACGTGGTTCAAAGTGTTTCAAGCAAGGTGCGCGAGCCACTTGAGTTCTGCGACTACGCCATCCCAAAGCAGTAAGCTGAACATGGCATAGTTCAGACAACTAAGTCGGTTAAGTACCACGAATGGGCTGACTTAATGTGACAGCAGTTTCTTGCACAGTCCATGCTATCGCTGAGGTGTCCAGAGCAAAAGCAGGTCTCCCCGTGAGTACGAATTTCCTGATGTCGGCTGTCCTAGAGGATTTTCGAGCGGTCTTGTGACGGCAGTATGTGGAGACTAGTGAGTTTCCGAGCTTCTTCAGCAAAGCAGAGGGTGTTTGATAGGCTGGCCTAGTCGTGAAAGAAGAAGAAGATGGTTTTGAGGTAGTTAGGGGAATACGTCCGTCAACCGGGTAGAATGGGCTATAACCCATTGTCTTATGCTTGGCAGTGTGGTAAGCGTGGGTAATCAACGGCAAGATGTCGTCCCAGTTGTGGTCAGAAGCAACATGCATGGAATTCATGTTAGAAAGTGTCTGGTTGGTCTGCTCAGCGAGAGCGTTTGTTTGTGATGTGGCACTGAATGGCAGAATTGAGAATCGGACAGCTGAAGTAGCTCTTCAACGACGTCAGCAGTGAACTGGCACCCACGGTCACTGATGAGGACATGAGGTGGGCCATGTTAAAGTATACTGCGACTGAGAATGAAGTTCGTCACTTTGGCAGCTGTTGCAGATGACAATGCAGCTGTCTCACTATGGCATGAAAGATAGTCGATGCGCACGATCATCCAGTGGTTCCCATTCTTTGACCGAGGAAAAGGGACCATCAAATCTATGCCCACTTGTTCAAGGGGTAAAGGTGATTCGCAGGGTGGAGTATTCCCAGCTGAGCAGTCGTAGGGCGTTTGTTGCGTTGACACTGGGGGCAACTCGCCACGTACCGCTCGTTCGACTGTCACATTTTCGGGCAAAAATAACAATGCTGTTGTTTGCGGTGAAGAGTGCATGCACAGCCCCGATGCCCAGCTGTGGCGTAGTCGTGCATAGCATGAATTACAGAAGAACACAATTTTTCTCGCACCACTAGGAGGTGCCGGGATGCCGTCGCCGAATAGCTCTTCTTGTGTAGCAAGTCATTGTGAACACAGGAGGATTGGGTTTCACCGTACAGCAGTAAACACTGCTTTCACTGAACGCAACCCAAACTTTTTCCAGCATGCCGAACCCAAACTGGAACTAAACCAAAAATTACGTCCATCTTCCCGCGAGGGAACCCTGATGTGATGCGACGCATCGGGGGGTTCAATTGGTCGTAACGTTGCCTTGAGCGTTTGCGCTGACGTTGGTATTGGATTTTGTCAGCCCAATCGCTGAAGGGAACGTCGCTTCCATCACGTCATCATCGGAAGAATCAAGTCAAACACGGAGTCGTCAAGCAAAGTCACGCGGAGTCGAACGAGAGCAAGCGCTCACTGAACCGCCGCAGCGCGCTACCCGCTTTATATTCACAGCGCCTGAAGGAGAGGAGACAGTGGAGGAGAGTCGCGCATGCGCGCACTTGCGCACCGGAACAGACGCGAGCGGAGCGAAGCGCGCGCGCAGCTGTTTTCGTTATGCTAATGCGACAGAGTGAGAGTGTTGCACACAGCTGTCGGAGAGAAGAACGGGAGAGAGTTGCACATGCGCAGGTGGTGTGCGTAGCGCATGCGCGCACTTGCGCGCGCCGGAGCAGTTGTTAATGCAGCGTTACTCAGCGAAGCGCGCCCAAACAAGCGAGCCAGCTGTGGTATGCTAATGAGCCGGAGTGAGAGTGTTGCACACAGCTGTAGGAGAGAAGAACGGAGGAGGGATGCGTGCGGACGCCGCGACAACGACGCAGGAGGGACATGCCTCAGAGCAAGAGATGCGTCGCATCTAAAAAAGAGAATATCATTTACTCACACATGATAAAGGAGTTAGAACATTTGTTGTTGGTAATCCGCAGTCAATCTCATTTAGTGCCCTCAATATGGTAATCACCCATGCACTTTTCCCCCTCAGACCAATCACAACAGTACAAGCACGCTATCCATGGTCTCTAAACGTCACATTTGTGGTCATAGTTCTTGTGTGTGACACTTAAACATGAAGCCGAATGAAGACTTTGAATAGCCATACATACATTTGCTTCTCTAAACAAGTGCAGTATTTTGTTTTCCCCATCTTTTAAATTTTTGTTGTAGATCTGGGGTAAAGAATGTAACAAGTTATCTGCTGTTAAACTGCTTACTTTTTTAGCTTGCCTAGATCAGTGCTAAGAATTGATTATATCTTCTGAGGAAAATAAGGCATACAAAGAAGGTAGCACTAGCAGAAAAATATCCCAGGTTTGCCTGCAGTGTATACTGCACACCCCATTCCGGCTTTCCTGTGGGCAAAACATCATGTAGAAAGCTTCTGTTGACAGCACTGTGCGACAGATATAAACACAAAGGTGCCTCCCCATACTGAAATCAGATGTCACTCAAATAGCTTCAACTTCCACAACTGAGCTAATTCATCATAAGTTCTATCAGAGAAGTACCTATTTGAAAAGAGCTACAGTTATGTTCAGTGATAACCTAAAACAGCTTCTGCATTGAAATTATTTGCCACAAAAGGGATGAAACATAGGCAATCAGGTTGAATGATTTGATCGTCAGCCGTACACCACAACATATAGGCCTGTGATTTTCCCCAAAAATAGTACCCTGGGGTAAACTTTTATGCGCACATAGCACTATTACTAGTAGTGATGCGACAGGTTACCTACACTTTTCCCCGTAAGCAGGCACGTACCCAGGATTTTTTTTCGGGGGGTGGGGGGGGCAACCCAGGGTAACTTTTCTATGCAAATTAGGGGAGAGGGCGAGGGTACCAGCCGTTACTAGTACAAACACGATGAACACTCAGAGTTTACCATAAAGGCGCGTAAACCTGCAAAGAAAAATAACATTAAGTGTCTCCGATTTTTTGATGGAGGCGAAAAGCGAAAACACTCGCGTGTTCGAGATTTCGGTGGATGTCAAGGATCCCTACGCGATGTTTGCAAAATTAAAAAATAACAGCAGTAATTAAAATATTTACAGGAATAAATGCGCGTACCACACACTAACTACACATTCTCTCTGCTAATGTTAAGGCGTATTTCCGGACCATCCTATACGTTATACGCAATCGATGTCGGCAGAAACAGAAGTGCATGTAGGCACTCGAGAGCTCAGATCTCCGTGGCAAACCTCTTGCGCTTCCATATTTTCCCCCAAACAAAACCTGTGACTACTAGTTACAAAGGAAGGAAACAAATTGCTAGGTAAATCGGAGATGTCATACGCCTAATACAGGGTGTTATTACCCTAAAGCACACAAAGAGTTCTACGCTTAATGGTCGGCCATTCAAAGCGCCAATGATTCAGACCTCGGAAATTGCAATGTCGAGATGCACCGGACTGCAGTATATGTAGATAAAAAATGGTGCCGAGCGTCAGCACGTCAGCGCTTACCTACAGAAGTTTTGTAAAGAGGCTTGTTATTTCCAGGGATGCGCCTTGTCGCTTCCTCGGCGTCGAAGCGTGGCTTGCCCTGCTGTCTTCGCCCATAGCAACGACTCAGGATGCAAGGCGGGAGTAAGCTTCTCCTCCGTCCTCTCGTTCGGCCCGTTGGTGAAGTGCACTCGTTGCTATCTGCAGACACCTTGACGATACTCCGACATCACTAAACTACGCTATTTTTAATGCGCCTCGTATTTACATCCTATGTACTCGGGGTTTTATAACCTCTCTAATACAAAAAAAAAAACAATTCACAGTACAATGGGGAAGCCGAAATTTTCCTCCCGGCCAAAAGTCTGGTTGGTGTCCGTCGAAATGTCCGGCTCGGGTTCATTTTCACCAATCACCCCCTGCACACCCGCGTCTTTCATGTTGACCATTTGCCACCTTGACTATGTGCCCTTCCCTTCTCAAGCACGGTGTTCTCGACGTCCGTTCATATGAATGCAGCTCGGGGTCCGTAAACCCGCCATTGTGCGTAGCAGCCATTAACCACAATGGCTGTCATTCAACAATGCCGCTGTCACTGACTTAAGTTGTCGTAAAGGATGCCGCCGGTGGCTCTTGCCGCCATACAACTGAGATGCGCACCTTCACTTGGTCACCCTGCTGTCGTCGGGCTTTGTAACGTTCCTGGGCTTCCTTGTGAACGATCCTTCTTGTCCAGGCGTACGCGCCGACTGTAGAGCAGGGCTTTTGTACTCTCACGGCAATTTTTCCTAAGCGAATGTAACAGTCACAGGCGCCGGGCGATGGGGTCAAGCATCCCTTCGCGCCACTCCCCTCGTCGCCATCCGGATTCAACCTTTGTGTCGCCTAGGCTTGTTTGGCGGACGCTGCACACATGCGCGAGCCAGACATTGGAAGGTATTCCGTAGAGAACACCTACAGCGGGTTTCTTTGTGGCAAGCTGATTTCTTACCGACAAACGCAAAAGCAGCATTTCACGAAAACCAGTGGAAAACGCGCTGTGAGTTCGGCTCACGGAAGGAAACGGTTGAGCCACAAACACCAGGCATGGGCGATAGCATCCTCCGACACCACGTCGCGCTAGGACGGAGGACTTTGTTGAATGTTTAAGGACAAACATTTTTCTTCCCCACCAAAGTGTATGCGACCTGAGCCGCTGAGGAGGAGACGCGCATGCGCGCTTATCGCGCAGCTGCGGTGATGAGTAGCGCGCGCAATATCGCACAGCTAGTGTGGAGAAGGGTAGTGGAGGACCATCGCGCGCGCTATCCACATCTGGTGGGGAGATGGGGAGAGGTGCGGACGGACGGCGGACGACGGACGGATGACGGACGACAGAGCCGAGCGCAAGAGATGCTTTGCATCTAAAATTTTCCCCCCTCAAATTCTCGTTAGGTGGATTTGGGTCATCTCGAAAAAAAACGCCTCAAATATCTATAAAGCCCACGATTTATATGGCGGTGTTTTCAAATGTGTACGAGGGAAGAAGAGAGGTGGCGGGGAGAAGGGGAGTATGGCCCAAAAAATTTCTTGAGGGTCCCGGGACGTCCCTGCCTGTAAGTGTATGTCAATGAAAAAAATTTTGTTTCGCTTAAATATGTTAAAGTGTGCACACCTATATGTTGTGCAAGTGACAGGATAAAAAGTTTGAGGACACCGAAGCATTTCTTATGAGTTTGGAATGCAAAAGCACTGGTGTCCAATTGAACGCATGGTCCTCTCCACAAGCAGCTGTTGGAATTTCTTGCCAACACTGGCCTATACACTATTCAGTAGTGCATGAAGCCGCTTGCATCCCGTCACTTTCCTTTTTTTATCCCTCGGTTACTTTGATGCCCTGTGGCAAAATTGTGCAAAAAATAAATAAAAAGAATGCCACAGAGTGTTCCTTCAAGTGGGTATGTTCACATCACAGCCAATGGGTACTGGTGAATTCACTGTTAACTTTGACAGCACCTTTCATTGTCAGTCGCTGTCCCACTCTGTCGATATATGAGAATTTGGTTTGTTATGAGAGTAAGGAAATTCGCCACGAGCTTCTAACAGCGGTCATCGTCATTGTCACCCTTTGAGAGAGAGAGAGAGCGAGAGAGAGAGAGAGAGAGAAAGAGATTGAGAGAGAGAGAGTAAATGTTTATTGAAAGGGAGAAGAGCCCGGCGTGAGAAACTGTGCTTGGGCCTGCTATTTTCAACTGGGGGGAGGGAACTGGGGACAAAAAGAGAAAGGAATGAATATGGAAGGTATGAGGAAGGACAGTGAAATCGACAAATTAACTATGTACCAGCAGTACAACCAATAAACGCCTCACATACAATGGGGCGCTGAATCAGATTTTTACAGTCCACTTTTCACCATATCCACTTTTCACTTTTCATCCTGCATAAAAAAATTCAGACATTATTCCGCAGTCAAATTTTGTAGCAACTTAGAGCCGAGAATCCACAAAGGAGTCACTAAGAAATATAAGCAGGGCTTTAACGGCTAGGCTTTGTTTCCTGTTGCCAGCCGACGCACCCAAAATCTTTTGTTCGGACAGAGGGCGAGTCGCCAAGCATAGTATTAATGCTGCCTCGAGGATCTTTCGCTCTCTAGAGTACATTGGAAAAGCGCTAAGCAAATGTTCGATAGTTTCAGGACAACCTCACAGAAGGCAGTCCGGGCAGTCCTCGCGTCGGATTGTGTGGAGATACTTCCAGGTCAATGCTACTCCAAGGCGCAGCCGGTGTAGCAATGTCTCTTGACTTCTGCGAAGTCGAGGAGCATGAGCGAGCTAGAACTTTTGCTCTGAATCGAGCCTGTGAAGCCGTTCATGTCGATTCTGTGGGCCAGACGAATGCAAGGCTGCAGCTTGTTTACGTGCTCGGTAGAGTACCGCGTTAGCATCTTGCCGTGTGATGGGTATAGCCAAGAGAGTTTCATTGTGGTGTGTCTGCTGTGCTTCTGCATCTGCCAATGTGTTCGTAAGAATTGTGGGTGGGTATGTGAAGTTGCAGCCAAATGCGATTTGGTGAAACAGCCAATTGCTTCTGATGGCATCTGTAGTCGTTGCTGGCTAATCCACCTGAGTTGGTATGTCGTCATGCCAATATACATTTTGCCCTGTCATTAGTATCGTAATGTCGACCCTCTTACGTGCCAAGCAATGTCGAAATCACTGTACATTTAGCTGCATGTACCAGTTGTCCACGTTTTCTAAGTAAAAGGCCACAACGCATCCACAAGGCCCACCTTCACCTGGAACCATAAAACACACTGGCGACGGGGACGCGTACTGGGATCACATTGTAGACACTTGTGTATTATTCCCATCCAATCCTGAATTTTAATTTAAAAAATCTGAGAGCAGACACTATAGCTGATTAGCGATCACAGTGACATAGTTTGTCTCGGGTGAGAGATAGAAGTCAATCTGGCATAAAGCATGTACAGACCTACAGATGTGCATTTAATGTTGAGTTTAAGTGCAAGGAAAATCAACATTTCAGTTGTTAAACGTAGATCTTATAGTGCATTATCTTATTTTGCAAGTATTTAATAATATCCTCGTGTGACAAATAACTAGGTTATTAGGCAACAACAAGTTTTCTTCAGAGAAGGAAGGAAGGAATAAACATTTATTTTCTGAAATTTAGAGCAGATGGGTGGCAGCCTCAATTCAGGTAGCCGCGTGATTTCGCCGCTACATCAGTTTTTGCTGCTCCTGAAGGTCCGAGCTGGTCAGCGCGTATTCCCACTGCTCGGGAGTAGGTGAGGGGAGGGGGAAGGGCTGGTGCGGGCAGAAGAATACAAGGTGGAGGGGGGGGGTAGTGGCTGGGGTGTGGCAATCTGGGCATGAAGTTGTAGGTGAAACGGCTGGGGGAGATGTGAGAATGGATGGGGCCGTTGTAGAATCCATTTATTGGGAGATGTCACCATATGCGGGATTATTCGTTGGTGAGTATAGGGTGTGGAGTAGGGTAATGTCGGTGGGTTTGTCGGTAGTGCGAAAGTATATCGGAGTAAATGGCTGGTAGTGGGTGTAGCGTGCTTGTCGTGGTGGTCAAGTCGTCCGGCCACGTCGGGGGCCCCTGGTAGTCCAGTTCGCGGGCCGCAGCGTGGGCTGCTTCGTTCCCGGGGAGGGAGGGGTGACCTGGGGTCCAAAATATGGTGATGTTAGGAGGGGGTGCAAGGGATTGTAGAAGCTTGAACGCAGGCTGGGGAATTGTCCCGAACAGGTATCTTCGACAGGCTTGCTGTGAGTCGATGATAATGGTGAGGTAGGGGTAGTCGGACGTTGCTGTGTGCGTTGCGAGGGCTATTGCCGTATGGCGGTATGTGGCTACGGTGTAAATGGTGCTGTTTGTGTCAGTGACCACTACGGTTGTATGGGAAGGTGAGGGAGTGTTGTCGATGTAGTGGGTATCGTTGACAGATGGGTATCTCTTGTGTTGGTAGAGAACGCTAGAGTTGCGACGTCCTTTGTTGAACTCGGTATGTATATGTCTTCGAATTAGGGTGACTGATGTTGGCTCGTAGATGAGGTAGTATTGGCTGCAATGCTTCATGATGATCAGGTGTAGGACGGCCTAAATTTTGGAGGACTGTGCGGCCTGTGGCGGGAGCATGTGGAGGCCCAGTTAAAGGAGGCCAGGCTTTGGAGGACTGCGTGGCCTGCGGGGAGGCCACGTTGAAGGAGCTTATCGGTGAGAGTGAAAGCCAGTAGGCCTAAGGCTATCTTGTATGTTCTACGGATGAGAAAGTCTATCTTGGAGTGTTCTTGTGGTCGGAGTGGAACATAGGGAGTGTCATAAGTAAGTCCGTAAATTAGTAATTCTCGCACAAGTTGACACGTGTCATTTTCTTCAAGGCCATGTTTGTGCGTGCATATATGGCGGATGAGGTAGGCCAGTTGTGATATGAAGTGTAGTTGGGGTAGGAGCGCTTCTCCAGATCCATCTGCTTGAAAGCTTACTCTCAGATTCAGGATTCGCAGGGTCTTCACTTGTGGGATGGGTTCCTGGCGGATCATCACCTGATGGTCCAGTGCTCTGCATTGGGGTCTTCCACGGGTATGTGCATGAAGGACAAGGAGGGCCAATTTTAAGTGGTTATAGGTGAGATAACGTAGTTCGAGGTAGTGTATGACAAAGTCCACCCTTTGTTGTAACGCGGATTCTTATACGCCGGATGACCTTTTGGTGATCCACAAGGTAAGATCACCCGCGTAGAAAGCATGATAAAGATCCGCGATTCTGGAAAGCTGCTTCGTCAAATCTTAAGCCCCCTATACATGGACTCGACGAGGGAGAGTTGAGTCGAGAAAAAGGTTTTTTCGACCCGACCCATTCATGTTAAGCGAACGGGGTGAGTCGAAAAGTCGCGGTGAGTCCGTTCGACCCACATGCAAGGAGTGGGTTGACTCGCTCGTCGGGATGCGTCGGCGGGCCGTGAGGAGCTGTATAGTACCTTTTCCGGGAACCCCTCCGGTCCCCTTACCTCGATTCTTTGGATGGAGTTCAAATAAACGCGGGAGGGGCCTAGGTAAGCTGAACCCGCCAGTCGACTCGACCCTCCCTCGTCGTGTCCGTGTATCCGGGGCTTAAAATGGCAATGTTGAATAATATAACTTTACTGAATAATATAATATAACTGAACTGAACAATATAACTAACGGAGATAACTGAACCTTGGGGGATGGGGAGAATGTCGGGTAGGTCAGTGATCCGGGTCGGTTTGCGACAGTTCGGTCGCCTAGACATTCCCGTACATAGTCGAACGTGCCTTGACCGCACCATGTGGTATTCAGGCCATTGAGGATGGCTTCGTGGGTGACGTTATCAAATTCACCGCGAACATCGAAAGCTACGATTGCGCTTTGGTGAATTTTGATAAGGTTGTCTATGAACTGCTCTTCTAGCTGAAGGAGGACGTCTTGTGTTAAAAGGTGTTTACGGAATCCAAACATGGTGTGCAGAAAAAGGTCATTATATTGCAGGTGGGCAGTAAGTCTTGCGTTGATCATATGTTCCATCAGCTTTCCCAGACATGATGTGAGGGATATGGGACGGAGGTTAGTGGGTGCAATAGGCGTATTGTATTTAGGGAAGGGACTAATGTCGGAGTGGCGCCATTCAGGAAGGAGTGTGCCTGCTTGCCAGTGGTGGTTAAAGAAATCTAAGAGACATTCCTGGGCCTCATCGCCGAGATTTCGAAGAAGCTTGTTGGTGATGCGATCGCGGCCAAGAGTCATATGTCTGGTAAGCTTTCTGAGGACCTGGTGTAGATCCTAAGCGGTGAATGGGGTCTCGATTGCAGCGTTAGTGGGACATAAATATAGGACAGAAGTTGGCCTGGGGTGTGTTGAACCACAGCGCAAGCGACAAGACGACCGGACGAGAGCAAAAGGACACGCGAAGCGCTGCCAGAATCAGCGCTTCGTGTGTCCTCTTGCTGTCGTCCGGTCGTCGTGTCGCCTACGATGTGTGTTTGAGAGAGAGAGAGAGAAAGCTCTTTATTAGAGGAAGGCAGAGAGGTCTGCCGACATGTTAACGCCTTCATGCTACTCTGCGGGGTGGGGAGGAGGGAATAAAGTTGCAATAGGAAGTGAGGAGGAACAGAGAGAAGAAAGAAAGAAATAAAAGAAGTAAAAAAAGGAGGCAGCGCGTGTGTTGGGGACCGTCAGTGCGACACGGGAAAAGTCTATAGACGGTGCACACTGCAAGGATATTCTGGTCCTATACTAGCTCAGCGACGCCGATGTCATTGTGGTTTAACATGCATCACTAACTCGCCCAAGCTTTCACGTTGCTAAGCTGGGGTGGGTTGTCAGGTTCCCAAAGAAATGGTCACGGATAGAGTGGAGAAGTTCTCGGCGGAGGGAGGGGAGGGGAGTTCACGGTTTTGGATGAGGCGATTTATTTGTTGGATGGTGGTGGTGCGCCTAAGCTTCTCTCCGATAAGCTTGAGAAGGATATGCCAGGTACGCTTCGGACTGAAGGTACCTTTGAATTGATAGCAGAAGGAGTGCCAATTGTGTACTGTGAGCGGGCGTGCATACTGCACAGCTTGCGGAGTGATGCTGGCGATACGTTTTTTGAGGGATCCGTTGTGTTTTGGTTTCTGTCACAGTTTGATCAGGCCCCTGCGGGCTGTCCATATATGTAGCAGATGAGAATCAGCCGGGGGTGTTTATCGGTGACTTGCACCGTTTTTCGGTGAAGTGCACCGTGTGAACATTATGGAGCCACCCATCGAAACCTCCGAAACCATGCACGACGCCGTCAAGGCGGTAACGTACGAAACGACCGTTAAAAAGGTGAAACGTCTGAGCGAAAAAAATGACACTATCTTCCCGTAGGGCAGGGACGTAGCCAGAGGGGGGGTTTGGGGGTTAGAACCCCCTCCGAAATTTTTTCCAGGCAGCCCTCGAGCCAGACGTAATGCCCCTTTCGGAAAATATCCTCCCTTCCGATAACCCATAACCCCCTCCGAAAAAAATTTCTGGCTACGGCCCTGCCGTAGGGGAACCCTGAGTAGTATGCAAAGCAGCCATGGGGTAGATTCAAGTGCCCATTAGTTTTCAGTTCGTCGTTTCCGTTAGGTTGAGGTACGTAGCTACCGTTATATTTACAGTTTGGTTTCCATGGTAACTACCACACTTTTCACTTACCGGAACTACGGAATGGGAAATTGCGTTGAGCCCATGACTCTTTCGCATACTACTCAGGGTTCCCCTACGGGAAGATGCTGTAGTTTTATTAGAAGCGACGGGGCTATGTCCCTCCCTTGTCGTTGTTGCGCCGTCCACACCCCCACTGCGCATGCTCGGCTTGCTGAACGCCCGGTGGTGTATTACCCTTTAATTGGTCCTGGAGCGACAGTGTTACCGGTGTCTTCCTGGGCCGGCCCGAGATGAGCCGAGCATGCGCAGTGGGGGTGTGGACGGCGCCACAACAAGGGAGGGACATAGCCCCGACCATGATATGCTAGAGCGACAGTGTTGCCGGTGTCTTCCTGGGCCGGCACAAGGCCAGCACGCTTCCCCTTAAAGGGCTCCTGGAGTGACAGTGTTGCCGGTGTCTTCCCCGGCCGGCAAGAGACGAGCACGCTTCCCCTTAAAGGGCTCCTGGAGCGACAGTGTTGCCGGTGTCTTCCTGGGCCAGCACGAGACGAGCACGCTTCCCCTTAAAGGTCTCCTGGAGCGGCAGTATTGCCGGTGTCTTCCTGGGCCGGTGGATGGACGGACGACGGACGACGGACGGCGGACGACGGAGCCGAGAGCAAGAGATGCTTTGCATCTAAAAGTTGAACAAATGCTCCGACAACCGAGGAGGTGAAAGCACACCCCCGTCCCCAAAGACTTCTACACTGCGTCAGCCGGCAGCAGCCGACATCGAAGAGCAGCTGCAAGCAATGCAAGAATTGATCGCGAATATTGTCACGAAGCCAAAGATGACGCAGTTGGCTTGAAGGAAAAACAAGTTTATTGAAGCGAACGTGTGCTCCCCTAACAACTAAAAAAATTTTAGCTTTGCGCGCTTACCTTACACCCATCTCCCCGAAGGGAACCATGAGTAGGATGCGGAACATCATGGGGGTTCCGTTTGCGTTTCCGTTATTTTAGTTAGCCAAATTTGGTGGAAATGCAGTGAACCCTGTAATGCTCATATATCCTACTCATGGTTCCCTTCTGGGAGATGGGTGTAATTTTCCTTATTGCATGCGTATATACGCGAGTGAGACGAGATTGAAGTGGTATCTAAAGGTCTTTATTTAAGTTAGCACGCCGTTAGCCATACGCTAGTGTACGACGACGTGGGGATGAGAAGCGAAGAAGAAGTGGTTCGCAAACTCGTCGACAACACTTACAGCTTGCACGTTGCTCCCGGCGAGAACAAGTCACCGATCCGCGTGAGGTTGTTGTCGAACAAAAGTCTGTCGCACACCTTGCAACTGTGTCCGAAAGTCCGGTCCAGGAAGTCACGTTTGAAGCGATCGTCGAGCTGTGCGTGCTGCACCGCTCGCGCCGCCGCTTTCGCGGCGCGCTCGCGTTCGCGGGCAGCATCGGGATCAGCCTCTCGTCGCTGACGCCTTGACGCGGCTTCTCGTTCGCGTAGGTCCGGGGCTGCCGCTCGCTTCGTACGTTTACGTTCCACTTCGCGTTCCCGAACTTGGGGATCCGCAGCTCGACGTTGACGTTTAGAGAGAGAGAACAAGACTTTATTATCACTATCCGGCGTGTGAGGGAGTGGGTCATGCCGCGCAGGGCTTCGCCACCCCTCTGTCTCGCTAGACCTCTATGTTGCCTGACTCATCATTGGCTACTAGGAGGAGTCTCCGTTCGCCTCCGTTCGCCTCTGTCGGGCCAGCGCAGCATCGAGCCGCTGGGTAGCTTGGAGTTGCATCGCCTGATGGGGCGACGTGACGCACTGTTCAATGTCCGGTGGAAACGAGTCCCAGGTATTCCCCTGCACGGGAACACCACACCCCCACATCAAGTGAGCTAAGGTAGCCGGTCCGTCCCCGCACGCACTGCACATTACACTCGCAAACAATCCGGGGTTCACATGTCGAGCGAGTGCCGGTGTGAGGACAGTCCTGGTTTGTAGTTGTCGTAGAAGGACACCTTCTCTTCTGCTTAAACCTGGATGAGGCGTGGGTAGTTGTCGGCGGGTCTCCCGGTACCAGCCGAGTATCTCTCCGAATTCCATGAGTGGTTCGAAGTTAGCTGTGGTCGTTTCTTCCGCTTCCGAGGGGCGGGGGGGGCGTCGTGCGGCACGCGAGCTCACGCGCGACGGCGTCCGCTTCCTGGTTACGGTTGGCGAAGCGTCCAGAGACGGTCCCCGTGTGGGCTTGAAACCATCTTAGGTGTGTGGTGGTGGTTTTGACATTGGGTAGTATCTTGGCAGGGTTTAGAAGCAGCTTCTCGCTTTCGAAGGGTTGAATCCGCAGCTCTGCGTTGACGTTTAGAAGCCGCTTCACGTTGTGGAACGGTGGAATCAGCAGCTCTACATTGGCGTTGAGAAGCAACTGCTCGTTGCCAAAGTTCGGGATCCGCAGCTCTACGTTGACGTTTAGATGCAGCTTCGCGTTGTCTAACGGTGGTTGAATCCGCTACTCTACGTTGACATTTAGAAGCTGCTTCTCGCTGACGTAGCTGGGGGTCCGTTGCTCGCTTTAAACGTTTACGTTCAGCGTCGCGTGCCCGTCGGTTCGCAGCTTTGTCGTCGATGGATTCGCCGGAGAACCAACCAGAGGAACCGTGGAACCAACGTTGCTGTTAGTGTTTGCGCTGATGCTCTCACTTAATTGCGTCAGCACACTCACTGACGGGGCTGTTGCTTCCGTCCTACTTCATCGGAAGAATCACGGAGTCAAGCGCAAGCACAACCTTCTATGGCACGTACCCACGTGGGGGATTGGCCAAGAAACGGTGGTGTGCGGACGCCGGACCACCGCCGACGCCGCGGCACATACCCCCGACTATAAGACGGGGTGGATTGGCCAAGAAACGGTGGTGTGCGGACGCCGGTGGTGTGCGGACATACCCCCGAGCATAAGATGCTCCGATTCTAAAAATACACAGGCGGCAAAGCAAAGTCAACAAAGTCACGTGCGCAGGCGAGTGTAGGCGAAAAGAATAGCGCGGCGCCTGCTCTGTGGGCATTTATCTCTCGGCCCGAGTGTTTCTCGCATCGTCAAATTGCATCTAGAACACTGTAGACCAAAGAAGATTATTCTAGGCCGGTGACGTTAGTGCGATACACTATCGCTATCAAACGAGATAACACGTACGGCATAAAGAATGGAACACGTGGTTCACTTGGCCCATGGATAACACAGATAACACAGCCCGGTGCAGCCGGTCGGCAAAAACAAAACATAAATAAACAAACGCAATGCATGGTTCGCGGCAATATGCTTTCTCCAATGTTGTGCCACCTCGACCAGATTGAAGCAAGGATGTGTGGAGTTTTTTCACCTGCGCAAGGCAACGGGGACTCTCACGCGCGCTCTTCAAGCAATCAGGGGAAGCGCAAAAAGAAGGACAAGTCAGCGCAGCCAGGAACTTCGGTCAAATCAGAAGCTACAGTACAGGAAATCCAGCTGAGGAACAGGCGCCTCTCACTTGCGTTGCGGCTGCCTCACTTCTTCTGCTTGGAAATGACGTCATGGCATGGCTCTATCAAACGGTGTTTTGGTTCCAAACCTTCAATGTTACCAACGATGTAGTCATCTCCCTGATCATCTCGAAGTTGCCGCTGAAAGACTTTATGTGGATGAGACATCACCTGAAGACAGTGAACGTCCAAACTTGGGATAAGCTTAAGGCAGATTTTTGCAAGCACTGCCGCCTTGATGATGAGGTTGAGACAAAGCAGAAGATGCAGGGTGCTAGCAGCGTTCTGGAGAGAATCGTGCACAGACTTCGCTCTCGGCAAGTTGGAGCTCGTCGAGCAGTGCAGCTAACCTGAGACAGAAGCCGAGAAATAGTAGTTGATCCTGGCCACGCTTTCACCCAAAGCCACGTTTGGTTGTGGGCGACAGTGTTAAATCCAAACACGCTTTGGGAGGCAGCAAACTTTAGCTCCTTGTCACAAGCGAGCTCTTGCCTAACAAATTTCGTTAGTGCACTGAAAGAGGCAGCAGCTGACACATTTATCCTGTCTTCTCGGTGCCGGTGTGCTTGGCAATGTCAGACCGTCCACTGTGGACGATACAAAAATCTGCTCCACATTTATCGCAGCGGACATCGTACTCCGACATCGTCTTCTTTACGAACGGGAACTCCCTCTGCATGTCGTCGTTGAACTTGCATTTACGGTTCGGCATTGTCTTCGGTGCGAGGCCGAAGCATTAAAACAAAGACCGTGTGCTTTCATCAATCCAGCGCGACAAATTCCGTGTAATGTGGTGAACCAACAACGCTCAGTATGTCGAGGGGGAAGCTTGCGACCAAGAAAAACATCAGCAAACGAGCTTGGTATCTGGTTATGACATTGGCTTGCTAACGACAGCCAGCAGACCAATGTTTCTCTAGATAGAGCGAGCTATATCGTTAAAGGACACGAAGAGAAAGTTTGCTCGCTCTAAACGCTGAGATTTGAACTATTAAAGTAACGAACATGACACCACATAGGCAGATCTCATATTTGCCCCACTTTAATATCCTAAATGAAAATGACGCTAGTGGCAGCTTGCGGCCAAGCTGGCCGCGACTGTGAGTCTTCTGGCTATGGCTTGTTACGCGTCTTCCATACTTTCGGCTGAGGGCGGAACAAAACACCGCCCCAGGAGCAGGCTTTCCGGGACAGTGGGACCACAGCCGCAAAACCGGGACATGTCCCGCCTAAATAGGGAAGTTTGGTCACTTTATACCTCTGTCGCACGGGCACTTTCAATCGGGATCGAGCCGATCCCGCTCGAACTCAATCCTGGTTCCCTAAGCGCGATCCAGGCTTCCAAGCGTGATCGAACGAAAGCGGCGATACTCTCGCCCCCGCTGAGTAATGGCACAGGAGCAGACAACCTCAACTAACGCCGCAAATTGTGTGAAATGACTTGACCAAATAAGCGTAGGGTAACATTTGCATATTTACGTATACCTACGACCACACGGAGTTACCAGACGTCGGCCGCGAAGTACATTTTCAGCGCCATCTGGCGTACATGAGAGCAACCGGTGCAACTTCTCGATCGGGATTGAAACATGCCGTGTAGCAGCGGCAGTGCGTCGAGCGCGCTCGAAAACTCGATCGCGATTCACTTCAATCGCGATTGAAAGGGCCCGTGTGACAGGGGTATTACTCAATTCCGACCAGAACCAGCCCCACGGAAAAAGAGAAATATTCAGAAACTCGCATTTCGAGCTACAGGGGCGTTGTATGGGCAGGAGTGCCGTGCCAGCAGTAAAACATGGTTATCCGTGTTAGCTGCATGTTAGCATTCAGGCGGTACGATCAAACGGAACTAGAGGCCCCACTACGATCTCGCAGTCGTGTTTCTTGGTGGTGGCTTCTTACGTCGGCGGCCACCAGTCGTACAAGCAAGATCGCGAAAAAATATTCAGCCAGTAGTTTGTTCAGAATGTCAACATTCTGAAAGACGCAACTCATTCTGTGCCCGAGTTACATAGTTATCCAGTTTGGAGCGATTGTCGCGTTTCGGCGCTTGCGAAAGTTTTCGGCGGGCCGTTTCAAAACGTATACACTGACGTGACTTTGCTCAAATCCAATTAGGAAAAAAATCCCGGGCATCTCCACTAACGTGAAGTCTGAGGAGGAGCGAAGCATGCACTGTATAAGGGTATTCTTGGCGCCTCGACGCTTTCGCCTATGGGGATGAATTGAAACCTGGGGAGGGGCTAAGCATGCAGTGTATAAGTCTATTCTTGGCGCCTTGCCGTTTCTGCCCACGAATGAAGCCGTTGAGGGGTATACAGCTTTGCTGTAAGTCTCGAGTCTTTGAAACGCGACGCATTCTAGCGCGAGGTGTTGGAAAACGAATGTTTCCGTGTGTTCTTTTAATACGCGTCTTTCCCACGGACACGAAAGGTTCTAGCGCGAGGTATTGGAAAACGAGTGTCCCGGTGTGTTCTTTTAGTACGCGTTATGTTCTAGTGTGGGGCGTTAGAAAACGAGTGTCCTGGTGTTTTAATATCGTGGCTACATAATACTGCGACGACATAAGACGCCGACACCCCGAGCCCCTAAGGAGCTTCGGCACTGAAAAAAGTTGTGGTTGTCTTAGGGTTGCGTGTTACACTGGCTTTCCAGAGGTCGCTGGTTCGAAACCGCCCCCCCCCCCCCCAGACCCAGACGTACCGAACATAATGTTCATCTCGACTGCCGTGTTTTTATTCTTCGAGTTATAGTCCTTTTTGTGTGCCATCCGTCGGCCACTTTGCATGCCGTCTGTGTGCCAGGCATACCGGATTATCGATCTACCTAATAATTCTTTCGCATTTAAACAAGAAGGGGGAAGGAAAGAGTGAGGGTGTTAAAGGAGTACTGACACCAATTTTCTGCGTTAATATTATTGCACAGTTCGCTTCCTTTACTCAGCAGAATACCCTGGCTGAAATATTAGCGGTCTGCGACGCGAAGAACATACTTTAATTGGATTTCATTTATCGCGCCGACCGAACAGCACGCAGAGCGGCACTCAGCAAATGGACATCAGCGGGACATCAACCTGTGTTAGCCAAAAGAAGTGACACGGACAGCGCTCGTCAAAAACTCGTGACGTCACTTCAGTTGGGCGGCCCCGCGAGCGGCGAGCGGGCGCCGGCGCATTCACAAACGGTTGCACGTAGCCAGAGCTACAGGCATAACCGCTGCCCAGAAAGGCGCTGTTGGCAAAAATAAACTTTCGCACACGGGAATGGAAGCGATAATATAGCCCGGAATCGCAATAGAAGTCGCCATCAAGACTTTTATGGAAAGCGGTCATCGAATTTTCGTCGCAATGGTAGGCCTCGCACCTTGAGGCAGCTCAGCCGTTCAGCTCCGGCGGCGGCGCGGTTGAAACAACGCCCCCACTTGCCTGCACAGCGTTTTGACGTCCGCACAAAGCGGTGAGGTCATGCCGCGAGATTCTGTCATATGCGCCTTTCGGGATGAACGCGCGGGAATTCGAAACAAACGATTTTCAGGACGTTCAATTAATTAATTATCGCGCGCTTAAGTATTTAAAGTGTTGTTTCCGGTTCGCCAGACCATTAAGCATCGATAAAAGCAATAATAGTGGAACATAAAATTTTCGTGTCAGTACTCCATTAACATTATTCAAACTGGCAACACAATCCACGAAACTCGACAGTGTGTTCAGTCTTAATGTGACCGTAAACTTCATTGAAACTGCAACTCAAGGTCTACGGATTCCTGACATTGCGTGCAGCCTCAGTGTGACAGTAATATCGGTGATGGAATGAGTAGCGGTTGGGTATCTACTGCAGAATCTAATGAGATGTGAGGCAGTCGGTCAACATGAGCGGTTCATGCGAGTGAAGAGGTGAGACCATCAAACGTTGGAACAAATCTACAATTCGTGAGTCTGCATCGGACAGTTGGTTCCCTATGTGGTATGAAAATAAAATAAAACCTTCCGCATAATGTCCTCGGTGATCACCAGCGTGTGAGGAATTTTCGGACTGATTATGATTGTCGTTGCTGCCACTGTGCCTATTCAGAACACAGATTAAGAGGCTGGTGAACTTTTCGTGCTAGTCATTCACCTCTACTCATTCCGTAAGTATTTATTCTCGTTTTGACGCCAATCGCGCTTAGCACATCACATCCTGTCACTACCTATATCTCGGTAAAAACCCGTAGGGCATTTCCAGCGAATGAAGGTAAAAATTACTTCAAGCGATACTGCTGACTGCGGCATTGGGAAACAGTAGAGCCGTCCGCGCCCGGTTTCTGCGCTATAGCCTAACTTTCAGGCGCAGGTGATGTATACGTGTCCTCCAAACGTGCAGGCATGCTTGCAACAACTGAGTTCTGCTATGTGCGATTGCAAAAAAAGGCACCTCGACAGCATGATTCTCTCACCTGATTATCGATGAAGACGAAGCAGCCGCAGGCCCCCAACGGGGACAACATATTACCTTCTTCTGGGGCACAAAAAAAAGAGGCGAGTGTTATTACCTATGCTTCTTACACTGTGGCTGCTTACAATGTTGGAAAAAATGCAACCATATCCTCTGAGATGAATAGGGTTTTAAAACAGAATGGGAAGCGGAAGTGTTTTAAAGGCAGAACACTATTGGAACATTTATCTAAACTCATATGATGACCAGTCCATGTGCATATGCATCTGAGTCACTGTCGAAAAGTGATTTACCTTCCACGCTAGTAAAGGGGGGATGGTCCACCGCTCTTCCCATGAGCAGCGTGATCCCGATCAGGTCGTTTAGTCTTCGCTCTGTTAAGAATAAGGAGGTTCGTTGGCTTGTCTAGCAAGACGAGAAGAACGTAATATAACGGTACTCCTCAGTGCGCTCTTTAATGAGGATCGGGTCATGATGACAATGGCGATGCGTTGCGTCATGTATCACGCGTCATACGCACCTACTCATACGCGATCGTCCTGATCCCAAACGGGCACAATGGCATCCTGATACACTCTGAGCTGCACTCCTCCGCCAGTGCGTATTCGCTCCTCGATGTAAGAAGTAGGATGACTTGCCGCTGTCTCCTGCGATGTAGGAGTTCGGAATGCTACTGCTCAATCTGTCCCCAATTTATGAGTAGGTTGTTCCTGATAACTACGAAAATGTTCCCACACACAGAAAGCCACCCTAATAGCAATATTACAGACGGGTGTTTTTCTGGCTTCCCTGCCTAGCGCCAATCCCGCTATTAGTTTTGTGAATGAAAACTGTGAATTGAAATTACGTCCCGTTTAAAGGGGCCATGCAGACAAAATACAAGTTTGTTTCAGTTGAAAGATTTCGTGTTTTATAGTGCCCCCACCGCTTGCCCGGCAGCTAACGATGCCGTATTCACTGAGAAATTAATGAATTTGTGTTAAAATTTTGATTCTCCCGCCAAATCGTGTTTTCCGGACGCCTGCCATGAAATCACAAGGGTGGGTATCCAAAGAAACTTCCGCGGACCGTTGTCCGCCGTTGCTTTATTTTTGACCATGTTTTGCACGTGGCTTGTTTTTGTTAAGGTAGAAAGTAATCGTTTCGTGAAACATGGGGTATGCTCGACAAACAGGGTCACGTAAGGCAACGGCGCTTACGCCAATCGACAAGTGCCGTGTAAGACAACCCTGAAGCGGCGGAGTGCTGTGCAGCTAAAACAAGCATAGTGCGCCCAGTACCAACAGCAGTGCGCATCGGTACTTCTATGCTTACGAGTATTTCCGTAACTTTCATTGTTTACCCCACATTCTTGGTGCTGTAAAACGAATATGCATTACATTTAACCGTGAATAGCTCGTTCGGCAAGCTTATAAACCCTGCCTAATATGCGTTTGCTTTTGCTGGCCTCAGCCAATCGCACGGCTGGGCATATGACATCATACGTTCGGTTGCGGGAAATGAGCTAGTCGGTTGCATGGCCATTCCGTTTTTTCCTTATTACACAGCTTATTTGAGGGAAGTGTGCGTTAAAAGTGGTGTTAGTATGATTCTAACGAGGCGATCTTTTGAATGAACCAAACGTGTGTTTTGTCTGCATGGTCCATTTAATGGGAAATCCGTAAGAACCCTTCTCCTTACGAAAGTGCATACTGGGAACAAGAGGGGGGTTCATAAGTAAATGAGCAATACGCTCAGAAGAAAAATAGCCAGCTTCTGGTAGCAACATTCATAACAAGTATTTATGTGATCTTCCCACCGTAGCTATATTCCTGCTGTAGTTTCATGACTTGACACTAGAAGCGGAACTAAGTTCGTGTAATAATTCTCCTAAAAAATTCCATACTAGTGGCATGTATTACATTATTACGACTATGAAAAAGAGGTTCTGAACAAAAATGTCCCGCTATTAGAGAGACTCAGGTGGGGGCTGAAACGACCACTCCGCGGTACCCAAATCCTGCTCATGGTTCATTACTTAGCTGTAGGAGCGCAACTTTATAGTGAAAGATTGCTCCGGATCAAGTATGTATACGAATGCCCCGACTAGTGAAGGAA
This sequence comes from Haemaphysalis longicornis, assembly GCF_048455015.1. Taxonomy (NCBI): domain Eukaryota; kingdom Metazoa; phylum Arthropoda; class Arachnida; order Ixodida; family Ixodidae; genus Haemaphysalis; species Haemaphysalis longicornis. The sequence goes on from NW_027526203.1 coordinate 171,966,701, forward strand.
TGCGAAGAACTGGTGATGATGCCCCAAAATTTGAGCCCTCTAGCCTGGTGGTTATCATTGGGGGAGAGGGACTCCATACTTTAGAGGTATTTGCATACAACGCAGGGCTATGGTACGGAATCCGGAGAATCAATCTGGCGCGATTGATAAGGCCCATAGAAGGTGCCTGTGATTTGTACATGAATTGTCCGGCGAGTGAGGTACGCTCTAAAAAATTTCCCCGCATTTCCCCGAGGGGAAGAATGTCAAAGTGCGAATGCAGGAGTTGAATTTGCGCGGTTCGGTAATGTTTGCGAAAGAGAGATCACACACACACACACAACTACAAAGAAAGAAAGATGCATTTATTCACAGACACCTATTTGTGTTGTCGTTGTACTTGATTGCTAGAGCGGATCTCAGCTTTGAAATTTCGTGTCAGTACTCCTTTAAGAGGGTGCATTAGCCCTTCTCACGCCCGATTCCTGGCCAATCCCCCACGTGGGTATGTGCCATGCACAGACACCTATTTGTGTTGTCGTTGTACTTGATTGCTAGAGCGGATCTCAGCTTTGAAATTTCCTGTCAGTACTCCTTTAAGCGGGTGCATTAGCCCTTCTAACGCCCGATTCCTGGCCAATCCCCCACGTGGGTATGTGCCATGTCAGCGGCCAGGCAGCGCGCGCCCATCTCCCCCCGTTGCCAAGGAAGACGAGGAGATTCCTGGCCAATCCCCCACGTGGGTATGTGCCATCTCCCCCCGTTGCCAAGGAAGACGAGGAGCGCGCGCACCTGCAGCTGTTGCTATGTGGACGGACGGCGGTCAACGGAATTCAGGGTCGCTTATAAAGTGCATTCGCACTTAATAAAGACAAAGGACATCTAATAGTGTGTGGCTTATCGTAGCCACGAGAGAAAGCGTGCTGCTTCTGCTCGTTGCTGAGTTTCACCTTAAATGCGACATGTTTTGTGCCCCGAAGTGCGTATGCTGAGATCGTAGTGTCGGTGATGGTCCCCAACTTCCTGAGCCATCTTTTGTTTGGCGGAAAGAGCTTGCGGCGGTGATGGAGCCGCTGGAGGCTCGAAAAGCAATTTAATATTCGGGTTACTAGAAACCATTTACTGAGAGTAATTCCATTACTTTTAAAGAGCGTGGCGTAAATTTTCGCCACTTTTTACTACATCTCTTATGTTGGCGCCGGCATCAGTTCCAGTGTAACAGGCGATTGGTGTGATGGCGTGAGTTCCGGCACGGTTAGCAAACGTGTCTGCCAAGCGCCGTGCTGAGACCAGCGGGGAGAATGAACTTCCCGATGCCGGCGCGGAGCTTGCTGTAACCACGTATCGTTTCTTTCGCCTCCTGCTTCCACATACGTGTTGTCACTGCGTCCGATTTTAACTTCAGGCGGGCTCGCTTCTGGCTGCCGCAGTACTAGTTTCTGGTTATCGGTGATGGCGTCTTTCCGCGGACTTTCGGTGATCACGGTTGATTACCACGGCATCTGGGGACGGCCAACATCCATAGAAAATCGCTCAATGAGCCTAATAACGCTTTAAATTGCCACAGAGATTACGGAGCTCGGAGTAGACGTGAATGTTAGCACGGCATGGTGGCTGATGCTATCGTATGCTTTGGGTATGTCCATGTCCAATGCAGAGCGCATCAAATGGAGTAGCCACCAATTCCGAGAGGGTGGAGAGGCAAACTAAATAACCACCCAATTCCAGGTGCGGCCGGAGCCGATTTCTAAAGGATAATAATGCCAGTAATGCCCACCGAACTACTGAAGGTGCGCGGTTAAGCATATACGCTCTACCAGCTTCCTAAGGGTCATGGAAGAGATATGGGCCACGGGTTAGCAAGAACCGTTGACTGTTTGCCAGGTTACAAAGTAATGCTCGTATCCAGAATGTGGGTATATCTGAAGATAGCCACACCTCATTAATCGCTCGTAAGGGGAGAGAGGGGAAGGCATCATCCATGCTTCGGAATGCCTCATATGTGACGCTATATGGGCCAGTTGCAGTGCGCGGCCTGAGCTCATCGCCAGAGACCAAGACCTCAGCGAAAGTGAAGGGGATGAAAACATACCATCTACTGCCGCCGAGTCCGAGTCGCGGCCAACATTAGGCGGAATTCGAAAAGGTGGTGCAGTGACGGAATGTGGGATGCCTAATTCCGGGAATAAGGTGTCGTCTAGGTGGGAGGGAAAAGGTGCCTTGATGTGAGTTTGACGCCAACGACTGACTGGGTGCGAGTTCTGGAATACAAAATTCTGGCCTTATACACCATAACGTAAGCGATATGAATTCCATATGCGCTGTGGGGCCGTTTTTCCCTTCGGAAAGTTGGGACCAGAAATGAAAATCGTGAGAGCAGCTTCACAAAGTTACCACTCCCTTGTACATGGGAGTTCAACATACAGAATTTTTAACAGAAAGCATACTTAAGATAGTAGCAGCACTCAAGAATATGAAATAGCACTCAACATTATGCCACCGGGCTGAACATCATGCTACCATACTCGAATCACTCACATCACTCGGGTAATAAAACACTCCTGAATAAAGCACTCCGAAAATAGACCAGTCTCGTCAACAGAAGGATTTGATTAAAATATTCGGGATACGAATATGATCGAGATTTTCTTTATGTAAACGATTTAAAAGAACAGGTAGAGCGTAAAGCATTGACTGTTGATGGTAATATGTTTTGGTAATAGGTAATAGGAACCTAGGTCGCACCTAGGTTCCTTATACCTGGTTTGTCTAATAGGGTAATTGCTTTTCATGTCCACCAAAGTAATTGTAAACGTGAAATACTAGGAAGATGTTGGACTTACGGAAAATCTGAGCTCGGGTGAAGAAGAGGCACATTTGCAATACAGCGGGTTCCACTTTCCTGCATCTAATGCAACGTCGCGAGATTTGTACTGCCTGTAGTGCCGTAATCAATGCTGCAATAGTGCTGGAGGGAGGACACAGGTGCACTATAAAATATAGGTTTAATCTTCTTTGGAACAAAGTGTCTCACTCGATCAGACATACCTCGTGTCAAAAAACACTTTATTTCATAGGTAATCAGTGTGCCTATGCCGAGGTAAATTCTGCGGAAAAACTGCTGCTAGAATTTATATTGAGATGACGAACTGAACCTTCTGATTGTCCAAACGCAGATGCATTGGTCTAGTGAGATGTTTTCCTATCGGTATGTATAGTACACGTCTGTGATTTGCGGCTGCCCTGGCTTCCACTTCCACCAATGCTTCATTTGCTTTCTTTTGCACGTCGCTATCAGGGGCATCTGCAATGAAAACAGTCGAATCATATCCGTAAGCAATAGCTGTGCATTTTGTGCGCAGTGGACAATGTAATTAACACGCATTGAAAATAAATGCAGTTCTAAGATATTTTCTTCACGCACATCGTCTATAATTCTGCGATGAGAGGACTTGACGACACGGATATGGACATACTGCGTTCGATGTGATAAATATGAGGCCAGCAATTCATACTTTCTTTCCGCGTTATTCTTGACGTCTCTGCTGAGCGATGTTTTCTAAATACATGTTGGAAACCAAGAATATTATGCTGTTGCGACCGGGTGGGCCGACCCGAGCCGAGCACTGTCGCCTCCGGCATACGTGTGGTAGCGTGGTGTGACGAGCAGCCAGCCGCTGTTGCAGCCGTGAAGAAGTCCAGAAGCCGTAGGCTAACGTAACTGTTTACTTCATAGCGAGAGGTGAGCCGTAGCCAAAGAACAATGCCCCGGCGAGCGAGGTAACATACAGGACTCTAGCAGAGTGACAGCAATGATTCGCTGCTCAAACAGGAATGGGTTATAGCGCTTGCGGGGCCTCTATTTATACACAAAAGCGCAACGGTCAAAACGCCAACAAGCGGTAACACGTGACGAACGTCACAGACACACACAACGCTCTTTCCAGATTTGTCTCTCACATCCTCCTATGGTTTCTTCTGACCCACCCCCACAGGACGTGACCTGGCCTGAAAACTACCGCAAAGCAAAGATCCTCAGTCGTCAGCGTCTCCAGGAATCCTCCCCTGTAAGTTTTCTCACAGCTCTAAAACGTCTGCCGAGAAAAGGAGAAGTTATTGCAAACAAGATCTACGCAAACTCTGCATATACTCCCGACATTCTTTTTAAATGGACCTATCCTCGTACAGCATATACTCCAAAGTGCAAATTTTGTGGGGAATCAGTCGTTCCCAATCTTTACCACCTTATCTGGATGTGCTCTGCCTTTTCACAAGGACGATCAGAACTTTTAACACTACACTCCATCCCGTGTGATGAACAGGACCATGTTCGTCAAAAGCGCGCTAATCCCTCCTTATTAAGCCAGTTGTAGAATGCTCTCTTCAGAATGGTCTCTATAAAGCCGTTTGATTCGTGATTGACTCAGCCCTGTATGGGTCAGTGATTATGTGACAAGTGCGAACTGACTTTCTAGTGGGACAAGAAGCGCAAATGTGTTTTCGATGACTTTTTATTTTCATATTTTTTTCCCTTTTCCCATTCTCCCCCATCTCCTTCAGGGTCTTATGACCTCCTCCAATAAACAGCCAATCAATCAATCAATTCCAGAGTTCGTGAGCAGTCGATAGCATCGGCGCACGTTGAGTCCAAGAGTGGGGAGAGAGGAGGACTCCGCTGCGATCGCGGGGCCTCTGTGTCCTTGAACAAGTCTCGGCGCGCCCCCCGGCAACTGCAGGTTTGAAATGCGCCGAAAGCGAAGTGTCTGGTCCGGGCTTGTCGAGGCAAGAAAACATGAATCACTGACAAGGGGGGGCTGCCTGAAAGGCGCACGCAGTGGCTTCGCCGCACAGCCGAGGAGTGATGCGGGAAAGTAGGGTGGCGCGCCGATTCGTAACAATGCTTAATAAATTTGGTAATATTGTTGTATGTATTAGTTGTGATACGTTTCGAAAATACTGGCAGTAGAGATATACGTCGGTAAATATTTGGAATGTTTCTGTAGCCATTCTTAAAGATTGGCAGTACCCGAGCTGTCAAGGAAAGACGCTGGCAGAGAGAGCGAGAGAGCGGAAGACAACACTTATTTGCCTTACATCGTTTTGAAGTGAAGGAAACAAAGTCCCTTTATCCCCCTCAGACGGCGGCCAGAAGCCCTGGGGCTCCGGCGGTGTCATCGGCTATTCGGACAACAGGGATCTGTATGTCAAGGTCGGAACTGCGCCGAACAGTCTCCCGATGCTCCTGGGTCTGAATTGAGAATCACCTAATGGGAACATTCCCATATAATGTGGCATAGTTCTGTCCTGCATGCACATAGCTTACGCTACCTCGTGTGGAGCCCGGGGTAACAGTTACTATATATGACCGTATAGCGGAATGTATTTGTCTTTAAGAGGCGCCATGCTACAGACTGCCAGTGTTGAGAGTCCTGTGAGCGGGAGGATATTTAACCCGCTCCAATCTGTAATGGGTAATGCTGTCCCTGTACGAGACCATGCTAACACTCACCAACCCAGCAAGCGAGAAGTGCCGAGATGTTTTTCGAAGCGATCGGCTCGGTTAGCCAGACCTCGAACCGCGCGTGAGTATTCTCGTTCCCGGGAAGAGGAGAGTGTGCAGACGCCCATGCGATTTGGACCCTCCTCCGGTCTTTGAAACCCACCAGAATTCTTAGCGCCTCTGACGACACCCGTCCCTACGCAAGTTTCCTGATTGCTGTTTTGGAGTCGCTGAATATGAAGTTTGCTTTCTGGTTGGGCGCTTCCGATGACGACGTGAGTATCTTGCCGTTGATTACGGAATCGCCCTTCCGATCGATAGCTAACATGGTCATGGCATCGCAAACAGCGTTTTCGGCGGCGTCCACGTACACTACGCCCTCGGAGTATTCAAATAGTAGGGCTTTCGCTTTTTCTGGGTTTATTTCTTCGGTGTGTTCGGGATGCATGTTCTTCGGACGTGTATGCTGTGGTGAGGGGAAACTCCCTCGAAGGTTCTTTTCAGGTATTCTGTGGCGAGGCGTCGCGGGTGTACGATGAAGTAGTCGCGCGTGCCTGAACGTCGACGAGGAAGACGCACCGTTGTCCTCGTATACAACGGTCTACTCGGCAGCCGCTCACGATATGGCACCCTGTAGCAGTGGGTAGGATGCAACCGTGGACTGCCGGTCGCCGACGGGCAGCAGGCGGCGGGTCGTCCAAGGGCGGAGCACGCCAACGTTGCGCGCATTCACGAGACAGGAGCCGCGCCTCGACGCCAGGATGCCAAGGCGCCAGGTAGACCCCTATTGAGCTCGGGTCCCGAAAACCCGACGAGCTTCGAGTCTTCCACCTGGACGTCGCGCTGCTTCAACCTGCTCCGTCCACTCCTCCCGGCGTTCTCCTCTGTTCTCTTCTATTCTCCCCTGGCCTCTCTAGCTCTTTGGTTGTGGCCGCCTTTTATTGGTCCACGTCCTCCCCTCGTGTGACTGGCCGCTTTTTTTTCTTCGGCAAGGCCGGATGAGGGCAATCCCTTCATGGTCATGCTCCCGCGTCGAAACGAGTCGTCCAAACGAGCGCGTCACCTCACAATGCATGCATTCGCAGACTTCACGGGGAATCTCGGGTTTGGCGCCAAATTGATACTCATACCGGATGCCTTGAGTTAATAAAAGCTGCGATCTTTGTATGCATCTCTAGCTGCGAAACTCGTTGCGCCTACATTAGTTCCTCCAAGGTGTTATGAACTCTCCTAGCGCCTCGAAACGTTCGTTGAGCGCGGTAACGGGTATTCCGAGAGCTTGCTTATATACCTTCCTTATCAGTATGTTGATTTTTGTCTTTTCGTCCGCCCTCAGCCTCTATAAAGATGTTACGTACGCTATACGGCTCAGAACGAACACTTGTGTAGTAGACGGATCAAGTTGGCCTCATTCAATCCGCGACGTATTTTGGCTATCCTAGGAATCAGTCTGGCCGTTTGGTGGACGCTTTTTTTTTTCTAAATCTTTAAAGGGACAGACAACCGATTTTTGTCGAGTGCGTGTCATCTAGCTGATATGAAAGCCAGAGTTTTATACATTGAGGTAGCCGCAGGGAATTTCTAAATAAATTGGTCGGACATAAATTTAATTTGGCAATAAGCTTTCTAAAGTCTGAAAGGTGGCGCCATGTAATAGTGCCTAGACTTGACCCTACCGTGCGGATACCATGGCCTCCGAGATGACCCAAAAAATGCGCAGGGGTGATCTCGTACGCCACGCGTATATATACAAACAATTCTGTCTGTTTCAATGCATGATTTAAAAGCCGGATGAAAAACTTGGAAAGACGGCATTTTTTAATTTTTTAGCAGGGCACAAGTTTTTAAATATTTCTTTTCATCCCACGTACAATAGTAAAAGTAGGTTTCCGCGCCGTTCATTGTCATGATTGCCCGCATTCCTTTCGGCATAATACGTATGGCTGATAAATCTAAAACTTCCACTTACAAACGAAGTGGGGCACTATAAGGAAAACCGTTTTAAGTGATTCCCTTTCATTTTGGACAGAGGGCATATGATCCACAAAAACCGAGTGTCTGCCCCTTTAAAGCTTCGTAATTGTATCCGTTGTCCTGAATTCTCAAACCAAGGATCCCGATAGTCGCCACGACCGGTATGAGATAACCATTAGTGAAGAGCTCGATTGTTCTTCTAAGGCACGGCTGTTTCCTGTCCTTGTTGGTTGGTAAAGTAACAATTCCGATTTCTGCGGCGAGCACGATAGACATCTCGGCTTCACGTACTCTTTGACCGCGTCGATCGCTGTTTGGAGTATATCCACAATTCGGCCATCACTACCTCTGGTATTTCCAAGGGTGATGTCGTCATGGCAGAAGCTGTAATTCAGGCCTTATATCGGGTCTATTATTTCTGGAATCCCAATTATGGCAACATTAAAGAGATAAGGCAACAGGACGGATCCTTGTGGCGTTCTACCGCTACCCAACTCTGGTTCCTCGGAACTGACCCCTCCGATACTTACTCGAGTATTTAGATACTTCCTTGGGCTTTCCTTCGTTAAGTCCAAATCCAGTATTGCTCTGGCGTCTAAGGACGAGCTCACGTTTCTGTCTAAGATGTTATGTTTGAGGCGTAGCATTACGTCCCGGGCAGACAATGATGAGTTCCATCTGCTTGCGGACGCACAATGTTAGCGAGATGGGATTCAAGTTTTTCTATTGCAATACTTCCAGGGCTTTGGGATCATGACCACTTTGGCCTACTTTCACTGCCGCGGGATGCTGCCTCTTTTCCAGCACACGTTCATGTACTTCGTCAAGGTTTCTATGGATTTGTTTTGTGGAATTCTTAAAATTTTCTTGAGACCAGCCGGAGCAACCCGAACCTCGGCAACTGTAACGGGTCGGTGAAGATCTGAATTTTTTTCCTGTGTAAGGGTTTAGTGCCTTCTTTTTGGTATCCAATATATCTGTCTTTATTTATTTATTTTTGAGAAAGTCCTGCTTTGTTGCCTGGCATGTGAGAATGATCTTACATAAATGGTGTTTCGGGTTGTCGAACTACCTTCCGGATCAATTAGGTGTCTATGAATGTGTCGAGTTATAGGGAGATCAATCTGCAGCTCCATGCCGTTGCACGTGCTATGCTATACCAGTTCTGGCTGTTCAGCTGATTCGCGTAGTAATCGATTTTTTAGATGCGACGCATCTCTTTGACTCGCCTTGTCCCTCCATCCATCCGTAGTCCTCACGCCTCTCCCCCATTCTCCTCGCCACGCCAGCTGCGCGGTAACGCCGCTCTCACCGCAGCGCCATCTTGCGTTAGCGCTCGCTCCCCTCCCCATGCCAGCTGTGCGTCAGCGCACGTTAGCGCTCAGTTAACACATGTGCATGCGCTACTCTCTCTCATTCCCCTCACCGTTAACGCGTGGTACATATAAACGCGATAACAGCGCCGCTCCGCTCAGTCGCTCCACCGCCGCCGCTCCGATGACATCCGATGACCACCGATGATTTTATGGAGACTAACAGGTCTGCTACCGCGATGGTCGGCGCAACCGTAACAAGCACCGCCCAGATGCGTCGCATCACCCCATGGTTTCCCCCCGCGGAAAGATGTGGTCAATTTTTGTTTAATAAAGGTATTTCTCTCAGGCTACAATATTGTTTCTTACTGAGCCTTCTATGCAGTCCATTCTTGGCACGGGCCCGTGCAAGCCGTCGTTCACTATTGTGCTCCGGGTGCATGTGCTTGGGGATCGGGCTAACGGTGAGTCGCCGTGCCGTTGTCGCTGGTAGTGGGACGGTCAGGAGAGACCCGGTTTGTAGTTGGCGGTATAGCACCGCTTCTTTCCTTGAAAGTCTTGGGTGAGGCGGGGGTCTCGTCCGTCGGTTGTTGCGGTACCATGGCAGGATGTCCCCGTACCTCGTGATGGGGGCACACTCGGGAGTCGCCGCCCGCTCAGCAGACGTGGCCGTTGCGTCGTCGTCCGCCGAGCGGAGTGTGAGCGCGCGCGCAGCGGCGTCGGCCGTCTCATTGCGGTTGGCGAGACCCGCTCCGGTGTGGAGGGGGCCCGCGTGTGCGGGGAACCACCGCTGAGTCACTGGGGTGGTCGGGGGATGCGTGGCACTAAGCACTCTCACAGCACTGGCACTCACTGTGTTTGTGGCGTATCTAAGCACTGCAGTTCGCGAGTCACTGAGTACTGTTGTGCACGTCGGGTCCACCATGGCCAAGGCAATGGCCATTTCCTCTGCCTGGTGTGGGTCCGCTGCGGCGAAGCTGCCCGCGCTGCGTGTGTCTCCGGTGACGGCGTCCACCACCACCGCTGCGTAGGTGCCCGGTCGGTGCGGGTATGCCGCTGCGTCGGCGTATTTGGCTCCTCTGTCGTTGGCATATAGAGTTCTTAGAGGCTCGCCCCTTCGGGGCTCGCTCCTAATTGCAGGCATTAATAAAGGTTGTTCTCTCTCTCTCTCTCCATTCTTGGCTTCCCACATGCGCAATAGCCTGCTGTGGGCCGTGTTTAGTTCTTCGTCTTCTGGGATGGATTTAGTAGCCTTTTCTGCGCATTTGTGTCATTAGTCTATGACTTGTCCACAATTTCGCTAGTGGAGGCTTCTGCTCGTCTTGCTCGACGGAGCGAATCCCATTCCGTTGTCAGTTAACCTTTGTGTTTAGATTCACAGCGGTAGTTACCATAAAATGATTAATTCCCCACTTTTCAAGAGTGTTAAGACAATCAGGCTTCGGCACGTTCATGACGACTGCCAAGGTGGAGGTCCTATCCTAGTGTGCTGCGTGAGATCGGTCGCCAGAATGAGACCCTTCTGCTGTGCGTCCAGTCAGAGGTTGCTTCCCTTGGAGGTGTTTCTAACGTAGCACCAGGCGGGGTTGCAGTCGCCCACAACGACGAGTGACTGTCTTATGACTATGTTTAGGACTTTACAGGATAGGACTGTGAACCTGTGTCTTTTTCTAGGACTACTCGTTAAGAACAAAAACGCTGCCTTCGCTTCCTTTTTGGTCGGAATAATTCCGACGTGGACATGACGGTCACGACGCCAGTCTCGTGCTGAATGCAGGCCCGTAGCCAGAGGGGGGGCCCTAGGGGCCCGGGCCCCCCCCCCCCCCCCGAAATTTTTATGAGGGGAGGCGGGGAGGGTGTTCTTCAGCAGCAGGGATTTCGGCACTCCGCTGCATCACGAAATTTGTCTACAGCAGATGACCATGTGCAAAACTGAGCATATCTTTCCGTGCCCGTGTCCTGCGCCGCGTAAGCAACACGGAGCATCAGAAAAGAGTACAGGAAGCCGCATGCGACAGTCGGCGCCTGATAAACAGAGTAGGGCGACTGCGATACCGACTTTGCTGCCACTGCCGCTCGGACCACCCACACCATTAATTTCACCCCCAAACATGCCCAGCCTGTGGCGCCCTCGACGAGCACTTCACTCTCTGTGCGAGGGCGCAGCAGACCCCTTGCCTCCCAGTCCATCTGGCAGCAGGCGCTGCGCGACCCGGAGGCATCAAGCCAGGTCTACGTGATGTCGCGAAAGCCGTCTTCGCCGTCCTGGGTTCGACCACCCAAGTCTGCTGTCGACCGAGTGCCCCCTCCCCTCACCCCACTCATCGGCGAGGAACATCCCGTCGTCTACACAATGACGCGTCTTCGACCCGTGCCGCGGCTGCTGGACATAATCCGCTTTCGGCGGCCCTCTCGGCCACCCAACCGCCCCAGAATGCCCCCTTAATGACCGGAAACGTTCCGAAGAGGTGGCGACAAAGGCTTCATGCGGCGCCTCACTTTTGGCGGCAGGCTTGACGTTCCTGTCTGCTTCTTTGGGGACGTGCCGCGCATCGTTCTCCAGCACTTTGCGGTGTGGCTGATGACTCTGTAAAGGCCGTTGTTCAATGAGCCGCCAATGCCAGTATACCAGAAGGGGTCCCAGATGTCCTCCCGACGCTTCAACATCGGTGGTCCGAAGGGCTTCGACCTTAGGCAGATTGCCTCACCGGAGTCAACCAGACCTTTACGTGTGCGAGAGGGAAACGTGCCCCCTCTGTGTGAGAGTGTGGGCGAGAATATGAGCGCCATGGATTTTTGTGATTGGTGCGTTCCTAATAACAGCGGGAGAAAGTGGACGGAACTACGGCACTGCCTGTTCACGCTGGGCAAGAATGTAAATACTTCTACATAAAGTTTTCTTTCTCCCTCAACTTGGTCCTCATGAGTGCTCCGGCACGACACCAACGGCGGTCAACTTCGACCATGCTACCCCGGTTCACAACAGTGACCACCCCGGCCCTGGCAATCGCGGCGGCCTTCTGGCCCGCCCCTCCCCATTCCCTTGATCCCTGAGTTAAACAATGTTGTTCTCTCTCTCTCTCTCTCTCTCTCCGCCCCCACCAAGCAAAATCTGCGACACGGAGCGACACAGGGCGCCCCCGGCTCAAATTCAGTGGCGAGGTCCTTTGCAATGGAGGCCAAGACGCACTGCAGTTCAGCCGGTGTTTGGGACGGAATATATCGCGTGTTTGCCCTCCTTTGTGTGGTGTTCTCTGCGTTCCTCATTATGAGCACAAAAAACAAGAGGCAAGGTTCAACACTGATGAACTACTTCAACAAGCTTCCGAAGGTAAGATTTCTAGATTTGGGCAATTTTACATAAGTGCGAAAGCGTAATAGAACGCATATACAATGCATCAGAATTTGTTATGTCGAGTTTGCTCCGCGATCGCACATCGGCCCATCGTACGCACTTCGGCTCTGGCAGGCCTTTCTTCAGTGCTTTAAGGAAGAAGGACCTGGCCGCTTCTTCGCAGAGCCGCCCCAATACCGCCAAACCTCAAAGGAGTGGACACGGTCCCCGTCTTCCACCACGTCAACCCACTTTATTACTGCCGCAGTAGTTTTAACCTGTTATATGCAGAAATAAAAACGTACAAAAAATATTTCGGCTATTCGTAGTTTTATTTTTGGCCCAGAGTAACGTAGTTTTATTTTTATTAGCGGTATTTGTTGAGACATATTGCCCGTATGAAAATATTGTACTATTTGGTAGATTACTTTCCAAACTAAAGATATAAAAAAGTAGAATAGTACTTAAAAACTCAAATAATTTATATACTGCTATTTTACGGAAACTAATTACTGAAAATGGGTACTTTCTTGAAATAGTCAAGGCCTACAGCGAGTGGGCCCCCCCCGAACGAAATTCCTGGCTACGGGCCTGGCTGAATGACCGGTAAATTACTCCTTACGAGAATACTTACAGGCGTATTAGGCAGTTTTAGCATATCGTTACCGTGTTTGTGTTACCGTTTACCGTGTTACCGGAAGCCGCTGGCGATGGTGAAGCCTGTGCCGGTAAGTTACCTTTCGCGGTAACTCGTGCACTGCGCAGTTGACTCCCGCAAATACGGTAAAAGGTAGCGTAAACACGGTAACGATATGCTAAAACTCTCTATTATCTTCACAGGTGTTACCGTAAGATTTACCCGGGATAGTTTTGCCTGTCCCCCCGTCTCCTGTAGCGCTATTATGTCCGGCACCTCCTGGCCTTACGTGTCTACGAACTGCTGGAAGTCCTCCCGTTTACGGCGCAACACGTGGCATATCTGCTGCCAGCACGTGTCTCTCCTTAAGGCCTATAAGCGGTACCTCCGGCAAGGTCGTTCCGTTCCGGCCAAAACCATTCCGGCGGGCGGAACGCACGGCGGATGGCGGAAGGGGTTTATACGGTCTCCATGGCACAGCGCGCGCTCCGGCGCCGCTAGAGCCATCTTATTGGCCAGCGAGCTCAATGACGTGCCTGCACTGCTTTTAGTTTTTTTAATGCGTGCTTAATTTCAGGACGTTTGTTGTGTGCTTTCGGCGTTGAGAGGCCGGGATATGGATTTACACGGACGTAAGTAGTGTGAGAGCAGTCTGGAAAAACTACCCTGACCTGGGCAATGGTCGTACTTGCACGGGAAACGCGCAGCGCCCCGCGTCGTATGTTGCACCTCGGCGTCAATATTTCTGGAAAGCACAAAGCTACATAACAAGCTGCCAGCCGGCGCCCGCGCGACTGCACAAAGGCAGTCGTAGGTAAAAACTGTCGGCAGCTGATTTTAAGCAACGCACGTACATACCGCGGTTTGCTTGTGCATGTTTATGCCCTTTGTTCAGATACCCTTATTTATCATCGCTAGGCAGCCTCTCCAGGATACTTATTATTAAAACCAAATAAGCCGCGGATCTCGTTAGGGGCGAACGGATCTGATAGTACAGTGAAGCTAGAAGCGTCAAGTTCATATCGTAGCATCGCCCCCGCTCCTCCACCGACCTCCCGCCTGTCATATTCGACCTGCAGCTGTAGGACACCACGGGACGCTGCCGCTTCCCATCATTTGTTTAGGTTCCGCAGGAATTTCGATCAAGGGCCATAATATAGTTTTAAACCTCCAGTTTAACTACCCAACAGCACTTGTGCGAGTTTATTCAGCTTAGATTTGATGTGACCCCAGTTTGAGAACTGTAGTAAAGCATTAAGTCAACTGGGGCGGGTGGATCGCCATATCCACCCCCCTCCTTACTAACAACAAGTACCCATCTTCCAACCTCTCCCCCACACGAACCCCTAACAACTCCACAATTCTGTAAATATTTCGAAATGACTCCAAACCAAGCAGCTTCATCAAGAAATGAGCATGACCAAGCCCTTGGAATACCCATGTACGCTCCAAACAAAAAAATACGGCGCGTTCGGTGCGCGTCACACTTTCGAAGAAGTAATCAAGGCGCAAGCCGTGCACCACACTGTCCACCTAGAGCCCCTCACCAAGATGGCCGCCGGCAGACACCTATTAGACAGCCTGCGCATATTATATGAGAAGACCGTCGGCGACAAGATATCCACTCCTGCGGAGCTCTGAGACCAGGAACTTGAGGAAATCGCACGTTATTTGTACTGACACAGCTACGTGGAGCTATGGTTCCAGCAGCCACCGACGGCTTGAGCAAAGTTCCTGACCCTTGCTCCACCCAAACCAAACACCCATAGGAGGACGAAGAACTGGCTTTTGCCCTGGCCCTATATAGCAGCTGCCCAATTGCGGAAAATGATTAGCGATTCCCGTCAAGCGATCTGCAAAACGAAGAATTTCCAGCGCAAGGCGCAGGGTCTTTACCCGCCACGAGACGAACCAAAACACCAGAACCACCTTTATGTGGACCCCCACACATGTGACACTACAGGGTAATGAACGGTCCAACGAGGCTGCTCGAGATCTCACCCACCGAGAGCCCCAGCGCACATTCCACAAATAACTCCAAAGATCGCGTCTGTACTTGCCGAGACGTGCTTGTTCACTACAAAGGGGAAAGACGAAGCCACCCGGCTGCTGACCCCTCGCTCACCAAGAACCAAGAAGTGGCGTGTAGACGTCTCCAGATGATCACTTATCCCAACCCAAGGCTCTACTGGCCCTCCATTTGGAAATACACAACGCCGGATGTAAACACTGCCCTAAGCTTGCGACCTTGGCTCACATTATATGGGAACGCCCCAATATACAGAGACATGGGTTTGAAAATTCGAAAGGTACATTTATTATCACTAGTAAGGAGCAATGGGAAACCGTGCCGCACAGCGAAAAGCCTGAAATCCAACAGTGAACCATCCAAAGGAAGGCATCGCCAGGAGCCAAGGCACCTTGGCTGTCGTCTAGAACGCCACAGGCCTGAATAGGCCACCCCTTTCGACCGAATAAGGTATTTTCTCCTCCTCCAGACCGATTGGAGTTCTAAATTTTCTAAACTAGCCATAGGATTTACTTCAAGTGAATTTAGCCCTGCAAAATATCATGAGGTAATTGCTAATTAGACATATTTCAGAAAACGTATGCGGTAGAGAAGGATAATAGAACACTCGAAATACATTCACCGAGAGAGAATCTACAAAACCCAAATTTAATGTCCCCGTGTGCCCTAATGCCCAGCTGTGAGTTGTACCACTGATGACGGCCTTTGAAGATTGGAATTCTACAAATGCACCCAGCATCGTTTGCGAAACAGGGACGGCAAGTTTATAGTGGTATGGCAGCACAAAGGGAAAGACACGTGTGCGTGGGGCTGCAAAACAACATCTCTTAGTGCGGCATCATCCGCCCACCAGTTACGTATCCAGGATTTCATTTCGGGGCAGGATTGGGGCCAAAAAAGATAATGGAAGAGCATGAAAGGAGGAAAGTGTAAAAAAAATACAAGCCAGAGCAAGGAATTCATTACAAAGAAAAACACCTTTGTTATCTTACTCAGCAGCCCGCACAAGCACTGTTTGAATTGCCTGCACAGTGAAGGAGCAGATATTACCCGCATACCGAAGATCCACAAACCTCTAAGGATTACGGCTGTGCCTCTTCTGTTGGCAAAATATTTGAACACTTGGTACATACACAAATCACCACGCACCTTGAACAAGCGGACAGCATCGCTATGCCATGTTTGGCTTTTGTACTGGTCTGTTCACTAAACACGCGCGTTTACAGCCAAAAAAGGCGAAGAAAAATTCTGGAGGCTCCGTTATATCACCTCTTTTTTGCAATGCTAATTACTCCGCTCACCCATAAGACTTCACCAAATCTCATATCTTCATTACACTTTCTATGCCGACAACATCATACTGTGCACAATTCAAGGTCAGTTGGAGCCAACACGACACCCTACAGCAAGCTATAGATACTATCAACACATATCTCATACCAAAAGGGCTACGCTGCCAAGCCGAGAATTCTGCACTACTGATTCTCGAGAGGTACATCCGAGCATGTATTGCAGCTAGGAACATCATTTCTTTTGCACTGTGAAGCTGAATGTGTAAACCATGCGATATGGGAAGCAGATTTTGCATTTTGTGTTGCAGTAGTTCTTTAATTAGCATTATTTTCATTCGGTTACCAGAGTAGTTCAAACCAGCAGTTAGAATTGATGTAAACTTGTATGTGATTGCAAAACAAAAAAAACTGCTTCCAATGTTTCATTCTCCACAACTTCTGGTGTCTATTCATGTCTTGCTGGTAATCTTTTGTTGAATAGTTTTTTTCCTCCTGTTCTCAAAAACAATCAAGGATTTTTCAATTGACACAGAAACTAGTTACCTCACATCAAAACTAATTATACATTTGAAATCAACTAAAAAAACTTTACAAGCCTATGAACTTTCATCAGAATTGGTTGGAAAGCAAAAAAAAGTTTCTTGGACCAGTGAGCTTCCTTAAATGGAAAGCCTACAAAACGTCCCTTCACCTGCCCACCTTTACACCCTCACAAAAACTCTTGGGCACCCACAACACAAACCCTCAAGTTCACCTTCAACTTGCCACCTAGCATATTCAGAAGTTCCAAGCAGGAAATTTCACCCACAATGCAATACTGCACCGACTAAGGAAACGATTACACACATGTTGAAAGGGGGTGTTGGCTATTGAAATAAACTTTACATGAAGTTTTGTTCACCACGCATAACATTAAAGGTAAAAACTAGCAGGAGCAACAAAACACTTTTCAAGAAAACAATCAGTGTAACTACTGCTTTCCATTCAACTTAACAATTTTAGGCTTTCATATTTCCCAAAATTTTAGCAACCGAAGGTAGCAGACTGACAAATGTTCATTTTCCTTGCACTTAAACTCACCATTAAATGCACATCTGTAGGTCTGTACATGCTTTATGCCAGATTGACTTCTATCTATCACCGGAGACAAACTATGTCACTGCGATCGCTAATCAGCTATAGTGTCAGCTCTCAGATTTTTAATTAAAATTTGTGATTGGACGGGAATAATACACAAGCGTCTTGAATGGGATCCCAGTAGGCATCCCCATCACCAGTGTGTTTTATGTTTCCAGGTGAAGGTGGGCCTTGTGAATGCGTTGTGGCTTTTCACTTAGAATACGTGGACAACTGGTACATGGAGCTCAATGTACTGTGATTTCGACATTGCTTGGAATGTAAAGAAGGTCGACATTACGGTAGTAACGACAGGGTAAAATGAATATTGGCATGACGACATACCAACTCAGGTGGATTAGCCAGCAACGACTACAACTGCCATCAGAAGCAATTGGCTGTTTTACCAAATCGCATTTGGCTGCAACTTCACATACCCACCCACAATTCTCACGAAGCCATTGGCAAATGCAGAAGCACAGCAGGCACACCACAATGAAACTTTCTTGGCTATATCTATCACACGGCAAGATGCTAACGCTATACTCTACCGAGCACGCAAACAAGCTGCAGCCTTGCATTCGTCTGGCCCGCAGAATCGACATAAACGGCTTCACAGGCTCGACCCAGAGCAAAAGTTCTAGCTCGCTCATGCACCTCGACTTCGCAGAAGTCAAGAGACATTGCTACACCGGCTGCGTCTTGAAGCAGCATTGACCTGGAAGTATCTGCACACAATCGGACGTGAGGACTGCCCGAACTGCCTTCTGTGTGGTTGTCCTGACACTATTGAACATTTGCTTAAGGCTTTTTAATGTACTCTAGTGAGCAAAAGGACCTTGGGGCAGCATTACTATGCTTGGACACTTGCCCTCTGTCCGAACAAAAGATTTTGGGCACATGGGCTGACAACAGGAAACAAAGCCTAGTGACTCCTTAGGGACTCCTCTCTGGATTCTCGGCTCTAGGTTGCTACAAAATGTGACTGCGGAATACTGTCTCAATTTTTTTATGGAGGATAATTATATGGTGAAAAGTGGACTGTAATAATCTTATTCAGCGCCCCATTGTATGTGACACGTTTATTGGTTGTACTGCTTGTATATAGTTCATTTGTCGATTTCATTTTCATTCCTCATACCATCCATATTCATTCCCTTCTCTTATTGCCCCCAGTTCCCTCCCCCCAGTGGGAAATAGCAGGCCGGCCTTTTCTCCCTTTCAATAAACATCTACCCTCTCTCTCTCTCTCTCTCTCTCTTCCAAAGGGTGACAATGACGATGACTGCTGTTAGAAGCTCAAGGCCAATTCCCTTACTCTCATAACAAACCAAATTCTCACATACCGACAGAGTGGGACTGGCGGCTGACGATGAAAGGTGCTGTCAAAGTTCACAGTGAATTCACCAATGCCCATTGGCTGTAATGTGAACATACCCACTTGAAGGAACACTCTGTGGCATTCTTTTTATTTATTTGTAGCACAATTTGCCACGGGGCATCAAAGTAATGAATGAATGAATGAATTTGGATTTTATTGGCGCAGCAGCCAAATTTGGCTATAATGCGCCAGACACAAGGTAAATATTTTGAACATACTACGGTAAAAGGCTCATGTGTAAATCATGTAAAGTGGTAAAATCAAAGTTTCTGTAAAAGCTTGAGTGCACTCAAAAATTTAAAAACCGCTCGAGTAAAAATGACGTAACATGGTAAAATCAAAGTTTCCCTAAAAGCTTGATGGCACTCAAAAAATTTAAAGACCGTTTCCAAGGGAACCAGGGGTTCATCGCCAAGCAGTAAAGCAGGGTGCAATGGAATTTGAAATTTATAAAAGTGGGAAAAAAATTCACGACGCTTGTTTTCGTAACTAGGACACTCGATAAGTAGGTGTATTACTGTAAGGCGCTTCCCACATTGCTCACATTCTGGAGGGTCTTCTCCCAGCAATAGGAAGTTGTGGGTCAAGCGCGTGTGCCCAATTCTTAGGCGACATAACACCACCTCTACAAATCTTTCTTTATGTCTGCAGTTCTGCCACTCTCTCAGGTGCGGCTTCACAAGGTGGAGCTTGTTTTCAGTGAGTTCTGTCCATTCAGACTGCCACTTCTTCGTTATTGAAAATTTTAGTCTTCGTCTGTAATCCTGGTAGCGTAAACGAGTTTCCGTCACTTCAAGCTCTTTTGTCTGGGCTGCGAGGGCATCTGCCTTTTCATTGCCGTCAATTCCTACATGACTCGGTACCCAACAGAAACTCACGTCTAAGTGATTTTTGCTACAGTACATCAGTTGGTTAAGCACTTGTTGGACAAGCGGATTTTTGGTTTTGTTTCCTGAACACAAGGCTGCTATACTCGGTTACAACTCAAGAACGGCACCACCTCATGTAGTGTATCACTCCGCCAAAGCGCCGGACCCGTGACGTCAGTGCGCGCGCGTTTTGAAAGGGGTTTGCTATGAATGCGTGATATCGTCTGCCTTGTCTCACGCAGTTTGTTTGTCGTCACTGGAGTCGTTTATAAGCATATTAAATCCAAAAAAATCACGGGAACGGCTCACGCCATGTTAAAAATATTCCCAGTAACGCCCTACTTCTGCCGCGCGGAGAAACATCCGGATACGGTGATAAGGCACAGCGGCAACTTCCGGTGCCGTTCTTAAGTTGTCACAGAGTATAGTGCGCTGAGAGAGTCAGAGAAGATGAGTGACTGTGGCGTCCTTTCAATGCATACTTTGTTTAAAACGAGCTGTATGGCATGCAGTTCGGCAGTGAAGATACTAGCGTCAGGTCGGAGCCGTTGGCATTCTTCGTAATTAGGTCCAATTGCAGCTGCTCCCACATGCCTTTCTCCTTTAGAACCATCTGTGAAGTAAGTGGCACATCCGGCATACCTGAACTGGATATCTAAGAACTCTTGTTGCAGTAGTTCCTTTGGAGTGTTGTGCTTGTTGTACTTCAGCAAGGAAAAGTCACATTGTGGCTTGCGGTATTCCCATGGAGCATAACCGGTTCTGTGGGTGACCAGCATGGTATCATCTACATAAACGTCAAGGGCTTCATTAAGAATGCGGTACCTGAAAACATGGTTGGAATAGTCCGAGGCTTGTTGGTAAAGAGAGTTTCAAAGCGAGGTTTCAATAATAGCTGTCGACAAGGGTGAGTGGTGCAGGAAAGAATTCTCATTATGTACATGTTTCCAAGGAGTACTCTCCGTTTGTTAAGTGACCATTCATTGGTTTCTGCATACAGGCTTTGTACAGGAGATGTCCGGAAAGCTCCGGTGCTTATTCTCAATCCTGAGTGGTGAATGGGGTCGAGAGCTTTGTGTACAGATTCGCGAGCAGATCCATAAATAAAGCAGCCATAATCCAACTGGGAACGAATTAGACTGTTGTACAGCCGCAAAAGACAGGTACGATCTGAGCCCCAGGTTCTGTAAGATAAATGTTTTAAAACATTCATTGATTTCAGACATTTTTGTTTTAAATAATTAACATGGCTTTTAAATGTTAACTTTTGGTCAAATATTAAACCAAGAAATTTGTGCTCAGTTCGAACAGGGATTTGGGCTGATTTTATGTGCAGCTCAGGCTCTAACACAATTCCTCGGTGCAGACTGAAAGGCACACAGACTGTTTTTTCTGCACAAAAGTTATATCCATTTTCCTCGGCCCACTGCACCAGACGGTTTATGCCAAGTTGCAGTTGCCTTTCGCAGGATGCTAAGTTGCACGATGAAAAGCTGATCTGAATATCGTCCGCATAAAGCGAATACATCAGATTTCGGTATTACATGTGCAATTGAGTTTAGTTTGATTAGGAACAACGTAACACTGAGAACACCTCCCTGGGGTACGCCATTTTCTTGAGTGTACACATCCGATAATACTGTTCCGAATTTCACTCGAATGGAGCGATTGGAAAGGTAACTTTTCAACATCCCAAGCATTCTGCCTTTTACACCATATCCCTGTAGATCTAGCATTATACCATGTTTCTATGTGGTGTGATAAGCCTTTGACAAGTCAAAAAATACGAGAGAGAGAGAGAGAGAACAACATCTTTATTGGCCGGCTAGAAGTTAATCAGGGGTACCAGCCTCCTGAAGGGGAGGCAGCGCCCTCGATTGCTGGCGTTGGAGGGCCTCCAGAGCAAACTGGACGGCCCTTCGTTGGGAGTCAAAAGTCTTCCTTGCACACCGCACGAGCAAGGTGAGGAGGAAGCACATCCGTGGGTTCCGGGGTCACTGAGCATGTCCATAGCATGTGCGCCATAGTAGCGTGATTAACACCACATAGCACACACACGTCACTGGGTTGTAGTTCGGGATGCACGTGTTTGGCCCACACCGGGGTCCACGTCGCGCGCACTTGTAGCTGTCTGAGGATCACTGCCTCTTGCCTAGAGAGGTTGGAGTGGGGACTTGGGTACTGTCTTCTGGTTTCTCTGAACCATCTCAGCACCTCTCCGTATGTGTTAATCGGGGTGACGTCTTCACCGTCGCTGTCGTAGTTTTCCGCAGGAGGGGGAGCCGGACAGGCGTTGCGTCTAGTGAGCGCACTCGCCATCCTGTCCGCGTCCTCATTGCGGTTCGCTTCGGGTCCTACCATACCCATGTGGGCTGGGAACCATTTGATGCACACGCCCGTCGATGATGGTCTTAGGGCCCCGCACACCCTCACTACACTCGGATGTACTTTGTTCTCGGCGAAGCGCAGGACTGCAGTCCGCGAGTCACTGAGGATGGTAGTGCAGTTGGGGTTGGAGAGGGCCAGCGCTATGGCTAACTCCTCTGCTTGCTCGGTGGTAGATGCCACGATGCTGCCGGCCGTATAGAGCTCGCCAGTGGTGGCGGCGATGACGGCGGTCGCGTAGGTGTTCTTGCGGTCCGGGTACCTAGCCACGTCGACGTAGAAGGCCCCGGTGTCGGTGGAATGAGTGGCCGTAAGCGCTCGGGCTCTGGCGAGCCTTCGTTCGTAATTCTCTTCTGGGTTCATGTGGCGGGGGAGGGGGGCGACGTGCAACTGTCGGAGTAGCTCCCGCGGAAGCGGCAGCCAGTCCCTACCCTCCTGCAGCCTCGATTGATACCCTAGCCTCTTCAGTATTGCCCGGCCTGTTCTAGTTTGTGCGAGACGCGTGAGCTGTGCTGTCTGTTGAGCTTCGACGATCTCACCTAGTGTGTTGTGCACGCCTAACCCTAGTAGCCGCTCGGTGTTGGTGTGATTATAGAGACCAAGTGCAGCTTTGTGCACTTTGCGAATGAGTGCCTCTAATTTTCTGCGTTCTAGGTCGGTCCAATCATGGAAAGCCGCGACATAGGCCAGATGGCTGATGGCAAAGGATTGGACAAGCTTGAGCAGGTTGTGCTCTCTCATCCCGGCATACTTGGTTGAAATCTTCTTGATGAGACTGATGGCTCTTGAGACTTTGGAGTCCAATAGCTTTACTGTGTGACCGTTGTAATGAAGTTCCTCTATGTGGAGACCCAGAACACGTATCGTGTGGACGCGTGGTATAGTAGTGCCGTCCTTTGTGCGGAGCTGTATGTCAGGTATGTGAGCGGCTCTGAACTTGCGACGCGGCAGTAGCAGAAGTAGCTCTGACTTGGCCGGAGAGCATTGGAGACCCGTGTCTTCTAGGTGCTCTTCAACCACGTCGATGGCTTGTTGCAGGGACGCCTCAATCTCGCCGTCACTACCCCCGGCCATCCAGAGAGTGATATCGTCTGCGTATATGGTGTGTTTGACCTTCGGGAGGGCACGTAGGCGTTCGGCCATTCCAATAATGACCAGGTTGAACAGTGTCGGCGAGATCACGGCCCCCTGCGGTGTGCCCGTACTCCCCAGTTTCTTGGTTGGTAGTTCCAGATCCCCTGCCACGATGGTGGTGGTGCGGTCGGTTAGGAAGTATTTGATATAATGGAACGTGCGTTCTCCCATGTTGAGGCGCGATAATTGTAAGATTGCCGAGTGGTGGATGTTGTCAAACGCACTCTTCAGGTCGAGGCCAAGTATCGCACGGTTATCCATTGGGCTTGTGGTCGTGGATGGTCTGTCAATGACTTCATGTTTGATGAGGAGCATGGCGTCTTGAGTGCTCAGTCCCACCCGGAAGCCCAGCATGGTGTCCGGGTAGAGGCCGTTCTCTTCGAGATAATCTTGCCATTGGTTGAGCAGCACGTGTTCGAGGACTTTCCCGACACAGGATGTTAGGGATATCGGACGAAGGTTCTCGATACTCGGTGGTTTGCCTGGCTT
The DNA here is from genome assembly GCF_048455015.1 of Haemaphysalis longicornis. Taxonomy (NCBI): domain Eukaryota; kingdom Metazoa; phylum Arthropoda; class Arachnida; order Ixodida; family Ixodidae; genus Haemaphysalis; species Haemaphysalis longicornis. The sequence goes on from NW_027526203.1 coordinate 171,990,133, forward strand.
TGGGATGAGGACCGTTCGTGCCTCCTTCCACTTGGGGGGCAGCGTGCCACTGCGCCAGCGTTCGTTGAAGAACTTGGTCGCCAGCGTTCGTTGAAGAACTTGGTCAGTGCCGTAATTGCCCCGTCGCTGAGGTTGCGGAGCGCCTTGTTTGAGACTCCGTCGGGTCCTGCCGCAGATTTGCTGTTGATCTTTTGGAGTACTGCCCGTACTTCCCATTCCTCAATGTTTGCGTCGAGCTTGGGGTTGGCATCCCCCGTGTAGCTCGGAAGAGGAGAGGGTGGCGTTGCTGGCAAGTACTTGTCGTTGAGGCGCTTACAGACCTCTTCGTCCCCCAACTCCTTCCGTGCCTTGAGCAGGGTGCGTGCCAGGGTGTACTGTTGTGTGCCTTTGGTCTGGCTATCATCCAGCAAGTGGCGGAGTAACCGCCACGTACGGCTCTTGTGGATCTGACCATCAGCCTCTTGGCAGATTGCATGCCATTGTTGGCGACATAGCACAGCACAGTGCTTCTCGATTTCGCGGTTGAGCAGGGCGATGCGCTTGCGGAGTTTACGGTTATGACGCTGCTTCTTCCATCTCTTCTTTAGTGGGTCTCTGGCTTCGAGTAGGTGTGCTAACCGGCTGTCCATGTTTGGCATGTCCTCGTCGGTCTCTATCTCTGTAGTAGCCTGCTGTGCTTCGGTGAGAAGTGCCTCTGTCCACTCTTCGATGTCGTCGATGTGACTGGGTATGGTCTCAAGGCTGGCACGGAACTTGTTCCAGTCCGTGAGCTTTTGCTTGCCTGGAGGAGCAGCCTGACCGTTGAGAGGGATGATGATCTCTATGATGCAATGGTCGCTGCCAAGTGTTTCCTGGGTGTTACGCCACCGCACCTTCGTAATGTTGCTGAATGCAAGGCTGGGTTGGAGTCCCGCTGTACTGATGTGCCATGCCTCGTAGGGGTGGATATATCGTTGATGAGGTGATAATCGGCGTTCTGGGTCTCCTCCAGGAGATTCCGGCCCTTCGCGGTCGTGCGCTGGTATCCCCATGTAGTGTGTTGGGCGTTGAAGTCGCCACAGATGAGTGTAGTATTGTCTTTCGCCAGCTGCTTGATCTTGCGGATGAGGGTACCGTATCGTTGTGATGAATACTTGGGTTTGGTGTAGATGTTCGTGATGTAAATGTGCTCTTTATGCCTCTTGCCCCTCTTGCTGACGACCACCTCGATCGTGAGATGCTCCGTGTTCGTCGTGTGCTTGAGATCGTGTTCTAGGTAGACTAGTCCCTTCTTCACCAGGGTGCATACTCCTCCCCTGACCCGTGCCCACTTCTCTGTGGACTTGGGGACTACTGGCGTAGGAGCGGTACCCTGGTATGTTCGGGGAGGCTTCACAGTGTGTTTCCTGCAGGAGGATGATTTCCGGCTGTTTTGTAGCATGCTGCCTTCTTGTAGTGCTGCCTTCTTGCCATGAATCCCGTTCATGTTCCATTGCCATACCGTAAGTTCTGTCGGTGGTGTCGAGGTCATCATGGATGGGTGTCTGGGAGGTGTTGTGATGCCAGGCAAAGCTTCTGGAGTGTTTCCTGTATTTGGGAGAGAATCTTCTCTATGTTGGAGACGCGGACAACGAGGTCTGCCACTGTTGCTTCCAGGGTCGACAGCCTCTTGTTGGTAGATTCGACGTGTTGATTGTGAGCCTCTTCTAGCCACGTAATCCTTTCCTCCACACTCCGGCTGGTGCGTCTATTGGTGAGGAGGGCCCTTCGCTTCACTCTAGGTTCCAGCTCAACACTTAGGGCGCCGTCTTGCTTTTCGTCGTTAGTTTTGTTACACGCTGTGGGAGGGCTGTGCTCTGGTTGATCTTCTACTGTGGGTTCCGGATCTTCCTCTTGCGGGGGTGATGGTAGTTGCATGACAGAAGGTTGTGGTGCCTGCTTGTGGTCGCTGATCAGGAGCAGTTCGAATTTGCGATTCATCTCTTCCATCCTTTCCCGCAATCTCGCGTTCTCCCTGCGCATTTGTTGTAGTTCCGTCTCGAGTTGCTTAACTCTAGAATCCGCGGCGGTGTTGTTAGGGCTGGATTGCCGAACAGTTGGCCCAGCAGCCACCGTGGCCCATGCCTTGCCTGCGCGTTGCATTGTCTGGCGGTTCACATTGTTCGCCGCTCCGCTGCTAGCATTTGCCTTGACGTCACCATTGATGTCCGTCCTCTGTGTATTAGCGCGCGCTCTTGGCTGCAGTTGCGGGAAATTTTCCATGGTCAGCGGCGGCAGCTGTTTCAGCGCTCCCGACCTTTGCCGCTCTTTTTCCCAACGTCGTTGTGTTACGACATGAGGTGTCTTATAACGGTTGCGGCAGCCCGTGGTTCCAGTGGGGTGAGCCCCGTTGCAGAGCTTGCATCGGGGTTTGCACGTGGCTTCGTGCGTTAGGGCTGGGTTAGGCTCCCCGCACGCAAAGCACACTTTGGTCTCCGGGAAGGGGCACACATCTGCTCGGTGTCCCAGTTTACGGCAGCAGCGGCAAACTTCGTGGTGTTGCATGTAGAGGCTACATTTCACTATCATGGCTCCATATTTGACTGTGTTGGGGACCTTAGTACCTTCGAAAGCGACAATAATTGTCGTGGTGTTACCTATTCTGTGGGCCTCTAGGGCGAGCGGATTCGCCTCGTTAACGATATTGGCCTGGAGGTCTTGGTGCGTTTCGGAGAGGTCGATACCCCTGATAACTCCTTTCGTAGTTCCATTAGGTGCGGAGACGTACGCAAAGGTCTCATGCACTGTGTTACCGATCTGCAGCTGCTTGATTTGAACATATTTGCGAGCGTGGTCCTCACTGGGCGTGCTGATTATGATAATATTCTGAGTGGGGATTAGTACATATGGTGTCTATTCTAGACTCCGGCATGGTGATTCCTACAGCTGAGAAGATGGCCGTCATGAGGCGAGTGGCCTCCATCCTAGCTACATGTAGCCCTCCACGTGGTCGGATTATAATCTTAATGTCTTCTCTCGGTAGCGAAACGGGCATGCGAGATGCCTTGCTGATTTTGGTGGTAACCTGCTTTACGAAACGCGAGGTGCGTGTAGGCTGCGAGGCTGCGGAGGTAAGGACTGGCTTACCTGTGGGTTCCTCGGCATGCCGGCGTTGTAACTTCTTGCCAGCTGTAATCCAGCCGTCGTTGTCCGTAGGTGAGGCGTCTTCGCCGGCTACGATGGCGAGCGTCCGGCCGTCTTCGTGATTTAGCATAATCGTTGCTGCAGTAGGGTCCGTGCTCGTGTACATAGTGGGTCCCTCGAACTCCATGTCCGCCGCGGCGTCGGCAGCCGGAGCGAACGAATTTGAAGCGTCTGCCATGAAGGCCGACGATGAGGAGCTGGGCGCCAGAGCCGGAGGTGCGCGTGCTAGTAGCACGCGCCCATGCACAGCCAGGCGCACGTGATCAGGCCGGTGCGGCGAGGAGCTGGTGGAACCGAGCTGGCGCTGAAGGTCAGGCTTAGCTCCGCGGCGGCGTGGTCGCGAGAGAAAGATGTTTCTCTCGGGCGTAAAAATCACGGGAGAGTCAGGGAACTTACTTTTCAGGGTCCCGGAAGGTTAAAATTCGTTGAGGTGGTTCAGTTGATCGGTGTAGAGGCGCACTAATTGAAGAAACATGGTTTTGTTCGGAGCTGATGCGAAGGGCGTTGGATCAGCTCGGCCACGGAGACGCAGTGTTGTCGTTGAACAAAGGACTCCCTAATTTTAGTTTCTAAACGGAGAAGGTGGTCAGTTGTTGAGTGCCTTGCCCGGAAACCAAACTGAAGGGCATCAATAATGTGATTTTCTTCCAGAAAGTGTGTGAGCCGCTTGTTAATCATCCGTTCAAAACATTTCCCAAGGCAGCTTGTCAAGGCAATCGGCCTGTACCTTGCTGGCTCACTACGGTCTTTACCTGGCTTCAGTAGTGGGAGCATAAGGGTTTCATGCCACGCTACTGGAAAGTAGGCTTCAAACCATATTTTATTGAAGAAATGCAGTATGGCTTTTAAGGTTCCCGGGGTCAGATGTCTTAACATTTCATAGTGAATTTGGTCTGGTCCTGCAGCCCTACTTTTTCCTTGAGCAATCGCCAGGTGTAGTTCAGCCATGGAAAAAGGTGCATTATATGCTTCTTCATTACTTAAGTTTACCTTAATTATTCCTCTTTCAGCCGGTTTCTTATACCTGAGGAATGATTCGGAGTAGTGGGCTGAACAGGACACTTTGGCAAAATATTCGGCTAGAATGTTTGCCTGCTCGGCAAGGCCTTTGTTACCATCAAAAAGTGGCATGGTAAATGCACTGTAAGTTCCACTCACTTTCCTGACCCTATCCCAGACCGTTTTTGAGCTTACGTTACTACTTATGGAACTTACAAAGTCCTGCCATGAAGCCTTTTTTGACTGCCGTCTTATCTTGCGTGCCTCTGCTCTGAGTCGTTTGAAGTTTATTAGACATTCGGCAGTGGGGTAGCGTCTGAAACGGGACCATGCGCAGTTTTGCTTCCTACGGGCATCCCTGCAATCAGAGTTCCACCACGGCTTTGACCTCCTGGGGAGTGTCCCGGAGGATTCGGGAATAGACGCTTTTGCAGCTTCCAAGAGCCGTGAAGTTATTAGGCTGCAAGCTTCATCTGCACTCAAGTCCTGTATTTCGTGCGATTCTATTTCACATGCTTGTTCAAACAGAGACCAGTTGGCCTCCTCGAACTTCCACCTTTTGGTGCGCTCTGGTAGCATGGGTACTGCCGGGTGGAGTCCATAAAAACTGGGTAATGGTCACTGCCGAGAGGATTTTGAAGTGTTGACCAAGTGAAAAAGGCACTTAGGGATGGCGTTGCAAGAGAGATGTCAATGCATGATTCGGTGCGGGTTGATGAGCATATGTAAGTGGGACTCCCATTATTGAATAAATGCAAAGGAGTTGACGACACTACAGCCTCGATAAGTCGGCCTCGTCGGTCACTTCTTGCACTTCCCCACAGTACATTGTGCGCATTGAGATACCCCAGCAATAGGAAAGGCTCAGGCAACTCATCTATGAGTCTGAACAGATCGTTCTGGGTGAGTGGAACGGTTGGTGGAATATACAGGGAGCAAATCGTGAGGGCTATTCCGATGTGCGTTCTTATGGCTACTGCCTCCAAAGTGGTTTGAAGCTTCAGTTCATTTGTTGGGATCGACTGGGGAGTGACGATTGCCACTCCTCCAGCAGATACAAGTGAATTTGTCCTGTCTTTGCGGTGAAGATTGTATTTTCTGAAAGGATTATTGTGCGCAGAGGATAAATGAGTTTCCTGCAGACAGATAATAGATGGTTGGGACTTCTCCAACAATTCGTGAATGTCATCTATGTTACACAATAGCCCACGACAGTTCCACTGTATTATTCGCACCATACCAGTCTTTTTGGGTTTGCTCTTTTGTATTCAAGGAGGTGTGGGTGAGGTCACGTCCATCTCCTCCTCTCCCTCTTTCCTACTGTCGCCTGCAGGACGCCCAGGCTTCCCGTGGCCCTTCGGTACCCTTCGAGGGTCGGGGGGTTCCCCAGGCCGTTGCCGTGCAGGAGCCGCACCTGCAGCAGTGCCACTTCCCGGCGGCGCCTTCTTCTGGGGCGTGTCGACCGTCCCCCGAGAAGGGGGAGCCGACCGTGCAGCCGGGGCAGAACCCACTGAGCTGCGTGTTAGCCCCGAAGCCTCCTTCACCCCATCGGTAGCCGGTACAACGGCAGCTGGCCCGACTTGTGTAGAGGGTTGCGGGAGTGAGCAGTCCGCTGAGCGGTCCACTCGGTCCACCTGCGTGGACTGAGTCAGTGCCAGGCGTTGGGGCAGCCCAGCCTCTGGGACAGGAGGGGGCCGTACCGCTGACACCAGGTCCCTCAGCTCGACCTGTGTGCCTGCAGACACCAGAGATGGCGCCGGCCCCCGCCGCACCACCTCCGCAAAAGTTCCTTTTTGCTGGAAACTTAGCCTTCTCTTAGCCTCAGGGTAAGATATATTCTGTGTTGTCTTGATGGTCATTTCTTCTTTCTCATTCTTCCAGACCGGACAGGATCTGGAGTACGCACCATGGTTGCCAGAACAGTTAACGCAGTGGGGTTCTTTTTCGCATCTTTCGTTCTCGTGCGCTTTTCCTCCACACCTAGCGCATGTGGGTTTGCCGCGACAGGATCCAGACCCGTGCCCAAACCGTTGGCACTGAAAGCAGCGCCTTGGGTTTGGAATGTAGGGCCGCACTTTGCAACGCAGATACGCTGCATTTACTGAGTCTGGTGGCGTACTACAGTTGAAGGTTAAGACAAAATGTTTGGTCTTAATTTCTTCTCCATTTTTCCTGATCAGTATTCTGCGTGCTGCAACCACCCCTTGTTCTGCAAGTTCGTTTTCTATCTCTGCGTCGGAGCAGTGAAACAGCTCGGACTGGGAGACCACGCCTTTAGAGAAATTTAGTGAGCGGTGCGTAGTCACTGTCACGTTCGTGTCGTTGATTTTTGTGAGTTCCATGATTTTTGCGCTCTGTTCTTTGGTGTGCACTTCTACCAGTACATCTCCATTCTAGAGTTTCCTGGCGTTGTAGTTTGTCGCCACTAGTTGATTGAGGGCCTTGGCAATTGCAAAGGGAGACATTGTCTGCATTGGCTCCTCTACTCCTTGAACGACAAAAAATCGTGAGAAGTTGTCATTGTTTTTTTGCGGCAGGTACTGAGAAATGACTTCGGTCCGGGCCCTTTTCAGGGACCGATCAGGAGGTGTTTTGCTTTTCGGCATGTGGATAGCTGGTGTTTTTCGGTACCCACGCTGGCCGCCCACCATGGAGCCCAACCAGGGGAGTGTACAGGTAGTCACGCTAGCCATACGTGGCCACTATAACTTTATGAAAAGTGGTCTAGGTAGGCCATTTCGCACGAAGTTAACCCTTGCCGCCTGAGGGTAAGAGGAAAAAACAGGAAAAGAGTAGGTGACAGGACAGCCATGGAAAGATGACAGGACAGAAAAAAGAGAGTGAGGAAGATAGGAAAAGGCGACTGGCTGCTTTCCCCAGGGCGGGTCAATCCTGGGGTACCGTCTGCAGGAAGCAGGGGCCAAAGTGGCGTGTTGCCGCCACCAGGGGGCCGTAAAGGTCCAAAACAACCCTGGCTTTGGCTCAGCCACCAGGATGCCCTTTTCCCTGGACACGGCTAAGCCACGCACAGCCGGGTCGTGGGTGGGTCCAACCCACATGGGCTCGGGGTCCGCGGTGTCGCCACTACCGTCACCTTAAATAGACAAGGTGCCCCTGCGGGCAGGCATCAAAGTAACACAGGGATAAAAAAAAAAGGAAAGCGACGGGATGTAAGCGGCTTCATGCACTACCGAGTAGTGTATAGCCCAGTTTTGGCAAGAAATTCCAACAGCTGCTTGTGGAGAGGACCATGCGTTCAATTGGACAGTAGTGCTTTTGCATTCCAAACTCTTAAGAAATGCTTCGGTGTCCTCAATCTTTTTCTCCTCTCACTTACACAACATATAGGTGAGCACACTGTAACACATTTAAGCGAAACAAAATTTTTGTTCATTGACATACACCTACAGGTAGGGACGTACCCAGAGTGGAGCCCAAGGGTCCCGCCCCCCCCCCCCCCCTCCAAATTTTTTTGGGCCATACCCCCCGTCTCCGCGCCACCTCTCTTCTCCCCTCGTACACATTCGAAAATGCCGCCATATAAATCGTGGGCTTTATAGCCTACTGAAGGCTGAGACCCGAGACATGAGGAAGTAAAAACAAGCTAATTTTTTTAACATATTTGAATTTACCAGACTACAGAGATAATTCTGATGTGATTCTTTATTTTCAATGACGGTTCGTTGAGAAGTTATCAGATGTGCAATATATTGCACACTGGGACTAAGTTGTCAAAAAATCATGTAACATGTCGTCATAGCAGTGTGTGTGCGTGCGTGCGTGTGTGCGTGTGCGCGCGTGTGTGCGTGCGCGTGTGCGTGCGCGTGCGTGCCTACATGTGTGAGTGCGTACGTGCGCACGGGTGCGTGTGCGCGCGTGCGCGCGCGTGCGTGTGTGTGCGCGCGTGCGTGTGTGTGTTTGTGTGTTTGTGTGTGCGCGCGCGCTTTTGTGTGTGTGCGTGCGCGTGCGTGTGCGTGTGCGCGTGCCGGCGTGCGTGTGCGTGTGTGTGTGTGCTCGTGTTGTTTTATGTGTGCGCGTGTGTTTTATGTGTGTGTGTGCGTTGTTTTGTGTGTGCGTGTGTGTGCATGTGTGTGCGTGCGTGTGTGCGTTGTGTTGTGTTGTGTTGTGTGTGCGTTAGGTGTGGGTTGTGTGTGCGTTGGTTGTGTGTGTCGTTTGTGGGTTGTGTGTGTGTGTGTGCCCGCTATTTCTGACAAAGATGAAGAAGCCAATCAGCTATGGAAAGTCCGTCCTCTTCCTGACATCATTAGAAACGCCTGCCTCACTCTGCCGTGCTCACCATACATCTTCGTTGAGGAGCAAATTATTCTCTTCACCGGTAAATGCCCAGTGAAGCAGTTCGTTCTGGGAAGCTCAAATGGACAGTCCTGAACAACTTTAGCTTTGCAAGCCATCGAGGCTTCAGTCTTATATCTTGGAATCTTAGATCTTGAAATCTTAGATTCCAAGTCTTAAATTTGAAACCTTTCCTGGGAAAGGACGCCTAGCACAAAAGAAACAACATGGAATCGGTGCTTCTTGTCCCTATTGCCGTAATTCTCCCACGAATTTCGAGGGCAGAGGCATCGGCGGCGTCCAAAGCGATTTTCATTATTTATTTGCACAAAAACACCTCGAATTTCAAAGGAGTCAAAGAGCAAATCAAAATAATGAGTTCTGCTACATGTAGTGACAAAGATTCAACATTGTCCTGACATGCAATCTGTTGCACATCGAATTTACGAGTGAAGTAAAGAAGAAAACATCAAAGTGGAGGCGGAAATAGTGGTGGCGTATGAGACCTCAGTCTTTCATGAGCTCGTAAAACGAAATTCAAGAGCATCACAGCATTTCTAAGTATACATGAGAACAGTTTTCCTCGGTGGCTTCGGCAGAAAACCTCTGGGCTCAAAAACGCCAATTTTGTTTGTTAGTATGAGCGCCACCTCGGAACTACGGTTGCATAGAACACCAACAGGAGGCACCACTGGTCTCTACTCTAGCTTGGAAACACTGATAAAAAGAGCGCAAAGGACGGGACACGAGTGAAAACAGACAGGGACAGTCGTCAGTCAGCGCCCGTCCCTGTCTGTTTTCACTCGTGTCCCGTCCTTTGCGCTCTTTTTATTAATGGACTAGCGGTAGTACCCGGCGGTGCCCGGGTGGGCCATTATATTAAGGACAGCAATTGGTATTTGTTAGTCGCCATATTAGGCTACTTCATTGGGAAGTGGTACACACTCGGGAGCGCCTGCCTGCTGTCTGTACATAGGCTCATACTGCAGGCGCGACGAGGTAATGTGAAACGACTGGTACTCGTGTTTTACTCCAACTTTCGCTAAACAAATGGCACCAAGATGGCGCGTACGTTTGAGCGAATGAGTCAGTGAGTGAAAAAGGTTTTATTGAGCCGCCGAAGTGGGAGTGGTTCCCAATTTCAGAAAGCCATGTGATGAGTGGGCAGCCTTCGCTCTGGAGGTGCTCCTACGGAAGACACGTAGTTGCCGAAGGTGTCAACAGATGGCGACCGCTAAGCGAACGCGGGAAAACTCAACTGAATTTTACGTCCAAAAGGATGCAGATTAAAAAATCTCGCTGGCCTTCTTATCCGCATGTTAGGACAAAATCCTGAAAGCGGTTTTTGGGCAATTAAATGGCCAGCATTTTCAAGAAAAAACGAATGGGAGATATCAACTGGCTGGGCGGTTATTTACGAAAGTGTAAAAACACAGTGTTTTCCCGAAATCCCGCTTGCCCCTATTGGGAGGGTGTCATTGAAAAATGTAGTATATCAGTGTTGAGATACGTGAGTAAGTTGCCTATCTCAACAAAAACCAGTTCGATATCTCAGATCGCGGGCGGTAAAAAAATTAATATGTGAAAAACTATTTTACCGCTTTTCACTCTCTCCATGGTGGAATTTTTAAAATTTAAAAAAAAATTGACCTCCAACACCGTAATCAGAATGTGCTCTTGCAATCTGTAGCCATTTGAAAAAGCAGTTTGGCTAGACGTGTACATAACCTGTCAGGCCTTTTTGGCTCACCAGCCAAAAAACAATTTGACCCTTTTAGCGGCGTCGCAGAGCGAAATCCTTAAAAACGGTTCTGAGCAATTGTATGAGTAACATATTTGGATTACTGAATCGGTGAAAGATTTATTTGAGAATCTTTAGGAATACCATTTTAGTTCCGGAATGCGGAATTACCTCGCGGGTGTAGGTTAGAGCGAAATCCAAAAACTACTTTTTAGGTATTCTTAAGGGCTACTTATATATCAGCAAGAAGTGCTTCGATATGTCAATGGGTGACCGAGAAAATCACGAATTCGCGAAACCACAATTTCGCCCTTTTCTTCGGTTAGGAGGGCAATTTCTGAAAAACCCGCCTTAGTGAGCACCTACTCAATGACGCAAATAAACTCGTGAAATTTCAAGTCTCTAGGTCTAACAGTTTTGGCTGGGCGTTGATTAGTCAGTCAGTCAGTCAGTCAGTCAGGCACTTCTTTTTATAGGTATTGGCGGTGAGCGCGACCACGGGCGGCGCTGCGGAGCGCGCCTCCGTGACGTCGGCTTAGGGATTCTCGCATTTGTCGTCTGCTTCACTAGGGCTCGCTCTCTATGCTGTTTCTTTGCGCGCGGTTGAGATTTTGTGCTTGTCCGCAGCAGATCTCGCGAATGTGCAACTTTTTTTTCGTAACAAAAGATTTAAAACAGCGTAAACTAGCTCAAGGCGTGATTTTAAGTATAGTTTTTGATACCGCTCCGGAAAAAAACATTGCCGGCGTCGCCCATGCATTGCTGCGAAGCTGGTCCTGTGCGGAGCGCGAAGAGTCGGAGCTAGGCGTCAGCCTCTGTGTTCAGCAGTCTTTCGAACAAAGGTAACAGCCGCAGGCTGACAACCGACGACGGCGAAAATGGAAGACCAAAACAAATTCCAGGCCTTCGAGGCTGTCGGCTTTGGCAGAAGGCATTACGATTCCAGCTAATCGTATGTAAGGTAAAACAGATTTGGCAATCTTGCCTAACACTCGAAACTATTGTATCAAGTCAATTTACGTTGTCACGGCATGAAAGTGTGCCGACATGCACTATGGGGCGCAAATAATGTAGGTTGATTTCCAAATAACCTGCTGTGTGTATAGGCGCGTGCTGGTTTTACACCAGGCTTCTAACCAGTATGCAAGCTTATTGAGCAAAACGAGTAACCTGTAAGGCAAACATACAGTAAGGCTATGTTTGTTCAGATTTGGAGGGATATTTCGGTACATTTACCACAGCCATATCATCCCAATATTCAGATAGGCGTTATATTAAAACTGCACTCAAGAGGGGGAGGACCAGGAGGAGGAGAAAACTTTAATAGTAAAATCGAGCTGGTTAGTGGGCAGGCTCCTCAGTCCAAGACGAGAGAGTAAGATTCATTCTTCAATTCACCGAACGTCATCCCGAGTAGGCCAGGATTTGTTCTTTGCGACTAAATGGGTTGGAAAACAATAAAGAGCTGTCTGGACATATTCATTGGTTTCGAATTGTGTTATACTGAAAATTGGCATGTATACTATTTATTGCGTTAGTTAGCAAGTATATCAAGTTTTCAACACCGTAATCATGTCATAACTTCTCGGGTTGAGATCTAGTTCGTTACGATATCGATGGTTCGATAGAAATTAGGTGCACAAAAGCCGCCTACGAGTACTGTGGACAACGTTATCTGCGCCGTAGCACAGATCTTATTGCATTGAATATTCACACGAACTTTGTGAGCCTCACAAACATCCCCAAACCTCCTAGGACGTTTAGGACGGTGCAGAAAAATGAATGCGTTGGGCACAGAAGAAAAAAAATGTTCATCTAACAACAACGAAAGAGAAAACACCCGTTTTATTTCCTGCTGTGCGACCCGCTGCTTGATGCGTAGCATTAGACTGTTGAGTCTTCATAAGAGCATCTCAGAAATAGTTAAGGGAAGCATACGCATTTTGAATACTTATCGAGGAGCTCTGAGCGCTGAAACTCGCAAATACGCTAGATAGGACGAGGGCGAGTTGCACACGATTGTCTGAGCGATGCTCTCTGAAAGTCGCTCTCTCTCTCCTCGTGTGTTGTAAAATTGTGCGGGACAAAGCTTGAAATTATTCAGAGCCGTCAGAATCTGATTGAAAACACGCTTTTTAAAGCACCAAAGCATCAAAGCGGGCGATTTCTAGCAGAGGCACTGCTGCCAGTCAGAACCGGACGACCGCGGCGCGGGTGTAGCAGCGGGGCGAGTGTAGCAGACGACAGCGGAGCGGGTCCCTAAGCTGACGTCAGATCCAGGGGGCGCCACTCAAACATCTCACCGCCAATAGATTCCTACCGACTCGCCCAGCTTCGCACTCTTGGAAACACTGTTTCGGTTTCGCTTCCAGCTTGTATTGCTCATGAAACGCCTAAATCTGAATGGGCAATACGTTGCACACGGGGTCTTAGGAGGACAGCTATTTGAAGCGTTTTTTTTTTTTCGAGATGAGCCAAATCCACCTGATGGGGATGATGATGATGATGATAGCTATTGGTTTCCCCTTTGCAGCGGGGTGATGACATGTCACCTTACCAAAAATGACTAATATACCCATGTTTTACACTCTTGGTTTAATACTAGCGCTGCTTAGGGCAGGCACAAAAAGCTTATTAGGCACAAAATACTTTTTTTTTCTGTTACAGGTGGTAACTGTCCTAGGCAATATTCCCCTCTCTGCTTTTCGTCCACCAGCATTCTAATCTTCTTTTCGTCCCCTCGACAGCCTTGAAGTTAACTTCCTCCGTGATACCCTTAAATCCTAGGGCTTCTGGAAGCCCAATATTCCCTTCATGTAGATTTGGGTGGATACCCTCACATGCTAACACTGTGTGCCGCATAGTTTCTGTTTCTTTTCCGCAGACCACGCATACCCCATCATTTTGTGAATACTTCCCCACAAAACTCTTAGTTCACAGGCAACCTGCTCTAGCCTCAAAAAGCAAAGCACTGCCCTGGGAATTATCGTAGAAATTTTCCTTTCTGGTGTTCAATTTCTCAGCCCTGAACATCTCTAACGACATTTTAGCTTCCATTTTTTTCCCTCCATTTATTCGTTTTAATTTGCCTTGCCTCTTTTTTGGTTACCTTGGCTGTTTTGGATTCTCCACTGTTCTTTCCGTATTTCATCGTTAGCCTTCTAGTCTTTCTTAACCACTGCGTGTCCACGCTTTTCAAGTATAGGTACCTAAAAACCTTAGCTGCCCACCTTCGTTTATCCATTGCCGTCAATCTCATCTCAAAGCATATTTTACTCTGAGCTTCTCTAACTTCAAACGACGCCCAGCCCATATCTCCCTGAACCACTTCGTTAGTTGTTTTTCCATGCGCGCCTAAGGCCAAACGTCCTACCGTTCTCTGGTGTACTTCAAGGCCTGATAGAACATCTGAATTTAAGCAGAGTACAGCATTCGCAAACGTGAGACACGGAACCATTACTCCTTTCCACATTCCTTTTACTACTTCATATTTGTTATACCCCCACAGAGCTCTATGCTTCATTATAGCTGCGTTTCGCTTTCCCTTAACCTTAAGTTGCTCCTCGTGAGTTCTTAAGTAGTTATCCACTTCGCTTATCCACACTCCCATATATTTATATTCCTTCACTCTAGGTGATTCGCATTGCTGGATAGACACTATGTCAGTGGTAGCGTCATTGAAAACCATTATTCCTGATTTTTCTGCACTGAAATTTAACCCGAGGTCGGTGGCTTCCTGGCCGCTAATATTTATTAGCTGCTGCATATCGGTTTGGTTATCAGCTAAAAGAACAATGTCGTCTGCGTATAACATTCCCGGAATATGCTGTTGTACCACTTCGCCTTGCAGCATATGGGTTAGGCTAAACCCTACTTGACTTTCTTCCAGTTTCTTTGCTAACCCTGCCATGTAAAGCATGAACAGTATTCGGCTCAAAGGGCATCCCTGTTTCAGTCCCCAATGGATGTTGACCTGCTGGGCGCATTTCTGTCCTTCCCAAGTAAAGTGCCCTCATTGTCTTTATTGATTGCTATAAGGAACTGTACTAACTCGTCATCTAATCCCTGGAGTTTCAGCATTCTCCACAGCCATTCTCTCTTTACGTTGTCATATGCCCCTTTAATGTCCAAAAACGTAATCCATAGTGGTCTATTCTGTGCTTTCACAATTTGAATGCATTGCGTTATCACGAACAAATTGTCATCCAGTCGCCTGTCTTGTCCAGATCCATTCTGCAGTTCCCCAAGTATTTCATTTTCTTCCATCCATGCTTGAATTTCTGATTTTATCGCCTGCATTACGAATCTATACACCACTGATGTTACTGTGATTGGTCTGTATGAATCAATACTGGCTTTGCATCCTCTGCCTTTATATATTAAATTCATCCTACTTTCTATCCACTCCTCTGGTATTTGTTTGGTTTCTATCACCTTATCTGTTGCCTTCATAAACGATTCCTTACTTTTAGGTCCAAGCAGGTTTATCAGTTGCATTGGTATTCCGTCCGGGCCCACTGCTGTCTGGGGGGAAACCTTTTTCTCTGCTTTTTTCCAACCAAGGTTGCTCAAACTTATTTCCCTTTGCGCTGTCTTCTGTGGCATTGATGTTATCGGTGCAGGTCTCCCTACCACTATTGCCCTAAACTTCTCACTAATCACTCGGTGAATATGCGCCAACGCGTGCTCTCCTTCTAAATGTTTCCCCTCCTTATGATTCAGGAATTTTTGATGGTTATCGTTTTTTGAACTTAGTGATTTTACATGGTTCCAAAACTTCTTGGATGCGCTTTTGTCCTTCTTCCATATTTCTGCCATCAATTGCTCGCTTTTCTGCTTGATCTTTGCTTGCACCATTTTCTGCACTTCTCGTTTTTTCCCAAAGTAGATATACCATTTCTCCTACACTACCTCCGATTCCATACCAGTTCTTTTTGCTTCTCTGTTCTCAGGACGCCTTTCTTCGCTGGTCAATAGCCTCTTTTATTTCCTTATTCCACCAGCTTCTCGGCTTTCTCGTTCCTTTCTATCGGTTTCGTTGCTTTGCTTCATTCATCTTACCCTTTATGAACGCCATCATTTCGTCGTAATCCCAATTTTTGTCTGGGTATTTATTGATTTCATCTTCCACTCTATCAGCGATGATCTTTAACTGCTCATTGTTCAAATTAGTTCCTCCTATTCTACCTATTTCTACATTTGTCCGGGTTGCACCTCCAAAGTGCAAGCTAAGCCGCTTGTGGTCGCCTCCTAAGCTGTCTGTTCCATTTTCATCTATCCTGATTTCCCGCAGCCTTCCGTATACTGTCTCGGATACTAAACTGTAGTCTATGCTGGACTGTCTGTTATCGCTTTCCCACGTTATTTGTCCGTCATACTTGCTTTCCGTGTTTACTATTACAAGCCGGTTTTCCTGACATAGATCTAGCACTAGAGAACCGTTGTGGTCTGTGTATCCATCCAAACAATCTATATGGACATTCATATCTCCAACTATGACCATTTCGCCCGAATCTTTGAACTCGTTTATATCTCTTCTCAAACAGTTTACCATTTCCTCATTTTCCTCCCTAGCACTACTTCCGGTCCACAGATACACCACTCCTAACCATGTATTTTTACCCATAGATGCTCTTTACAGCTTTCATGCACTCTCTGCCAGTCGGTCCCTTGTTTAATGAGCATGCCAACACCTCCTCCTTTCTTCATTCCTGTGGTCCTGTTGCAAACTTTCCAGACATAATTGTCTATGATAGGTGGGGCTTCTAGGTCTCGGAGGTGAGTCTCGGCTTAAGCGTACACGTCTATTCCTTCCCGTTCAAGTTGCTTTTGAATTTCCACCCACTTATCAGGCTTTCTGCCTCCCTGCATATTTATGTTGCTGATGAAATATTTATAGCATTTGTTTTTGCCTTTCTGCTTACGGGGTCTATTTTTGTCTTTTACAAAATTGTTTGCTGCATTGTTTGCACTTAAATCGCTTCTGTCAACGCTCTCAGTTACGTCTGTAGGTTCTCCGTTTAGCTCTAGGCCTGGCTGCCTCCCAGCGTTGAGTGTGCATGCGTCCCTTGCTTCCCCTTTGTCTCCTAGTTTGCCTTCCTTAGCTGCGCGGGGCCCCCTAAAAAAGCTACCGCTCTCCCACCTAAGCGCTACCCCACCTTGTTTCCTAGCCTGGGGCTGAAGTTAATCCCGTCCCACTGAAAAGCTTGCCTATGTCCGATGCTGCCCACTACCCTGTTCATATCTATCACTTCAAGCCCAAGTTCCCTACCGCACCTCACAATCTCGCTGTTAGCAGCGAGTACTGCCCGTTCGGTGTGCAAGCCCTGCTTCATCACCACCGGCACGGTGCAGACTGCAATGAGCACATTTGGGGCCGTCGCCCGCAGGTCCTTTACCCCCTTCCCTATCTCCTGGCCAAGTTTTCCCTCCTCTCCCTTTAGAACATCGTTAAGCCCCGCGGCAATCACCACAAGGTTTCTAGCTTTACTAGACAAGGCCAGCTGCCCCTTCGCTCCAGTCATCACCGTCTGCATCGTTTGACCTGGGAAACACCCCACCTTCACACGCTTATCCCCCTTTACCCTTTCCACTATGGCAGTGCTGCTCCTTTTCATGTTACAGTCACCCGCAATGATTACCACGCTATCATCTGCCACGTGCCGCTCTTTACTGACGTCCGGCTTATCGATTGGTTTTGCTGGCCTATCTTGCAGCACGTGGGAGTAGCTGTTGCCTTTCGTTGCTTTCACCCCCGGTGTCACCTCGGTTCATGCCTCGGCTTCGCTGCATGGGCCGAGGTGTTCTTCATTTGTTGGCGAAATGACGCTCCTTTCTAGCTTCCTCTCCGCTGCATCTAACTTTCCCTCAACGGCCCTCCGTTCATCGTGTTCGTTACGTAGCGCTGCCTCGAGTTCTGCAACCCTCTTGGCTAACCCCGAGTTATCCGCTTCTACGCGTTCTAGCCGCGACACCACTACGCATAACCGACACGTACACCCGCCCAATTTTTTACCAATATCACGGGAGCGTCGACCGTTCCGTCGATCAGCGCCGTATGATGGGGTGATACGACGAACTCAGCGAGAGTAACCGCATCCGCATTAAGCGAAGGCCGCTGCTGTTGTCGTCTGCTAGGCTGTTCCAAGAGCAGACAGCCACCCCCGATTTTTTTATTCGCTTATCACACTACCCTCCATCCCGCCGTTAATGGGGCGTAGAGGGCAAGTGAAAGCAAGCGGTAACAGCAGTACGGGGAGGCTGTCTGCTCTTGGAACAGCCTAGCAGACGACGGCAGCTGCAACCTTCGCTTAGTGCGCATGCGGTTACTCTCGCCGAGTTTGTCGTATCACCCCATCGACGGAACGGTCGACGCTCCCGTGATATTGGTAAAAAATTTACACCATCTTCTCGAGAGGGGAACCATGGGTAGATGCGACGCATCGTGGGGTTTCCGTTGCGTTTCCGTTACGTTGTTTCCATTTAGCGTGTCAATTTGTTGTTGTTTCCATTATATTACGTACGGTTGCGCCGACCATCGCGATAGCAGGCCTGTTAGTCTCCATTCAAATCATCGGTGGTCATCGGATGTCATCGGAGCGGCGGAACGACTGAGCGGAGCGGCGCAGTTACCGCATTTATATGTACAGCGCGTTAACGGTGAGGGGAATGAGAGAGAGCAGCGGATGCGCATGTGTTCGATGTTTAACCGAGCGCTAACGCGCGCTGGCGAACAGCTGGCACGGCGACGGGAGCGAGCGCTAACACGCAGATGGCGCTGCGGTGAGAGCGGCGTTAGCGCGCAGCTGGCCCGGCGAGGACAATGGGGGAGGGATGCGGACTACGGACGACGGAAGACGCCGGAGGGACAAGGCGAGTTAAAGAGATGCGTCGCATCTAAAAATTGGGAAAGTGTACCTGCCCCTTCGTCTGCCTCGCCGCCATCCCGCTGAAACTCCTCTTCGTCTACCTGCCGCAGACAACTACCACACTGTACCAGCTTTCTACGCGTCATCTCGACTAAAAAACCCGACACAACGAGAAAGAACCGTGCAGGTAAATACTCAGCTTCGGCTATCCTCCGCTGTCTCTGCCGTTTCGCTGTCCTTCACTGTAGAAACACGCTGTTGTCGGAGCACCAGAAAAGCACGTCCGAACAGGTCGACTGCGCACTGCCAGTCTAACGAGAATTTGAGGGGGAAGAAAACGAAAGTTTGTAACCGGACCTAAATGCAATGTCATCAAAACTATTGAATGACATGTTTTACATGTCAGCTAGGGGAAATCTATGGCACCCGCCGCGGTGGCTCAGTGGCTAAGGCGTTGCGCTGCTGAGCACAAGGTCGCGGGTTCGATTCCCGGCCGCGGCGGCCGCTTTTCTGATGGAGGCGAAAAGCAAAAACGCCCGTGTGTACGAGATTTCGGCGCACGATAAAGATCCCCAGGTGGTCAAAATTAATCCGGAGCCCTCCACTACGGCGCGCCTCATCGCCTGCGTTGCGTCGGCGCGTTAAACCTCACAATCAATCAATCAAATCTATGGCGACAAGTAATTAGAATTAGGAAGAGAATATCAGCAATATTAGGATCAGTTCGGATTTGGCTCGTACTCAATTGAAACAGTCATGCTGGTGCGGCATTCTTATGAAAACATTATTGCAATTGACTTTCAAGAATGGTACGATAACTTTAAGCAAGACATGCAGTAAACATATGCAAAGGGGCTTGAAGAACAGTAAAACTATACATGAAGAGCCGGTGAGTCCTCTTGGCAGCATTAGCAGCACTTTTCGAATTGTTCCGTAGGGAACTTTTTTTAGTGCGCCTGAAGACGCTCATGAAGCGCTTCATTGCCTTGCCATCAATTTCTAAAACGCTTCACAAGAAGCTTGCTCATATCATCTTCTTCACTTTAATAAAGTGGCTGGTAGCCACAGAGAGGGGGATTTGCCATGGCTTGTAAGCGGCAGCTAATTTGTTAGGTACGTGAATGGGAAATATGGGATTAATAATAATAATAATAATTACCAGATTTACTCCGTAAGGACGAGGAAGACGAGATGAAATGATAGTTTCACACCTCTCAGTTCCATTTCGTTCACTTCGGTTCACGTTATCGTACACATCTGGCGGCAGATCATTCGCCGATCTCCTAATTGCTGTCTGAACTCATGATAATTCAGCTCTCAAAAGCAAAAAAAAAAACGTCTGATGAAAACACCCACAAAACAGCCCGAACAGTCACACCAAAAGCGAAATCCCATTGGGGAAATGAATTTGGCTCTCTTTGATCCGCGCCACAGCAGGATCTGGCTCATTTTCCATACAAAGTGAGATCTGCGTACATGTTTGCAGCGTATTGTCTCAACTATTTTCTTGCCACATTTTTTAGGGGAAAGTTGTCGGGATTTTTTTGGCAGTGTAGTTTTATCTGGCTTAGTTTTGGTTTGTGGGTTAGGTTCATTTTGAACAAAAAGACGCCTCATTTGGTGGTCAACGTGGGATTTAAAAAAAAAACAGGCGAGGTTTGCTTGCTCCGTTTGCACGCAAATGAAATGAAATGCCAGTACCGCTGTACACTGGCTTCGTGCTCTGCTGCTGCCCTGCCACTCGCCATTCGCTGCACCCATTTTACCCTGTTCGTCTGCAATCGGTGCTTGGGTCCTCTCGAGCGGCAACACGTTATCGCTAGTTTCGCCAGGGTGGCGGTTTCAGCGGCTCAGGTCGCATACGCTTTGGTGGGGAAGAAAAATTTTTGTCCTTAAACATTCAACAAAGTCCTCCGTCCTAGCGCGACGTGGTGTCGGAGGATACTATCGCTAATGCCTGGTGTTTATGGCTCAACCGTTCCCTGAGCCGAACTCACAGTGCGCTTTCCACTGGTTTTCGTGGAAGTGCTGCTTTTGCGTTTGTCTGTAAGAAATCAGCTTGCCACAGAGAAACCCGCTGTAGGTGTTCTCTACGGAATACCTTCCAATGTCCGGCTCGCGCATGTGTGCAGCGTCCGCCAAACAAGCCAAGGCGACGCAAAGGTTGGATCCGGATGGCGACGAGCGGAGTGGCGCGAAGGGATGCTTGACCCCATCGCCCGGCGCCTCTGACTGTTACATTCGCTTAGGGAAAATTACCGTGAGAGTACAAAAGCCCTGCTCTACAGTCGGCGCGTACGCCTGGACAAGAAGGATCGTTCACAAGGAAGCCCAGGAACGTTACAAAGCCCGACGACGGCAGGGTGACAAAGTGAAGGTGCGCATCTCAGTTGTATGGCGGCAAGAGCCACCGGCGGCATCCTTTACAACTAAAGTCAGTGACAGCGGCATTGTTGAATGACAGCCATTGTGGTTAATGGCTGCTACGCACAATGGCGGGTTTACGGACCCCGAGCTGCATTCCTATGAACAGACGTCGAGAACACCGTGCTTGAGAAGGGAAGGGCACATAGTCAAGGTGGCAAATGGTCAACATGAAAGAGACGGGTGTGCAGAGGCTGATTGGTGAAAATGAACCCCAGCCGGACATTTCGGCGGAGACCAACCAGACTTTTGGCCGGGAGGAAAATTTCGGCTTCCCCATTGTACTGTGAATTGTTTTTTTTTTTTTGTATTAGAGAGGTTATAAAACCCCGAGTACATAGGATTTAAATACGAGGCGCATTAAAAATAGCGTAGTCTAGTGATGTCGGAGTATCGTCAAGGTGTCTGCAGATAGCA
Organism: Haemaphysalis longicornis; assembly: GCF_048455015.1. NCBI lineage: Eukaryota > Metazoa > Arthropoda > Arachnida > Ixodida > Ixodidae > Haemaphysalis > Haemaphysalis longicornis. The sequence goes on from NW_027526203.1 coordinate 172,011,037, forward strand.
ACGAGTGCACTTCAACAACGGGCCGAACGAGAGGACGGAGGAGAAGCTTACTCCCGCCTTGCATCCTGAGTCGTTGCTATGGGCGAAGACAGCAGGGCAAGCCACGCTTCGACGCCGAGGAAGCGACAAGGCGCATCCCTGGAAATAACAAGCCTCTTTACAAAACTTCCGTAGGTAAGCGCTGACGTGCTGACGCTCGGCACCGTTTTTTATCTACATATACTGCAGTCCAGTGCATCTCGATATTGCAATTTCCGAGGTCTGAATCATTGGCGCTTTCAATGGCAGACCATTAAGCGTAGAACTCTTTGTGTGCTTTAAGGTAATAACACCCTGTATTAGGCGTATGACATCTCCGATTTACCTAGCAATTTGTTTCCTTCCTTTATAACTCGTAGTCACAGGTTTTGTTTGGGGGAAAATATGGAAGCGCAAGAGGTTTGCCACGGAGATCTGAGCTCTCGAGTGCCTACATGCATTTCTGTTTCTGCCGACATCGATTGCGTATAACGTATAGGAAGGTCCGGAAATACGCCTTAACATTAGCAGAGAGAATGTATAGTTAGTGTGTGGTACCCGCATTTATTCCTGTAAATATTTTAATTACTGCTGTTATTTTTTAATTTTGCAAACTTCGTGTAGGGATCCTTGACATCCACCGAAATCTCGAACACGCGAGTGTTTTCGCTTTTCGCCTCCATCACAAAATCGGATACACTTAATGTCATTTCTCTTTGCAGGTTTACGCGCCTTTATGGTAAACGCTGAGTGTTCATCGTGTTTGTACTAGTAACGGCCGGTACCCTCGCCCTCTCCCTTAATTTGGATAGAAAAGTTACCTTGGGTTGCCCCCCCCCCCCCCCCCCGAAAAAAAATCCTGGGTACGTGCCTGCTTACGGGGAAAAGTGTAGGTAACCTGTCGCATCACTACTAGTAATAGTGCTATGTGCGCATAAAAGTTTACCCCAGGGTACTATTTTTGGGGAAAATTACAGGCCTATATGTTGTGGTGTACGGCTGACGATCAAATCATTCAACCTGATGGCGTATGTTTCATCCCTTTTGTGGCAAATAATTTCAATGCAGAAGCTGTTTAGCTTATCACTGGACATAACTGTAGCTCTTTTCAAACAGGTACTTATCTGACAGAATCTCTTATAATGAAAACATTTGACAATTAGCTCAGTTGTGGAAGTTGAAGCTATTTGAGTGACATCTGATTTCAGTATGGGGAGGCACCTTTGTGTTTATATCTGTCGCACAGTGCTGTCAACAGAAGCTTTCTACATGATGTTTTGCCAACAGGAAAGCCGGAATGGGGTGTGCAGTATACACTGCAGGCAAACATGGGATATTTTTCTGCTAGTGCTACCTTCTTTGTATGCCTTATTTTCCTCAGAAGATATAATCAATTCTTAGCACTGATCTAGGCAAGCTAAAAAAGTACGCAGTTTAACAGCAGATAACTTGTGACATTCTTTGCCACAGATCTACAACAAAAATTTAAAAGATGGGGAAAACAAAATACTGCACTTGTTTAGGAGAAGCGAATGTATGTATGGCTATTCAAAGTCTTCATTCGGCTTCATGTTTAAGTGTCACACACAAGAACTATGACCACAAATGTGACGTTTAGCGACCATGGATAGCGTGCTTGTAGTGTTGTGATTGGTCTGAGGGGGAAAAGTGCATGGGTGATTACCAAATTGAGGGCACTAAATGACATGGACTGCGGATTACCAACAACAAATGTTCTAACTCCTTTGTCGTGAGCCAGTCAATGTTATTCTCTTTTTTGGTTTAGTTACAGTTTGTGTTCGGCATGCTGGAAAAAATCACGCCATATCCACGGAATGAGTGATGATAAGTGGGGCGAAGCTCGAGAGGGGGAGATCATCGGTAACCGTAACTCTCCCGTGAAAGTTCGCCCATTACATCACTAAGAAAGACGTAAGACTGTGTGCGTACATTGTACAAATCAACTTTTATTTTGTTCTTTTATTTTGTTCTTGTTCGTTTGTTGTTGTTGTTGTAGGGTTCGTGAGGCTGCAAGCAAGCGCTCGTATCGGCAGGCAAACCCCGATGCAGTGAGAGCTCGCGAGGCGGCTGCAAAACGCATCAAGCGAGCTCAGCCCGAAGCTGCCGACGCGCGGTTTAAGCGCGACTTTCTAGACGAGATGCTTCGGCCTCTCTTTCGCGCACGGCGGGATCCTGTCGGCGAGCGCGCGCTGCCGCCGCCCTGCGCGCCCTCCGCTCCGCAGCCTTGTCAACCACCACCTCCTCCATCCGGTGACTCGTTGCGAAAGAGGAAGCGCGTCAACAGCGATTGCCTTTTATAGTGTCAGTCACGTGCGAGTGACGTCATCATGACGTCACTCACACCAGCGCCACCTGCAAGTGAGTCATCGAACTAGGCGGTCACGTAGCGCCACCTGCGAGTGAGTCATCGAACTAGGCGGTCACGTAGCGCCACCTGCGAGTGAGTCATCGAACTAGGCGGTCACGTACCACGAGACACAAGGGATGGACAGACCCACGGCTTTAGGAGCTTCGCTTCTAAAAAGTTTGGGTTGCGTTCAGTGAAAGCAGTGTTTACTGCTGTACGGTGAAACCCAATCCTCCTGTGTTCACAATGACTTGCTACACAAGAAGAGCTATTCGGCGACGGGATTCCGGCACCTCCTAGTGGTGCGAGAAAAATTGTGTTCTTCTGTAATTCATGCTATGCACGACTACGCCACAGCTGGGCATCGGGGCTGTGCATGCACTCTTCACCGCACACAACAGCGTTGTTATTTTTGCCCGAAAATGTGACAGTCGAACGAGCTGTACGTGGCGAGTTGCCCCCAGTGTCAACGCAACAAATGCCCTACGACTGCTCAGCTGGCAAGAATCCACCCTGCGAATCCCCTTTACCCCTTGAAAAAGTGGCATAGATTTGATGATCCCTTTTCCTCGGTCAAAGAATGGGAACCACTGGATGATCGTGCGCATCGACTACCTTTCATGCCATAGTGAGACAGCTGCATTGTCATCTGCAACAGCTGCCAAAGTGACGAACTTCATTCTCAGTCGCAGTATACTTCAACATGGCCCACCTCATGTCCTCATCAGTGACCGTGGGTGCCAGTTCACTGCTGACGTCGTTGAAGAGCTACTTCAGCTGTCCGATTCTCAATTCTGCCATTCAGTGCCATATCACAAACAAACGGTCTCGCTGAGCAGACCAACCAGACACACTAACATGAATTCCATGCATGTTGCTTCTGACCACAACTGGGATGACATCTTGCCGTTTATTACCCACGCTTACCACACTGCCAAGCATAAGACAATGGGTTATAGCCATTCTACCCAGTTGACGGACGTGTTCCCCTAACTACCTCAACACCATCTTCTCCTTCTTTCACGACGAGGCCAGCCTATCAAACACCCTCTGCTTTGCTGAAGAAGCTCGGAAACTCACTAGTCTCGACATACTGCTGTCACAAGACCACTCGAAAATCCTCTAGGACAGCCGACATCAGAAAATTCGTACTCACGGGAGACCTGCTTTTGCTATGGACACCTCAGCGACAGCATGGACTGTGCAAGAAACTGCTGTCACATTAAGTCAGCCCATTCGTGGTAGTTAACCGACTTAGTTGTCTGAACTATGTCATGTTCAGCTTACTGCTTGAGGATGGCGTAGTCGCAGAACTCAAGTGGCTCTCGTACCTTGCTTGAAACACTTTGAACCACGTGACGCTCACTGACTTGTAGAGAGGGCTGCATCTTCAACGGGGGGAAATGTTACGGCCTCCAGGGCCTTGCGATTTTGGCCGCCTTAACCTTTGACACCAGCGAGGAAGAATATGTCACCTTGCAATACTGAGAGCTAGTCAAGGAGGAAGACGATGAAGCTGGCTGGTAGCCCAGTCCGCTATCTTGGCTCGCCACCCCTTTGTAAATAAATGAGTTTTCCACTGCAATGATATGGTGGTGGCTGAAACAGGCTTTGATAAGTGGTCTTGGGCAAGCAAGAATGATCCAGCTTTGCACGAAGCACTAGCTGAGACAGCATTCCACTCTTAACAGTTATGCTGAAAACGATAATTGTTTCATCTCGAACAGCTGGGTACAACAGTGGGTGTGAGGGCCATCCTCAACATATCGCTCACTGAGTCTAAACAATAAATACTGAATCAAGCTGCAATATTGCAATTGACCATGCAACTGCCAAGTGCAATCAGCAGTGTTTGATTGACAAACCAAACCAGAGCTTTATATTCAAACATTAGGCATGAGCAAAGGTAGCACAGCTATTGCCGTTACATCTGTCAGAAGTGCATTGCGCCGCCACCACTCACATCTCATGGAAAGCGGACAACTTAAAATTCAAGTATGCTTTCATCAGGTTGTGGGCACTCCTTACACCCTTGTAACGCTCATTCATGTCCAGGTGGCAACCGAGGAGGAAACCACTTTTGCCGAATAATGTTTCTCAGTATGAGTGTGGTAAGACAGATGACGGCCAGAAGGCAGCCGAGCAATCATGATCCTAGTTAAGTGTATACAACGGCCATTCCCTTAATTTGAATTCACAGAAAGAAGCCAAAGTGCCCATTCCTTCAATTAAGCAAAGCAATCCCAAGGCAGACACGAAGCTGGAACACAGAAGACTACCGAGGTTGCAGCTGTGATATGCCGATTCCTAAATGGCAACAAGCCAACTTTTTCCATTTCATTAATGTCGGGAGCGAAAGTGTGAAGTCCGCACAAGTGGCCGCCAAAATTTGTTGTAGTGCCATCATGCGAAAGAGCTTCTGCTGCCGACACGTTGGTTGTGCGTCCCATTTTAACTGCATGCATCTTAGTTGGCTCGCCTCAGTTGATACGGTTTTGGTACGAAAAAGGACTGAACTATTTCGCTTCCGTTGCCCATGGGTCACACCTTTCCTAAGTGTTCTCGCTGAGCAATGATGAACGATGTAATTAGCGTAGAATGATGGGCTGAACCAGAGGGCCGCTCTTGTTACTCCTTATCACGAACTCAAGCACACGACATGCTTCATTCAAACAAGGCCAGAGTATGTATTATTTTACTCTGGAGTCACAGATTTTATAGGATGTGCAACGATGACAGAAGACGGAGTAACAATAAAGAACAAAAACACAGGTGACAATTAATACGCACACATATAGCAACTGCAAATTCAGCCACTCACTGGGGCCAACGTTGAAAAGAGGCACAACATGTGCAGCTGAAGCAACACTGTTCAGTCCCTCTGCTTACCAACACTGCATCAACTCATAGGTGCAAACTAAGATGCGTGCAGTTAAAATAAGCAACACAGCCTTTATCTCGGCAGCAGTCGCCCTTCCACAAGGTGGCACTGCAGTGTGTTTTGGTTGGTGCTTGCGTGGAATCCAGACTTTAGCTCCCGAGAGTACACATTCGGCCATGTGGAATGGTTATCGATTGATTTCAAAGAATGAGTCAGTTTCACACAAACACCAGTATACTCAGCAGGTGACGAGCCTATTGCATACAGTGGGTCCCCAGAAGAAACACAGAACAGTATATCTGCTTTACCCCAACGAGCGTGCCCTCTGACTGCTTGAACACTCCTGATAAAAACAAGAGCACACTCAATCAGCCTAGCACACACCCTACCCAGACAAATGAGTAGACTGGGTCGCTCACTAATGTATGGATATACGGCTCTCAGCCTAGCACACACCCTACCCAGACAAATGAGCAGACTGGGTAACTCCCTATTGTTTCGATATACGGCTCTCGAAACTGCTATTATCAGCTGTTAAGAGAGGTTTTGCGTGTACTTATACAACTGCATGGTGTTGCTACAAAGCATTTCCCTGCCTATGAAAAGCACTGCCTGTAGGATTACACCACCAGCGCCCGCAATACAGAACCCCTGGTAGCGTCAAAAACAGACTTCGGCGCAAGCGTTCTGTTGAGCACGGTTTCGCAGTGTACATGGCGCTGTCGGCGTAAATAAATGCTGCTGGCTGATGTCTGCAGCACTCTTCGTGGGTGTCTAGCTTACCGCAATAATATCTAAAATCGTGCGCGTGCTTACACGAACTGTCGCGGTCAATGCAATGAACAGCATTACGGCAACACATCACATAATACGTCCCGCCGCAATGATTTCTTTGGCTCGCTTCACGGTGTGTCACGGTCGGAACTTTTATAAACCAGCGGCCCACAAAAGTCGCCCGTACACAGCGCATCGGCGCGAGACCCTGGCCGTAGTCGTTGCCGCCGCACCGCGAGCTCCTACGGACGCACAACTGTCCGCTTGCTGGTTTGTCACTCCTGTTTCCATTTTGGAAGATGGCGAGCACAAATGACGGTGTCAATTTCTTCCAACACACTCCCCCAGGCCCAAAAACGACAGGCCAGCCGTCACCAACATAAACATCGGGGTATGCTTGCTGCCTTAATATCGCGGCACTGCGGATCTCAAACTAAGCGCCGTGCAGGTATGCTTCCGTCGGCACAAACAAATGCTTCGTGGATTTGTACCTCGATTAAAACAGTCACAAAATAGTCGCGAGTCGTGACGTAATACAAGCCCGTGCGACTATTTTCTTCCGCATCGCTTCGCTTGAGCAAAGCCGCCATGTTGTTTAGCCTGAAACCTTCTGATAGCCCTGATTGGCCAGTAGGAGGTCGGTGGGAACCAATCAGGGTGTCGGATGATATCTGGCCGAACGCGTCATCCTCGCGGAGCGGCAAAAAGTTGAAGTTGGCCAACTTCTGGCAGAAAGCAATTTTCTGCCGGAAGGCGCCGCATTCCGGCCGCCGGAATGATTTTGGCCGGAACAGAACGACCTTGCCGGAGGTACCGTTTATAGGCCTTTACTCTAGGCCACTGCTCGCATTCGATTCTTCCATGTTGAATCTGGTCGCGCCCGCCAATAGCGGGTATGTTTTAAGGCTTCGAGGATCTGATCGGGCCGACGCCAGAAGTTTACCTGCGTAACCTCTAGGCTTGCACGCCTGTTCTCCAGTTTGACAAACATGCACCCTGATGGGGGTAATGTGTCAAGCACATGCTTATTAGGACGCATCTGAATGCATTCACATCTTTAGACTTGCTGTTTGAGACAGCTGAAAGACGAAAAAGCTACGTACTGACGTATCTGTTGGATGCGAAAAAGTGGCTGTGCGTTACTGCTTCGTAATAACGCAGCAATGCTCGAATCAGCGCCAGAATAGTTGTTATCCTCAGCTTGCTGCCCCCAAAAGAAAAGTTACTCAGCGCTGTTGTCAATAGATCTCCAGAAAGTTCTCAGTCCTGAGGTAATGGCATTGATTTTAGTTGTATGTGTTCTGGCGGAGCAACGCCTGGCGGAGCAACGCCGGAGTTAACGCCTGACACCAAACCATGCTGAATCTTCGTTCCATATGTTAAGAAAATACAAATGTTTTGTTTCTTTAAATCTCCCCGTGGGCATTCTTTGTATGGTTTAAAATTTAGTGGTGATTGTGGAGCCCCAGTTTTTTACAAGATGCGCGTACAATGAGTTTTTATGCCTGTAAAAGTGATTCAAGGCTTTCTGGCCTTGTTAAGTATGTCCACCTTATTTGGCTTGAAATACTTATAAAAAAATGTAATAATGGTGTTAAATCGTCATTCATCACCATTACTGATAATGGTGATGAATAGAAGGTATTGCTAATGTATTTACGCCTTCTTACTGTAACATCTTTGGTAGAGGTTGTGGCGCCAAGGCACCACGGGGTTCCGCAGCGGGCGCCAAGTTCATTCTGCTAACGTGGCTACCGACGGGACTCCTGCGACACCCGTAGTCATTCCTGCTATCATCCTCTCGCACCCTCGAGAACCCGGAACGCTCTGTGGAACTGGCTACGAGGATATTAAAGACTTTTTAGCACGTACGAGTGGGTCAGCAACCATAACTGGTGGGACCCGACACTCATGATCGCCAACGTGATTTTTTATCTTAAAGGGACAGCTCGTGTGTGTGGTTTGTTACCCAAGAAGGGCACCTCACGAACGGGGTCAGTGCAAAATTAAACTTCGTGAACTTTTCAGGAAATCACTCAGCCGACAGCTGATCAATATCTCTGACTCGTGGGTGTTGTACCATGATGTCTGGGTTACGGTTAGCCGAAATGCATCAAGCTGTCGTGGTGGGACTAGTTAAACAGGTTACGTTCATGATTTTTTTAGTAATAACACTTTCTGTGGTTACCGTCATAGATACACTGTAAAAAATGGCCGTCACTTTGACGGCCACGTGACCGTGATTTTTGACAAACGGTCAACGTACATGGCGAAGACTGTTCTTTCACCGTCAACTCGATGGGAGAGGGGATAGATGCAAGGAGAGAAAGGAAACAAACAAACTGATTTCGGTAATACATCGCTCTGATTGGCCCCCAGAGGCTGTTCTGGCCGGTGGGGGCCTTTTCTTTTTTCTCTTATTTCACGCCGGCTTGTTGAATGGTTCCTTTGTAGGGGACCCTTCCCGGAGACGCCGCCGCCTGCCTGCTGGGGGCTGTTGGGGTCTTTCCAAGGACGCTTCCTTTGTCTTCCGTCTCCGCGGCCCCCGTCCGCACGATCGCGGGGACGAGGGCGGAAGAGTCATTTTCCTCTGTTTTCGCAAAGCGTTGGATCGCCCTCCATTCCCTTGTCGGCGGCGCACACATACTTCTTTGAAACTGCGACCGCGCACACGTCTCTTTTCTCGTCTCCTTCAGCAGCCATGCGCACGGAGCTGCAGCAACAGAGCAAGTGCATCTGATAGCGGTAAATGAATGATTTACGGCATCAAGAAATTTTTCCTCGAAAAAAAAAAAAAAAAAAAAAACTGCGAACGCGATCCTTGTGAAGCAAGCTCAAGTGTGGCTCGAATACTATGAGGACCGTCGTGTCAGAAACTCGAACCGCGTTTCTGCATGTGTAGCTCGTTGAACGGGGCACTAATACCGGTACGTATGACATCCCTCCACCTGCTTCAATGCTGATATTCGTAACGAACACGGCAAGCAGCGAAGCGCTGCCTAGATATACACAAGTAGTACAAGTTGTCACATTAGTTGAACATTTGTTTCAAGTTCCTTTTGCTGACTCGGGTGTGCGAGCATGTTTACAGTGATGTCACCACCACAAATAAAGTACATATTTTGTTTCGATACATGACGAAAAGGTCAAGATGAAAGTCATGCTCCCCTCCGTCTATTGACGACCATGGTTGAACGCGAAGCTTTCTCGTGATCGAGTCTTTGGTTGGTAAATCCCAAACTGCGAGTATGTGCTACTCTGGAGGTACAGCGTACAGCGGTGAGCTCGCTTAGGGTGAACACGGGAGCGCGTGGCCGCCGACACTACTATCAGAGCAGCCTACCGTGGGCTGCGCGAAGCATCACGCATGCGCTGTGCGTGTCGAGCCAGAATTTCCTTTCAGTGCGCGCATTGCGTCATGGGACCGTCTGCTCGGTTTTTTTTTTTTTTTTTTGCTATGTTGCGTGTCGTCTGCTACTGGTGTATCGCTTTGAACCTGGAATCCTCGATCTTTGTATGAACATTCCTAATAAAAATCACAAAAATGCTTTTCCACCGTAAATTGAATCGGGGTTGTTGGGCCCGAGCTCAATTCAAGCTCTCAATTTGTTTCTGATAAACATTGTGCGCATGTGTTCCTTCGATTTCAGTGGCAATCACTTACAAAAGTGCTGTTAAAACGAGCGTCATCTTTTTGTCGAGTCCGCTTGAAGCAAGCTCGCGAGTTGGGATGTGACGAACCGATTGTATTGCATTCAAGCTAATGAGCCGCTCACTCAAACATTTTTTTTTTTCTTGCGGACTGCAGTTTCCAGTTATTTACACAGCGGCCGGTTGCTCCCCCGCTCCACGCAAGATGAAGTTAGCAGACGACGCTCAGACGCTCCGATGACGCGATGCGCGCGCTCAAAACAGCCTCGCTTGACACGCACAGCGCATGCGGGCTGATTCGCGCATCCCACGGTAGGCTGCTCTGATAGTACCGGCGGCCACGCGCTCCCGTGTTCACCCTAAGCGAGCTCACCGCTGTACGCAGCACTTTTCTAGAATACCCACAGCAACTCTCGGGTGTGTGCACTCCGTAGGCCTAACGTTTGGATTTGGGGTGTACGGCACGAATTGGTATACCTGCTGCGTGTCGTTCTCTTCGAAAATGTCAAAATGGAGCAAGGGGATCGATGCCGGTTTCATTACGCGAGGAACCTGGGTTAGATTCCGGCCACGGGAAGCGTTTTTTTTTTCTTTAACTTCACCCACGATCATTCATCATCATCCTTAGAGAAACTTGGCCTCCCTGTACGGTGTATTGGCATACAGGTGCCGTCAGAAGTAATTGGAGCACGGGAGCTGTGGCCGAACCGCATAGGAGCGCCGTGTAGCTACAACAGCGGTAAACGAAAGGAGCAGAACACGCATGCGCGCCTGCCGACGGTGATAGCCCACCTATACTTCTCAACCCACTGTTAACTCGGGTTCGAGTATTATTCGCAGCAGCGATGGCGCTGATAGCACAGGCGGTATCTGTCAGCACGCTCACACGCTTTCAGCGTACGCGAGCTGCTGGAGAAGCGTCGCAGTCGCAGGGATCTGAAGTGACAATTTTTGTTTTCTAATATTTTTAGGTGGGTCTGCTATCAGCGCCATCGTCGAGACCAGTATACTGCGAACAACGCTCAAAACCGAGTTAAAAGAATTCGTGTGTTCAGAAGTATAGATGGACTATCGATGTCGGCAGGCTCGCATGCGTGTTCTGCTCCTTTAGTTTACCTCCGGCGCAGCTGCACAGCGCTCCTATGCGGTTCGGCCGCAGCTCCCGTGCTCCAATTACTTTTGACGGCACCTGTACAAAGACATCAGTGAGGACACTATAGCTTCGCTTTAAAAGCGCAGAAGCGAATGAAATCTCCTCGAGCAGAATTGCACATGACACAGAATAAATATTTAATATTGGCCAAAGATATCGCTTCATAATCAGGATCAGTTAATGATAATTCATTCACATTTCCGCTAACAGTATTTTTCTGAACGAGCAGCATAACGTCGCCACCACGCTTATTTGTGCGGTGTTGGACGTAAGATTTGTTACCATCTGGTGAGAACACACTGGAGTATTCATTCTACCACGTTTCGGTAAACAATAATACAGTAAAAGATGAGGCAAAGTTTTGTAAGAATCCTTCCATTTCGCCTTCTTTGTCTTGTAAAGAACGAACTTGTAGAAGAACAGAATGGCTGGTTTCTTTACGCTGTACAGCCTAATTTTAGACATTGCCCGAGCCACAATAGAGATTTACAAGCCCATCGATATCCTGTTTAACAATTGCGTTCAAGTCATCGGTGTTTGTATAGGAATATTCAACATCGTCACCGATTCCGGACAAAGATTATTCCACCCTTTGTCCCGGCGTACTGCCTACCCCACTGCTTCTTCTGCATCTCCGGCGCTGAACAAGCGCTTCAGAGAAGGACAAATATGTTCATTTACAAATGTGAGGAGGAGGAGGAGGAATAAACTTTATTTATGCGAGCTTTAGGTTCTGCTGTCTGGGCACCCGCCTGGTGGGGGGTTTCCTCTAGTCCGGGTTACCCTGGCCTCCGCTGGCCACCCGGGCTCTCTCTACCAGGCTACTCTGGGAGGTACAAATGTGAGGATATATTTTTTCCAGTTCGACATAGTGCAAAGGGAGTTAGCGTTGGCTAGCTTTTTGGAAGAAACAGCCTGGCGTTGTCCCGCGTAAAAACGGGTAATGACGCTATAGGAACGTCAGTGTCTCTTAAGTATAGGCATGGTGGCGGGCCTCTAAGTCGATTTCCTCAAGGCAGGGGAGCAGCGACGGGGGGGAGGGGGGGGGTAGCTTATAAGGCTTCAGCCCTTCCCCCCCCCCTCCAGAAATTTATTCGCGCTATAATGCACGGCAACGAAGGCGGCCAAATGCACCTGAAAGAATCCTTGAATTTTGTCTACAACCCCAGGGATCCTGTCCGGCAAGCGCCCCTGCTCTCCCTTGGTTGTTCATTTCCCTCCTGTGTAACAACTCCTATGCAAGGCCTCCATCCACGGGGCTGTTCCGCGTGCGCACGCTGCAGTGTTGCATATCGCCCTGTATTCGTGCATTGGTTCAGGTACCCATACTTCACCCGGGGTGCAGGTCCGGTGCGGCAGTCCGTAGACCGTCTCGTGGGCAAGCTCGTGCCCTTCGGGTTGTGCGTGTGCAGGCGTCCAGATGAGTTTGATGGCCGCGCTGTCGTTACTTGTGATTGCCTAGCAAAATGGAAAGACTCGGACGCTGCTGCTATTGCTATGTCGCAGGCAATGAACATGCCCCTACGAGACTTTGTGAACAAGATCACTGTCCAAGTACAGTGGACCCAGAACATGCTTGTAGTCAGCACAGCCCATGAGGAGCTGATCAACCAATTCACAGCAATCCGCCAACTACAGGTTGGCCCTAACATTCACAATTTCACTTCATATCTCAAACCATTGCCAAACGCGAGCGCGGGAGTAGTAGTAGGAATCACCGATTGGCTGGCCAATGAAAACATTATGGAATACATAGCTGCAGAACGTCCCAAAATCGTATCAGCAAGACGCCTTGGAAACTCGACGGCAGCGGTAATACATTTCAAGGGACCGCACGTGCCCTTTTATGTAAAATTATGGGGGCCAATAGCCCGTTGCTGCCCGTACCACAAATCCAATCAGTACTGCAAGGCATGTGGTGATATCGGCCACAGACAGGACGTATGTCCACCACCCAAACCGGACGTATGCGCCAAATGTGGCACTAGAACAGCCGCTGCAGATCATACGTGCAACCCGAAATGTAAGCTATGCAATCTAGCGCACGAGACGGCCAGTAAGAAGTGCAAGAGACGTCTAAGACCGTCCCCACCACCGTTACACGTCAGACAGGCTTGGGCACAGACAATGCGCCGTGGTCAACACCCTCGTCAGAACGCAGCTTCACCAGTTCAAAGAGCAGCATAAGCTCTGAGTCGTTGCTTTAAGCATTCTAAAGGCAACCAATGGCTCGCCTACTTGCTTGACATCGGGACGCAGATCGCGGTCCAGTTCAAAGTCGGGGACCAGAAGAAACTCGAGGTCCAGGTCGCGGTCGATATTACGGAGGGACTACAGTAGAGTTGAGGAGCAGAAAACTAACACAGTTATGTTCTCGAATAAATATTTCCCGCCTGTGTCCTCTGCTACAATCTGCAATGCAGATTATATCAAAGGAGGGAAAGACACGCCTGACTGGGTAGCCCCTTTTGAGGCACTCCGACGTACCATGGAAGAGAACACGCGGACAACAAAAGAATTAATCAAAGGAAACGTTATGACGAGGAAATGCTTAGAGCAGGTAATGAGAGATATTCAACAAATCAAAATAGGACAAGCCAGGCAAGATAAAGAAATTGCACAAATGAAACAAGATCAGACCCAATTACGAAGCAATGCCAGGCCGAATTTCAACAAGCGGCCCTAAAAACTTTCCAAAATATCCAAACTCAGATCCATGGCATAAACGATTCTCGGAAGCAAACCCACGAAACGCAACAGAAAATACAAGAAACTATGGCAGCAATACTGACGAAGATATCGGAGCTAGACAAACGGGTCACGGCTACCGAGGAGAGAGACAAAAGTTGGCAATAAGCTCAAGAACTACCCGGGCAGAGAAGTAAGGGTGGAAGAGATGCTCGAAAGTGATGAGTAACAACTCCCAGCAGAACAGATACACAGCAAATCAGGAGCATAGGCTCAAAATTTGGCAATGAAATTGCAGGACCATTAAACAGAAGAGACAAAATTTGTTGCATTTCAGCGAGAAAGAGAAACCGGGCATTCTGACCATGCAGGAAACCGAAACGAAAACCTTTAACTTCAGAGGTACGATACCCACATAGCCGAAGGCAAGACCCGCACTGCCATCCTCACCTCGAAGAGCTTAACGACGCAACAGCACCTAATCCAACACAGGATCTAACGCACTCTCGTTGAATTAATACCAGCGAAAAAAATTTGCGGAGCGACTTCATGCTCAACATATGCAGTCCACCCGCCGACAACTTGGGAGTCTTGGACGGATTCTTCCGTTCGGTCCTCAAAGTGACCAAAGGGCATAAGATTGTTGTTGTGGGTGATTTTAACGCTCCTCATGTAGCGTGGGGAAATGCTAGAACACTAAGAATAGGAGAGCAAATCCATAAATTCGCTCAACAACACCACCTGACCCTGTGGAATGATGTCTAGTACCCGACCAGAATCGGCAACAGTGTGTTTAGAGACACTACTCCAGACCTGACTTTTTCGAGGGGATTACCCTACATAGAGTGGGCGAGGTTGGATGAAACACTGGAGAGTGAACATTATATTATCCAACTAACCATTGACTACCACCATACCCATATGCTTATTATTGGGGAAGGCGAGAATCACGAATTGGAAAGCCTTCAGAGAAGAAGAGGAGATAGAAGAAGAAGACGATCAGCTATTTCATCTCGAAGAATGGACCTGCCGATTGGTGGAGAAGACCAAGAAACATACAAAAGAAATTCAACTAACGACAGATAATCCTAACGCGGATCCCCACCTCTTACACCTTTTGGAGGCTCCACGAAGCCTTACCCCAAGGTGGAAGAAACAAAAATGCAACAATAAATTGCAACGTTGCATCGCCCTATTAACAAAAGCAGCAGCTGAGTACGCCAATCAATTGTAAAAACAAAATTGGAATCAATTGTGTGATAAAGTACAAGAAACCCTGAGCCCTCGGGTAATGTAGAACATTTTGAGGTCGCTCATTCCACAAAATTCGGAGTCAAAGTCCACGACCAGAAAAAACGTGGAACGACTTACTCACAATTTCCCGGGCACAGAAGAAGACATCTTCGAAGCAGTAAAGAAGAATTTTTTTTTTTTTGGGGGGGGGAGGATACGTCAACAGCCGTCACCCACCCGGACTACGGTGGAAACCCCAACCCAGACCTTGATCAGCCATTCACGAGGGCAGAACTTCATGATGCACTGGCCAAGCTCACGAGGAACCCCCCCCCCCCCCCCCCCCTGGAAAAGACAGAATAACAAACAAGATGTTACGGAACACCAGCGAAAGGATGAAGGTTGGTCTCTTGGTGAAAATAAACTTAATTTGGGACAGCGGCAGACTGCCGGCCATGTGGAAACACGCAGATGTCACCATGCTTCCAAAACCCAACAAGCCCTTGGGGATATCCAACCTCCAGCCGATATCTTTTACTTCGTGCGCGGGAAAACTAATGAAACACATGGTGCTAGACAGGCTGACATCTCACATGGAGGAACCAACACAGGGGCGAAAACGATTCCCGGACACCATGCATGGGTTCCGCCCCAACTTGTCCACTCAAGGCATCCTCTTACAAATAAAAGAAGAGGTCATCGACAACCTGAGCACCTCACAAATAATCGCCATCTTCGCCTAGGTCGTCAAAGGGGCTTTTGAAAACGTCTCGCACGCAACCATACTTGAAACCCTGAGGACTACCCAATGCGGAGAGAAAGCCTCTAATTACATCAGGGACTTCCTCTCGCATCGCACGGCAACGCTAGGACTTGGCAAATTACAGAGCGACAAATTCAACGTCACCGTAAAGGGTGCTCCGTAGGGCTCGGTCATCTCGCCATTACTCTTCAATTTATGCATCATGAACCTACCTGACCAGCTAAATTCCATCCCAGGTCTCAGGCGTGCCATCTACGCCGACGACGTGACCTTTTGGGCTACCAAAGGCCCAGCAGGCATACAAGACGCCCTGCAGGAAGCCTTTAACTGTACGGAAACCTATCTGAAAAGATGTGGGCTGTCTATTGCACCGGACAAATAGAAATTCTCATACTCAAGAAGCGTACAAGAGGTCGACCCCCCGCCGAGACCCCCGACCCAGAGGCGACGCTTCATGGCGCTATCAACTGTTGGGACTGACTATCCCAACGCTGTCTCCACTGTTGGGAATGACGATCCCACCGCTGTCTCCGAGGGTGGGAAGGACTATCCCAGGGCGGTCGCCAAGGTTGTGACTCGCCTTCCTGCTCGTCACCGAGGTTGAGAATCAGCCATCCCACCGCTGGCACCTCTGTTGCGACTGGCCACCCGAGCGCAGTCACCGGTGTAGCGATGTTGCCTTGCTCCGTCCGCTATCGACGCGGCGCAGAGCAGAGCGACGAAGTCCTCGAGCCGACGAAGAGTTGAAGTAATATTTATATACAGTATTTACAGGGTAAGCAAACGTTACATCATTCGCACAAAGGCGACAGCACCCTTTCACTCGGTGCTTCCGAAGAGACTGGTGCCGGAGAGAAGCCGCCGAGGAAAGCCGACAATGAGAGCCTCCGCGCTTCTTTTATAGCCCGGGAAGTTCGTTGTGGCCCCGAGAAGTTCGAAAAGCTCCAATCAGGGCTCTCGCTGCCTGAAGTTTGAATTCCGACGAATGGTAGCGAAGCGGTGAGTCAGCTGCGCCGCCAATGGGGAAAGGGAGAGCGATGCCGCCGCCGTCTCCGTGACCTCGCCTCCGGGCGTAGCGACATGCCCTTGTTTGGGTCGTTCTCCGCTGAGAGATTCGGCCGCGCCGCAGTGTTTCGAGATGCAGGAGTCGGCCGCGCCGCAGCGACGAAAGGGAGAGGCGTGACTCAGCCTCGCTGTCGGCGCGTCGCCTCGTGCAACGCCTTTGGGCCAGGCGCTCTGGCACAACAGCACCCCCGCCGCCAGACAATGCGCCGTGAAGACGAGCTGCCTCCACGTGGCTCGGATGCTGGGCGCGCTCGTTCGCCAGGCTCATCCAGGTGCACCTCCAGTGCCGCAGGAAAAGGGCGACTCCACCAGGTCCCTCTCCATGAACGGGTACCGCCTGCCAGGTCCGGATCGCAGGTACCTCGCCGCGCTGCCCAGGTGTCTCGACCAGCTTCGTCCGGCTCTTCCGGTCTGTCCTCAGCACCGGTTGCTCATCGTTCTGGAGCTTGCAAAGAACCGACCGACAACAGGCAACACCCAGCGCAAGCAAGCACCCTTTTGTCCTCCGTCAGAACACCAGACTCTAAAGCGTGACAAACTCTCCTAGCTAGGTATCTATCCCCAAATTTTGACCCTCTACACCAAGAGGCCCATGCGGGACGTAAAACTCTTAAAAGAAGAACTCACACTAAGTGTCAACGTAACACACGACATTAAATGATAACTAAGGTTGATTACTTGAAAACACGCGGTGCGGAAATAATCAACTGAGGCAGCAAATGAGGGCAATAATTTTGCTCCCATCTACCTGCTAAGATAAAAGCTGCTCACGAAGAGGCGAAGTGAAAGACACGGGGAGGACGAACGCAGCCTTACCTAAAACGCACGGCTTAGTGCGTCTGAGGAGTTTCCGGCTACATAGCACGCAAACTTGTGCACTGCCCACACGACGCAGCCACATTGCTTTACGGAAGTACTGTAAGCCTCTTCCCGACAAGTTAGCTTGCGACTTACAAACTGGTCGTTCCCGGCCGTTCGCATCCTCTGGGCATAGTACAACTTCCATGCCACGATCGCTCGTATCGAACTGAATAACGAACCTTTCGAAAAGTCGGGGACCGTTAGAACTGGCTCCTCGCTCAGGCTCGTTACAGCGCTTAAAACGCGTCCCCCTACTTTGTGTCCTTTCCACCTTAACTGGCTGACTCGTTGTAAGAGCATCACTAACGGACTAGCCAGTGTGGAGTAATCTTTAACTTAAGTCTAGCCCTATCCAGTCAAACTCTAGAAGTCCTTACCTCTGACTTAGTCGTTGGTCAGCGATAGCTTACGACTGCGGCCACTTAACGACTGACGGTCTTCGTCGGCCGCGCTACCACAACCACCTGCCTTAGTTACGTCACTTCGGCGCAACCTATGTGACACTGACTGTTTGACTGATAGTCCTGCTTCTTTGCGTCTGCTCAGCACGACTCGTGAGTGCTCTACTTGCTCCTACCCAGCGCGTACTAGAAAAGCTGGCGCCATCGTCGAGGTAATGGAGCGCGCACTACGACAGGCCACAAAACACCCGATCCGTTAGTTTTGAGAAGCAATATTGCTCGTGTTTGAGTCCGAAGCTGAACATGACGGGACGGACTGTCCGAACGGGGGGGAAACGAACGCTGCGTAACAACTAGCTCTTCCCCACAGGCTAGTTTCGTTATTCGAAACGCATTCTCTTTCCGCGGTCATATACAATCCTCGCAAAGCTGACGCCCGTAATATCGCGCGGAGCTGACCTCAAGGTCAACTTAGCGGTAGGTACGCAAGCCTCCCAGTCGCGTTTCCGCTCAAAGCAGAAAGCTCTGATCGTTCGCTTTCGCCATGGGGACCTTTGCTCCACTAGGTTGGAACGCGGGTGAAAGTGCCCCACCTTGCTTTCAAGCAAGCCATCGAGAACTGGGGACAACATCGAGTTCGCCTCGCAACGCGCGGCCACCTGGGTTTCCCCGCCGATGGGGATGGCGCAACCCGCTTCGGCCGACAGCGGCTCGACTAAGCTACTGCCAGAGCTTTCGGCCCGCTTGCCGCTCGGCCTTCGTTGCTCGCTCGTCTCTCGTGTCCCGTTCGCAGGCTTTGCCACCACATCGCCCGCGTTAGAGCTCACACCCGAAGGAACACCTTCTGTTTCCGGGGGCTCTAGCGGCTTCGTCTGGCTAGCCTCGCCGTCCAAGGTTTCCCGAGAAACCTCGCTATCTCGCGCACTGTGCGCGATCCTGTTGGAAGCCGTCTCTGAGGCCTCCTCTGATTCTGAGCGTTCTGCCGAGATCGTTGAACCTGAGACCGACACATGAACGCGATCAGCGGACCCGTACGGCCCTCTGTCGGTCGTCTCAGCAAGTGCTTTATCTCGCTTAGGCACCCCTTTGCTCTCCGTGACGGCGGTACGGTCTCTGTCAACGTCACTCGCGACGAGCTCACCGGATTTCTCTGTCGGCAGCGCTTCGACCTTGAGCTCGTCTTCGCGTAACGGCTGATCGGAAAACGGTGACAACGTACTCTCCGTGTCGCCCGGCTCCGTTTCTCCACCGAAGGGTTTCACGCAAACCGCCTCAGCCGCTGGCGGTTCGACTAACCTACCGCGACAGTTTTCCGTCGGCTCGCAGTTCGGGCTAAGCTGCTCGGCGTCCTTTCGCGTCTCGCTCGCTAGGGAAGAGTCAACATTCTCCGAGAGCTTCCCCGCTTGCGAACTCGTAAGTGCCTTGCACTGGCCACTGCTCGCGGACTCTGCGCGCGTTTCGAAATCTTTATTTCGAAGCGGCTTCTCTGCCTCCGCGCCGTTCTCGCTTTCCTGGCTCGCTTCTCTGTCCAAGAATACGAGTGCGGTCGCTTCGCGTTTGCCCTGGCACGCTCCGTCTTCCGGCCCTGACCTCTCAACAACGAACGGCGGCCGTTGGTCCTGACTTCTCGGACCGCTCGCCTGAAACGTTGGACAAGTCACGCTAGGCGCCGGCGAACCCTGCCGGAGCTCCGACTCTAGCCTCATCAACTCGAGCCACTCGAGCTGCCTTTTGGCTTCCCGTTCCTGCCTTTCAGCTTCCTCCCTCCGTTCCTGCCTTTCGGCTTGCTCTCTCCGTTTCTGTCTTTCGGCTTCCCATTTCTGCCATTCGGCTTCTTCGCGCTCACGGCGCTCTTTCTTTTCGGCTTCCTCGCGCTCCCGGCGCTCCTTCCTTTCGGCCTCCTCGCGCTCACGGCGCTCTTTCTTTTCGGCCTCCTCGCGCTCACGGCGCTCTTTGATATCATCCCTGGCCTCATTGACTTCCTCAGCCGTTACGTTCTCCTTCCGCATGATCTCAAGGATCGCATGCTTCCGTTTCGCACGGCCTAAGTCAAGGCCCAGCTCCTCGCAAATTTCGACGAGTTCCTTCACTCTAAGGTCCTCCATCGTTTGCACTGGCCTCTTGCTGCTTACCCGCTTTAGAATTCCCTTGCCGTTCCTATACTACCAAGCTACTAGTAAGGCACGCGCAAGTAATTCTCTACGCTCCTTTGTTTACCTCTCGGCACTAGCTTTGGTTTCAAAACACTCTCTAGGCTTGAAACACTCAAAGCTATACACAGTGCTTCACCCAGCCCTTCTCTAAACTACCATAACCTGTGCTAGAGAAGTCTGGTGAACTGAGAGAAAACGTCGAGCGCTTACCACACCAGGTAGTAGCCGTTGCCGGTCGATCCCGCAGCTGCCATCCAATGTTGGGAAATGACTATCCCAACGCTGTCTCCACTGTTGGGAATGACGATCCCACCGCTGTCTCCGAGGGTGGGAAGGACTATCCCAGGGCGGTCGCCAAGGTTGTGACTCGCCTTCCTGCTCGTCACCGAGGTTGAGAATCAGCCATCCCACCGCTGGCACCTCTGTTGCGACTGGCCACCCGAGCGCAGTCACCGGTGTAGCGATGTTGCCTTGCTCCGTCCGCTATCGACGCGGCGCAGAGCAGAGCGACGAAGTCCTCGAGCCGACGAAGAGTTGAAGTAATATTTATATACAGTATTTACAGGGTAAGCAAACGTTACATCATTCGCACAAAGGCGACAGCACCCTTTCACTCGGTGCTTCCGAAGAGACTGGTGCCGGAGAGAAGCCGCCGAGGAAAGCCGACAATGAGAGCCTCCGCGCTTCTTTTATAGCCCGGGAAGTTCGTTGTGGCCCCGAGAAGTTCGAAAAGCTCCAATCAGGGCTCTCGCTGCCTGAAGTTTGAATTCCGACGAATGGTAGCGAAGCGGTGAGTCAGCAGCGCCGCCAATGGGGAAAGGGAGAGCGATGCCGCCGCCGTCTCCGTGACCTCGCCTCCGGGCGTAGCGACATGCCCTTGTTTGGGTCGTTCTCCGCTGAGAGATTCGGCCGCGCCGCAGTGTTTCGAGATGCAGGAGTCGGCCGCGCCGCAGCGACGAAAGGGAGAGGCGTGACTCAGCCTCGCTGTCGGCGCGTCGCCTCGTGCAACGCCTTTGGGCCAGGCGCTCTGGCACAACACAACCCACACTCCGAGTATTGGGTCTGTCTTTTCAAAAAGACGGGGCAAGGGCTGCCACCCTCCAGAAACTACAAAACACTGTCACCCAGTTAACCCACCTAATCAGGCGAGGGACAAGCAAAACCAGGGGTTGAAAGGAAGGCACAATCAGAATGCTACAGGCTCTGGTAATTAGCAGAATCCCCTACGGCACCCCTTACTTGGGGCTAAAAATCGCTGAAATAAAAAACTCGGCATTTTAATTCGTAAAATCTACAAATTAGCACTGGGACTAACAGCCAAGGCCTCCACAGAGAAACTTTTTCAGTTAGGAATCACACACGTGGCAGGAACTCACCGAAGCGCATAAAGCTAGCCAAATGGAGCGACTGAAGCTTACCCCGACTGGATGAGCTACCTTGCACCGTCTTGGTTACGAGACAAGTGCAAGACCCCAAAACCACAAACGACGCATCCCCCATGCCTTCAGGGAATACATCATGGTTGAAAACGTCCCACGCAACATGCACCCGGTTCGCTCCTTGTGCAACATGCACAAGGAGCGAAGGGAAGTCAGGGTCAAGGCCTTGCGAAAAGCCTACAGCAAGTACAGCTCAACAAGATGCGTCGACGCTGCGAGGTACCCGGCAAGAACCAAGTGGGCGCATGCGGTTCGCGTGACAAACAGTAAAGGATATGACTTGTGCTCAGCAACGGTCAATACAGATGACACCGACTCTGCGGAGGAGACAGCAGTTGTGCTTGCCACCACCGCAGTACTAGATACCTAAGGCCGGGTGACTCGCATGCGGCTTGCCGTAATTTTCAAAAGGACCGTATCTCAGCGATGGCACTTGCTCTACTATATACGGCTTCAAAAGCACGGAAAACTCCATTGAACATTTACATCATTTGGACACCAGGTCACGAGTCTTTAGAGGGTAATGAAGCGGCAGATACCGGAGCCCGAGGCCACTCACACCGGGCTTCAACCCTCACAGGGACTCACCACTCTTCCGACAACCACCCGTCCATTCCCAAGCGTAACAGAGACATACTAGAGCACTGCAGGCTATCAAGGAGAAGATACCCGGCGCCCCACCCGAAGCTAACCAAAGAAGACGCCACACAATTCTGGAGACTGCAGACAAACTCATTTCCGCATGCCACACAGCTGTCGAATATTCCAATATACACCCCGCGCTCGTCAGCTACGACTGCAACTTCTGCTCTGGGATTCCCAACACTCTGTACCATATGGTGTGGAAGTGTAAAGGCGTCACAGAACTACCAGAAGTTATCGCATCGACCCCGGAGGACTGGGAGTACCTGCTGACAAGCGATGTCCTGGAAAACCAGCGTGGCCTGGTGACCAGGGCCACTCGAGCTGCAGCTGGCCATGGCACCTCGGACTAGGGACGCCACCCACCATGGATGACCGACAACCATCCCGCGCTCCGTCCTTCCCATTCAATGGGAGCAATAAACATTTACCTCCTCCTCTTCCTCGTTTTTTTCCCACAGGAGTACATTTTGACGTATTTTTGTGTGACTAATTTTCGTGCAATTATCCGCAATACTCGACGGTTGACAAGCTGCTCCTACGCAATTTACTGGCACAAAAGACAGCGGCGTTGAGATTTGTCCCTAACCGTCGCATGTGTGCAAAAATGGAAAAAGGTTTCTTTGATGACAAAGCGACATCCAAATAAAATGTCCCCCACAAGTTGTTTGTTTCGTGCTTTTCACGTTTATGATAACCGCTGCATGCAACCCTTTGTTAGTTTTAGATGAATGTAGTCCTGTAATTGTGTGTTTCTTGCTTTCATGCTTTTAGGCATATATGGTTATATCTGTTCTACACTTCCATATTTCTTTAGGTGTTATTTCTTCCTATGTAGACCGAATATAAATTCCAAAAAATGATAGCAGTTCTGCCACGATTCTCGGAACATACTCAAAAATATTTTATGAATAAAATATATTTTTTTTTTGTTTTTGAAAGTGTTCAGGGTTCAAGGATTTGTCCGCAACGTGCAACGTACACCATTGGTATCAGTTAATAGTTGTGTATTATGCACAGGGCCGGATCAAGGGGGAGGGGGGGGAGGGGGGCTTTAACCCCGGGCCCCCAGCTGTCAGGGGCCCCGCTCGATCATATGAAAAAAAATATCTTGAGTGTGCTCGCTGCCGGCGTTGAAAGTTGAAGGTAGGAGCTTCAACCTCACCTTCACACCGAAGCTGACTAACTCGTGACAGGTGGTGAGGAGTGGGGGGCCCTTCATGGTTGACAACCTTTGAGTCCATTTCAATTTAATTTAGTTATTCCTACTCCTCTTCCTTGTTTTCCCTAGGTTTATAAGAAGACGTTTTGGACCAAAAGTCGGGGGTACACAGCTTGACCGGGCCTAAGAAACCACATAAAAAAGGCCACGTGCTCGGCTCCGGTCTTTTTCGGCACAGGTCGTTTCGGTAGTCGTTTCGGTACACGGACATCTAAGTACGCGGACGTTTCGGCGCCCGCACTGTTCAGGCATGCGAATAATGAAATATAGTCTGAGGAACATCGTAAATTGTTTAAGCCTGAGGGACGTTATATGTAATTATTGACAACTTATGCACTGCCCTACGGGCTCGTACACAGTTTCTGCCAGAAATTTCAGTGTTAGCGCTTGACAAGGAAGTTCACTAGGATGACGACCCGTTCGATAATGCTAGTGGATTAGTTGAATCGCATAAGCGTGATTGATATCGACTCGATATTTCTCGCTGAATGGTCAGCGTATGTATGGTTATTTAAATGTTCAAAGGTTGTGTAGGCCACTCGCAGGGTCGTTCAGCTTCAGCCCGCGCCTCTGTGCTGTAGCCTCTGCAGGCTGTCTGAGCAACAAGCGTTGCTGAAGCTATAGATGTCCGCGCGAATTCATTCGTAGCGTAATCCTCTAGGCGCCTCTCCGTGTGGACGCAGAGGCCGCCGGGCCAGCCCGACCCTAGCGGCTCCCTTCGAGCTGGGTAATCAGCAGGCCTAGGTGGTGTGAAGAGATCAGGCGTGGACGCCAAACAAAGCAACAACAACGTCTGTTTCCTTTCGGGATGACGAAAGCTGTGTCCACTTAAAAACGCATCCCGCATGCGGCCCCTTCGATACCGTCTTGAAAACGGACCTCCGCCGTGACTCGTGGACGGTAAGCTGTTTGTCCCCGCGGGCGCTTTTCGCTTTGGAATGAGCCGGCGGAAGGCGAGGACCAAAGGGCGGCCCGCACATCTGGTCCCGCTTGAGTGCGGCGGCAGGAGGAGAGGAACCCGCGAAGGAGCGCGGGAAAACAGTGGACGCGGCAGACGGGATGAGGACTCGGAAACAAGAGGTCCACCCATACTCGGCTCCGTCGTAGACCCCGAATCTAGACGAGAAGCTTCAGCGTGTTTCCACTGCCAGTTACGACCGAACAACGACCCGACCGGTCGACAACGAACTACTGACTGCTGGAAGTTGCGCGGCACCCACGGCAGCAGCAGCGCGGCGGTGAGCAGATACATTCTATCCCTATTAAACTGTTGTCTGATGCCATCACTCGTGCTCACATGTCGCTCTCCAACCCAAAGGGGACCCGTTAATGTTTAACGGCTTACCGACTAGCAAGACCATCACAGCTGCGCAACAGGAGTTCATCGCCGCTGAAAGTTCGACGGCCATGCGCAAACCCACGCACGAAGCGGACAACTCCCCAGCCCAAAAAGCGACATTTTTCTGCTTGTGGTCTTTGTGCTAATAATCGTGCTGCGATAGGAAGGTTGCACTGCGCACCACGTCTGACCCCCCACCCCCCCTACCTTTTTCAAAGGCTGCGTGTGTTCTAACAGCCGCGTGCTTTCTCGTCTGCGCGGGTAACCTACAGGATTTTGGCCCGTAAGCCGTGGCGGGTAACTGTTAGGCCGATGTCGGTGAGTGACAGATGCCTGCGCGGACTTTGAGCCCTCTCTTATATGCAGGTGGAGAACTTTACAATACAACTAAAACCTTACAGGTTTTGGTTTTAATAGGCTTGTTGTAAGAAAATACTCTTCTGTACCATGTCGTGTGCAGGCCGACGCGGCGCTTCGATTAATTGTGAATCTGTGATGGACCGCCAATCGAACCATACTAACTTTTACGCCTGATAAAATCATTTATATATTACTAGGCATCAAGCCAAAAAATTAGTTTCCGGAAAGCGTAAAATTATGTATGATTTATCATCAATGAGAGACCATAACATGGGCTTCGAAAATTTTCGCTTATTAAAGCGAAATCATTATCATCATCGTCATCGACATAATCATCATCATCATCATTAGGGCCCCAATGACGCAGTAGCCCCGGGCCCCAAAGCTTCCTAATCCGGCACTGATTATGCATATGTTTAATCCCTTGAAAAATCATAAAGCGGTCGAGGAGCCATCTCATCCCCCCTCCCAGCAAAATTTCTGCCTACGCCCCTGCCTCAGGGACCATGGATAGCTTCTCTGGAAGCTTTTCTGTCATGCTCAATATGTCCTTCTACGGTAACTGGCACTCAGTTCCTAGTCGAGTCGCCCAGTGTAGTGATCAATATGCTCTCTAGCTGGTAATCGTGCTCTTTGACTTGGGCTTGCAGGGAATCACGCTCCTTCCGTTCGGCCCTACCTGCGTCTTTTAGTTCATCATTTTCAGTTTCCACGCGTTTTGAAATAGTTCATGTTCTGGAAAGTCTCCCTGATGAATACCAGGTGTTTTTAACCTCTCTAATCTCGCGGAGTCAAATCCAGTCCGAGGCGGTCGCGAGGCTCACGAAATTCTCTGGTGAGCGCTTGTTTGAGCTCCTCAAATAATTTAGGAAGTTCCTTCGCCATTACAATTGCCGTGGCAAAGGAAAGTGCAGGGCACCAGTAACAACTGGCAGCAGTGGTAGCAGTGGTAGCAGCGGAATGAGATCTTTAAAAAAAACACAGAATTCTGCGATGTTTTCACCAACCTAACCCATACAACCGCAGACTGCAGCGATCCGTCGCTTCCGCGGTTGAAGCTTTCAGTCAAGGCGAGTGGGAAATGCAGCTGGTTAAGAATCCACAGAGGCATTCACGTCGCAGGTGGCTGGCCCGTTCGTTCCCTGGTGCCCTTCGGTGCAAGGCAAGGTCGTACTCGCTCCGATGCTTCGGCCCACCGCTATGTAGCAAACGTTAGCATTGAAATCTGCGTCGTAAAAAAAGAAGCGCTGCCATGTCGACTTGTAGCAGCGGTGAGTTGGTCAAGTCCGAAACAGGCTGACGCCGGTGTCGGTTCTCGCACGCGGTGATGCCGCTCGGCTTGGCGACGTTGAGCCCACTGCAGGTGAAGCCTCAATTAGAATGTGATCACCACTCCCTCACCCAAGAAATCAACGTCGAGGTATGGACGATATGAAGGAGGATGTCGGTCTTTAAAAAGGCACCGAAGTGCACAAAAGCATGTAAGTTGACGACCTGACAATATCGGCGAAGGGAAGAGCCAGCCATGAGAGAGAGTGTAAAGTTGATAGGGAACCGATCATTGCCTTAGCCATTCGGTTCCGTCAACCGTTGGGGTGCATCTGGACCGAGCTGCCAGGCTAGGTCTGGTAATAACAGGGCACGTGGGAGCCTATGCCACGTATGTTTTTTTGCATGGTGTCATTGAGGAGGACTAAGTTTGCTTATATACTAGGATGTCACATAGTGTAGTCTCTTCTTGGGTCGTGGTAGAGAATGGAATGTGGGTCATTAAAGTCACCATCTGAGAGTTCAGACAGCCAAGGTGCTGTCTAGGTATCCAAGGGAGTCCACAAAGGCGAATGCAGGGATCACGGCTAGTATAGTACAAAGCAAGAAGTGCCGGTCACAGCTCTGCGTGGCTGAGGCGCTTTCCCCGAACATACGTCTTGCCAATGATTGCACCACGAAGGGATGTATGCACCACCTGAAGGAATACACTAGGTGTGTTATATGCCGAGCCACCCATTTTGAGCGCACGGCCCCGCCCTCAGTTTTAAGTATTCCGGGCTGCCGCTGCCTCACGAGGTGCCTTCCTTGGAGCTTGTAAAGCTAGACAGCGAAGGTAAATTCAATGGAATTGGGAATTCCCAACATCACGCAGTATATTTTGCTAATGTAGCAGCCCTGCCGAAGTAGTGCTTTTTGCTACTTTTATTGGTTTCCAGCGGCAGTTCGTTATCCCGACGATGACAGCTGTCCCAAATACAGCGTCCACTGGTGGAGCGGAAGCCTTCGGGGGTATTTTTTGCATATGAAAACGCCCAGGATATTGTGTTTCAATCATGACTCTGAGAACTTATAACATCTGAGTGCACAAAGTTGTTGGCGCCATGTGTAGGCGCCACAATTAATGGTGTAGCGCCAAAGGGGCTGCACCACTAAATGTGCTAAGCAAAGGTGCGGTTACGATGAATGAATTGCTATACTGAAAGATTATACCACATCCGTATTACACGGCTGCTGCATGTCAAGTAAAGGCATTGTGAAAAGAAATGGAGCCGTTGGCGCGACGTGCTATAAGCGGCGTTCGTTGCGTTACGGAATTGTTAAACACCGAATGTGCAGAACTCAGCGGGTGGGCGCTGAACTGAACGGCGCTGCCAACCTATAGTGCAGCTTTTCTTTCCTGCGAATATCGGCAGGCATGGTGTGAAGGCAGTTTCTTGAGAAGCAGAGCAAATTATAAAAATGCAGGATATAGAGCAAACTAACGATAGTAAACAAGACAAAAATATTATAAATGAAGGAGAGGCAGCACCACGCTCTGCTTGATGAGACCTTTCCTGTAGTGGCCTCGGCCCTATGAACGCAACCAAATCGCTCACAATTCCTGGATAGATGCTTTTTCGTCTTTATCACGCTACTGCAATTTTTCAGGTATCTGCTCACGAATAACAGGCGACTTAAAGTTACAGCGTCCGGCATTCACGGCGACAATGTCGCTGACCGGTGCTTTGTGAATAGCATACGCTGCTTTATTATTTGGAAGGTCTACGTTTCCCTGGAACTCTTTTGATGAACATTTTCAAGGATTCGCTTCAACGTGTTGCTGTTACCTTGCCTTCCGTTAGCCTCTCCTTTCCGCGCGTGTTAGCTGGTATGTTCAGGCCAATGTGTTTTCTTTTTATTTCGTCATCTAGGGTAAAGCCTCGGTCCGCCACTAGCTCATCACCATTGGGAAGTGTGGGACTCAGCTTTCTGAAACCTACGGTGTGCCCCGCACGTGGCGATGCCAGGGATGACAAATTTAGAAATCCATCACTGGCGCGAGGTACGAACATATTCCACCACTCGGAGCGTATTTAACAAGAACCTTCTCTGTGTTTGCTCCTGCTTTCTAGTAGCTGCAGGTCTCAGGAAGCGGGTACATTTTCCCGAGTGGCTGCATGAAGATCTCCGTACAGTCTATTACACATGTGGTGCTTTTATAAACATTCAAAGTAGGAAGGGACCATTGAACTGTCCTGCGAGAGCCAGGCAGGGAGGTGCGACCCGCAAATATTTGCCTGGGATGGTTACAGCCATCTTCAAAGCCCTTACCAGAGGTGAACTCGATACTACAAAACCATATGCCAGATCGGCATATAGCAATTCAAGTATAAGGAGGGTAAATGTTATCAGCACATAATCACAGCCGATTTGCAGAATGCTGTGGCCTTGCTCTCTCCTACTTTACCTACCTCGCAAAAGGTTGCATTGCTCAAGCCAGTGTCAAAGTGGTATTCAGCAGGGGAGTCCTACAACTCTTTATGCTGTTCATCGTGTCGCCACATTACGGTTCTAGCTTCTCTCAGCATGAACCCGATGCCATGTGATTGATTGATTGTAGCGTTTAACGCGCCGACGCAACGCAGGCGATGAGGCGCGCTGTAGGGGAGGGCGCCGGATTAATTTCGACCACCTGGGGATCTTTAACGTGCGGCGCCAAAATCTCGTACACACGGGCATTTTTGCTTTTCGCCTCCATCGGAAAAGCGGCCGCCGCGGCCGGGAATCGAACCCGCGTCCTCGTGCTCAGCAGCGCAACGCCTTAGCCACTGAGCCACCGCGGCAGGTCTTATGCCATGTGCTGCTACTTGTGCATTCTCTACTGATGTGCTACAAAGGATGTCTGATCCTTCGATTTCTTGGACCAGAGTGTGGGCAAAACGGCAGGCATTTAAACCTCGCATAAATTTTCTACCTGAGACCAGCCCACGCTGAACAGATCCTTCTCGCTCAAGTTCAATGCACAAAAACTGGTGGAACCTCAGAGGAAGACTAAACAAAGGCAGCCGCTCTTGATGGCATCGGCATGTTGCACTTGCGGTGGCCGACATATACTGCAGGATCTACACGTGGAACTGTGCCTGCCATACTTTCCCCGTACGCAGCGGTACATGGTTCCCGAGGGAACAAATAGGGGTGACCCGTCGTACACAGCTGCTATCTGCATATTGGATGCCTGGTAGCTGGCAGACCCCTACAGTCAGAGCAAGGGATAATGTGTCCTCGATACCCTGCGTAGAGACCTGTTCATTCCGTTCTACTCCACACTGTCCATACCCAGCAGCGTTTTCTCGGTGTCGTTTTTCGCAGCAGCAGCAGTCTGTTCGGAGTCATTTGACAGAACATTAATTGATTATGAGGTTTAACGCCCCGACGCTACACATGCGATGAGGTGCGCCGTAGTGGAGGGCTCCGGATTAAATTTTACCGTTTGGGGATTTTTAACGTGCGCCGCAATCTCGAACGTACGGGCTTTTTCGCTTTTCACCTCCATGAGAAAAGCGGCTACCGCGGCCGAGAATCGAACCCGCGTCGTTGGGCTCAGCTGCACAACGTCTTAGCCACTCCTTAGCCTTAACCACTGAGCCACCGCGGCGGATCGTCTGACAGGACATCCCGCATGGCGCGCGTCTCCCATTGACCACCTGCGTTCAAAACACAAGTGAGAACGGTGGGTGCTGTACACTGCAAAAAAAAAAGCTGGGATCCCCTCCAATAGTCAATTCAATTCAAATTCAAAATGTTCTTACTCAGACTCATATCGTCCACCTTGCGCATATGGGAGATGCACAGCTTGCATGGCAGGGCAAATAGTCCTTGTTTTATAACGCTTAAAGGAGCCATGAAGAGAAAATACAACTTCGTGTAAATTGAAAGAACTAGGATTCAGTATCTCACTCAGCTCCATTACATCCCCAAAATATGTTTTTTAACGAAAAAAAGCAAGAAGTATTTAAAAACTTTCAAATTTTGCGCCACAGTGACGTGTTATGAGCAAGAATGACGTCATACGGGCCAACAATAAAACATAATTTTCAGTGCGTTAACTGCACGTTAGCATTCAAGTGATGCGGTCAAATGGAAGTAGAGGCCCCATTACAGACGTCCAGTCATGTGTCGTCGCGACATGTTTGTTAGGCGGCCGCCAATCGCACAAACAAGGTTCCGTGACGTCATAGAAAAGTTGCGGGAAATTGGCTAGGGGGTCGCGACTGATTCACACGTTTTCTTTAATATCTCTGTTATTTGTTCGAATATTGCGATATATTGGTATCATTGTTATCGGGACTAAGCAGTCTTTCTAATAAACCTAACTTGTATTTTGTCTTCATGGCTCCTTTAAACGTGCATCGTATATTTTTGCGCATGGAGCAATCGAACATGCCAAAGGGGCGATAATGTATCTCAAGGCATATGCTGTGAACACTTCAAACGTTGAGCTATACCAAGTTGCCATACACCAGCACGACGGAATATTACAGCCACAATCTCATTACTATCGTAAAGCTTCTTTGCCACAAAGCCACTTCGTCATCAGTTTTTTTTTAGTCTATTTACGATTGCGCCCGCGCTGTTTCATTGCGTGCATCAGAAAAAACGAACGCAAACCATCGGCGCAAGCCGTTCCACAGCAAACGCATCAGAAAAAATAAAGCACAAAGAAACACCTGGAGCCCGCTCAATTCCCATTGTCAGCGACATGTTTCATAGAGCGAGGATTGCAAAAAATAAAACGCAAAGAACGCGCATGCATCAGAAATCTCACCCGCAGGCTCGGTTGGCCTTCTGTGGGGCTATGTCGCAGCAGCATAGATACGGATCCTGCCAGGAGAGAAGCTGCAGTGACTCTAATGTTGTGCTTGCAAGCTATAGTCAACATCGGCAGATGGCTCCTCGACGAACCCAGCCAAAACAAACTCTTTCGCTCTCTCACTGCGTAGGAGTATGCTTAGGAACACTCTGGAAGTATTTGGTTGCCTATCACTTTGGACAAATTATATATACTTTGAACATAAAAAATTGTAGTTTGCTTCGCTTGCGTCTGCATTTTGGAAAATTTTACAAAACTATTCGACTAAATAGATGAAGTTCTCTGCTCGCTTGGAATACACATAAATTGACTTCACGAATAAAGTAAGTTGGTTTCAGCCAAATGGATTTTTTTATCTCGGTGTTAAAGCAAGGCTAGAAACAGCTAGAAATGGGCAATCTATTAGCCTAGCATTTGCATGGGTAAATGCAGGGGAATAATATTGTACATTTATTTTTTTACCATCAAAATTTCGCTGTGTACCGTTTGTAATCTTTCTCTTGGTTTCTTAGGTCTAGCTGTGGCAATATACATGTATAAGCCATGAGCGCGGCATGTAGAGGGAGGGTGCTTCGATTAACGCGCGTCCGCCGTACCGCGGCGCCGGCATGGAGGCGCCCTAAGTAGGGGTACCACTGAAAGCCCCTTAGCGATTTGTTTCGAAAGCAGCCACGGGTCGCCACGGCCGGGCTAGAGCGGCGCGCGCGCGCCGCCGCTCTATGCGCGCCGCTCTAGCCCGACAGTGGGGTATACGTCGCTCCGGGCAGCTCCGTACTGTCCCTCTCGCTGCTGCTTTTGCAGCATGGTCACGGCTTAGATTTACCGTTTGTAGGTGTTAGGAACAGATTGGCGGTGGGATGACTGTGTTCGCAAATGAGGTGTATTTACGGGACTGTAAATGTTTCTGACACAATCCCAGTGTGTTACACACGGTCTGTATAAGCGCCAGGTGTGTGCCAGAAATCATGCGTCGCGAAGCCACCATATGCATGGAGCTGATTGTTATATGACTGCCCTGAACTTCACTTGAAGTGTCTGCGTAATCAGCGTTTCCTCAAAGAGCCGTCATACGGCTATACACTAAGATCTAAATCTGTTTTGTTAACTTACAGAATCTACGGAGCACTCGATCTTACGACAGTTACGCTTGCCAATACCATACCCAGTATATTGATCACTGCCATGGACAAGCCAATGTGGCATATATTTCCCGAACACTTTGCGAAAGAGGTACGGTAAAGAAAAGTGAATAATACTCTGGGATGAACACGCTTCAAAGTATGGGTCGGCTTGTCCTGAGGCCAGCGACCGCAAACACTCGTCGTGTCGGGCGCGACTGGCAAGCCAGATGCAGTCGTGCCATCGTTGCGTTCGTCTTGTGGCCACAGCCAATGAGAGCCCGAAGGTGTCATTCCTGAGAAAGTCTTTCAAAGCCCCGAGGAGGCGCCAGTGGCGATTCCGAGTATTTTGGTTCTGAGCTCTCCGAGCTCTCCGCCGTCGCCGACCCGTGCGCTCTCCGTCTCGTTCACACATGTTGCCAGCTGTACCTACAGCATGGACGAGCGGAATCATGGTTGCTAAATGTTCCCACACCACTGTACTGAACATATAAAAATGCAATGTATAACGTAATAGCACTATTCATTTTCCCTTCAAGTTTACAAGTGTTTTCTTTTCCTTCTCGGATTTCTCTTGCACATCTCTAAATCGGCCGGAATGTGCCTAAACAGGGAGGCAACCATGGAGCGAAAACACTGGGAGGAAGGGGGGCCGGGGGCGACGCAGACGGCGCATCGCACGCGCACTTTGGGGCATGTGTCTCAAGTTCACGCGTACAACTTGTCGTGGTGACAGTCGTAACGATCAGTCGCATGTAAATAGCATGCACCAGTCGTCCATGTGTCTCGCACTTGAGCCTCTTCCGACCAGCGAACGACGCCAAAACCGGTCTTAACGATCAGTCGCATGCGAATCGCATGCACCAGTCGTCCATGTGTCTCGCGCTTAACACGGTGTTGCGACGTTATCATCCCACCGCTGACAAACCGTTGCTGCATACGGGAAGGCGTACCCGAGCCGAGCTCAGTCGCCTCCGACATGCATGTGGTAGCGTTGTGAAGCGAGCGGCCAGCCAATGTTGCTGCCTCGAGGAATACCAAAAGCCGAAGGCAAACGCAACTTGTTTACTTCATGGCGAGAGATGGGCCGAAGCCAGACAAGAGCAATGCCCTGATGGGCGAAGTTACAGTACAGGAATCGAGCAGAGTGATAGCATTGATTCACTGATCAAACAGGAATGAACTACTGCGCTAAAGCGCCAACGCCAAAGCAGGAATGAACTAAAGCACCAACGGTCAAAACAAGCGTTCCCTCTAGATTGTGCACACGACACGAACGGCACAGACACACACAACACTCTTTCCAGAGTTCGTGAGGGGTCGGTAGTAGCGTCGCACGCTGAGTCCGAGGGAGGGGAGAGAGGAGGTCTCCGCAGCGGCTTCCGCGTCCTTCGGACAAGTCTCTGCGTGTTGCGTCGGCACCACCGAAGTTTGAACCACGCCGATAGCGAGGCGCCAACGATCCAGATGTGTAGCAGCTCGTTTGAATCCGTCGGCTGCAAGCGTGAGTCACCGACAGGGAGGCCTGCTCGAAAGGCGCACGTAGTGGAGGCTCCGCCACACAGCCGAGGAGGGCTGCACGAAGCACAAAGGCGGGCTGATTCGTAACAGCTTCTCCGCCGGGGGTCCGAGATACCGATGGATAAGGGTCTTCAACCGTTGTCCGGAGGGATGCTTTCGGAGAGAAGTGCTCGCAGGTGGTCGACTGCAGGCCTAGGCTGTACGACACCGTGCTGGAGCTTCTCCGGGCCGGTCACTGGACGAGAGTGGCCCGCCAAGAACGTCTCTGGCCTGATCAGGCAAGCAACAGAACAACACAAGAAGACACAACCGCATCGCCGGCAAGTGCGAAGACAAATCCACACTTAAGCTTTACCAGGCTTTTAGTTGCGATAAAATACGCGAATAACTAACTACACTAGTTATGTTTTAGCCCAGCACTACTTTAGACAAGTACACAAACTTGAAAGGTGACATTTCGCATGATTGGAAATGTCCCACACAAAAAGAAACGTAATTTTAAAGGACAATATCTGCTTCAGGAAAAACAACGAAATTGAGAAAGTCAGGCATCTACAGGCCACCTCTCGCGCAGAGAGCTGCGATTTCAGCTCTCGTCATTGCCCTGAGCTTTCCCCTTTTTGAATCGCACCTCAGGTGCGCCCATTCTCTGAAAGCTGCAGCGACCGGTCGAGAGGACATCAGCCTTCTTCCGAGACGTATCTCGAGCGCGCGGAGAAAACTGCTCTACTTTCCATCGCTCGAGCAAGGCGTGCGCTTTCGTTCTCGGCCGCTCCGAGGTCCGCTGAGACCCGGAGCACAGCGTGCGGGCGGCGCTGCAACTCGGCAGGCACGCATGGAAGCTCTTTCCGCACTTTTTGCTACACTGTCGGCAAGCGAACACCAGAGGGTGTTTTCGGTTTTGTATCCGGCCGTCAAGGCTAATCTAGGTACGGGCGGCCCGGTCTCAGAAGACAGCTCAACCCAAGTAGACACCGGAATCGCTACTAGCTCGGCTGGCCGTTGCTCGACATCGAGTATCTGACTCGCTCAGTTGCGGCGCCGTGTTAAGCTTAGCTGCACCGTGTAAACCGTTCAGTGTCTCGACTGCCGGCTCTTCCCCAGCGTAGCTCGGTTCTGAACTCGCGTCCGGAGAAACACCTTTGGTTTCAACGGACTCGTGTTGGCTCCTTTCGCTAACATCACGGTTTAGGCTTTCCCGCGGAACGTCGTTAGCCAGCGAACTGCGCACGTTCGGGTCGGTAGCCGTTCTCAAGGTCTCCCGTGATTTTGAGCGCTCCGAACACGACGCTGACACACCTCCGCTCACAGTACGGGCCTTACACCCAGTGTACTTACGCTGCCCTCTGTTGTGAGCCTCCGGAAATGCACAATCCTCGCTATCTTTCTGAGTCTCGCCATTCCTCTCAGAGGTGGCGACACTAACCTTACTTGAGCCCGTCGCAGCGAGCTCAGCTGATTCTTTCATCGGCAGTTTCTCGATATTGTACCCCTTGTCGCGTAACAGCTGATCCGACCTGTTCGATAATAGGTACCTGTATTCTGCAAGATGTTGTGGGGATACCGCCGCCTGCGTGACAACTTCACCAAACGGACCTGCGATGCTGACCTTAGCAATCGGCAGGCGCACCTGCTACGGCC
Organism: Haemaphysalis longicornis; assembly: GCF_048455015.1. NCBI lineage: Eukaryota > Metazoa > Arthropoda > Arachnida > Ixodida > Ixodidae > Haemaphysalis > Haemaphysalis longicornis. The sequence continues at coordinate 172,046,449 of NW_027526203.1, forward strand.
GGCTTCACCCAAACACTGTCCCGTCAGCTGATCTTGTTCAACGTACGAAGGCTGGACCATGTCTACCGTCGCCGCGGAGTCGCGAAGAACTCGGCACGGTTTACCGTTGACCACGAGACTGCCTGGTGTCCTCACTCTGATCTAGGACGGGAAAGACAAGCTTTCCCTTGAAAACTCGCAGCGAAATGCCCCGTATCGCCGCAATTGTAACACGCAGCCTGTTTGCGGGCTTCAAAAGTTTTTTTTTTTTTTCGACGCTGCTCCTCGGCGTCTGCGTTCTTTTCGTTTTCCATGTCGGTTTCACTACCCGAGAAAACGACTTTGCTAGCTCCACCATCTTCCTGTGGAGCTCTGCCTTTCAGCCCTGACTTATCAGGCCTCGGCCTAAACTCTTTTTTGGCCGTCTTTCGGCCCCTGCGCACCTCGACGTGCGACGAACTCCCCGGATAGCTGAGCTGCCTGATCCACAGTATTTACCCCTGGCCTACCTTGCACCCAGAGTCTCAGGTTCTCCGATAGTCGGCGGTAAAACTCTTCTAAACCGAAGCACTCAACTACCTTGTCGTGCTCTCCGAAAGCCTTTGCCTCTTTGAGCCACTTTTCCATGTTAGCCCTCAGCTTGGAGGTGAACTCCGAGTACAACTCGCCCTTAGCTTTCTCGGCTTCACGGAACTTCTGGCGAAACGCCTCTGCCGACAGCCTGTACTTACGCAGGAGGCTCGACTTGACTTTCTCGTAGTCCTCCGCCTCCTCCTTTGGCAAGCGGGCCATCACGTCGGATGCCTCACCTGGCAAAACCGTAAGCAGCTTTTGCGGCCATGAGTCTCGGCTAAACTGGGCCCTCTCGCACGTACGCTCGAAGATGACCAAAAAAAGACCGATGTCTTCTCCTACCTCGTAGGGTCGCATTAGGTCACTCATTCGTAACGTAGGTCGCTCAGTCGCCGCAGACTGCATGCTTGGCGCGCTGCTGTCACTCTCACGCCTAGATCGAGATGCCTCGATGTCCAGACGCTTCATTTCCAGCTCATGCTGTCGCTTCTCTCGCTCGAGTAGGAGCTCATGCTCTCGTCTCTTTTCCTCCGGTTGTTCCTGTTTCTGCCTCTCAATCTCCTGTTCTCCCTTTCTTTATTTGCGTTCACGTTCCCTCTCTTGCCTTTTTTCCTCGCGTTCCTCACGCTGGCGCTCAGCCTGTGCCTCTGCAGCCTGACGTTTAGTGGTCTCCCTGCCATTGATCAGCTCAATGCATTCCGACAGCTCATCATCGTCAGCCCCAACAGCGAGTATAGCCTGTATCAGCTCTGGCTTCCTCAGCGCATCTGAAACATCCAAGCGCAACTCTTCTGCAAGCTCCAACAACTGCGGTTTTTTTAACGCCTTCAAATTCATGGCCGATCTAAAGTAATGCTTTCCCACTGCTCCAAAAATGTTTTGCGCGAATAACCCACGCGACAAAAACACACGCCCTACCAGCTAACTTCAGAAGCCTAATAAAACTCAGTGAAGAAAAGTCCCGCACTCACCATTGACCGCAGTGAACTCTGCGAAGTCCGAAGCCGCCTTGACGTCCGTGGTGTTGGATCTCGCACCGCTGGCTCCAGGTGTTACGAAGTTGCCATCCGACCGCTGCCAACCAGTTGTTGCGTGCGTTGTCACCCACCGCTGACAACCCGTTGCTACATCCGGGAAGGCCGACCCAACCCGACCTCCGTCGCCTACGACATGCCTGTGGTAGCGTGGTTTGAAGCGAGCGGCTAGCCAATGTTGCTGTCTCGAGGAATACCAGAAGCCGAAGGCAAACGTAACTTGCTTACTTCATGCCGAGATATGGGCCGAAGCCGGACAAGAGAAATGCCCCGATGGGCGAGGTTACAGTACACGACTCGAGCAGAGTGACAGCATTGATTCACTGCTCAAACAGGAATGAACTACTGTGCTTGGAGGGGTCTTATTTATACCTAAAGCGCCAATGGTCAAAACAAGCGTTCCCTCTAGATTGTGCACACGACACGAATGGCACAGACACACACAACACTCTTTCCAGAGTTCGTGAGGGGTCAGTAGTAGCGGCGCACGATGAGTCCGAGAGAGGGAGAGAGGAGGTCTCCGCAGCGGCTTCCGTGTCCTTCGGACAAGTCTCTGCGCGTTGCGTCGACGCCACCGAAGTTTGAACCACGCCGATAGCTAGGCGTCAACGATCCAGACGTGTAGCAGCTTGTTTGAATCCGTCGGCTGCAAGCGCGAGTCACCGACAGGGAGGCCTGCTCGAAAGGCGCACGTAGTGGAGGCTTCGCCACACAGCCGAGGAGTGCTGCACGAAGCACAGAGGCGGAATGATTCGTAACAACGGTCTCCGCAAGAAGCGCCGACGGGCTTACCCAGAAAGCCGCGTACGGGACTGAACGCTTCACCATCATCAAACATCACCAAATGACACAAGGAGCCTGGAAAAACTAGCACAAACATCCGAGGGAACTATCAGATATCAATCTCTTTTACCAACCCCTCGATGCAACGCAGGCGATGAGGCGTGCCGTAGTGGATGGCTCCGGATTAATTTTGACCACCTTTCACGTGCGCCTAAATCTCGTACACACGGGCGTTTTCGCTTTTCGCCTGCATTAGAAAAGCGGCCGCCACGTCCTGGAAACGAAACCACGACCTCGGGCTCAGCAGCACAATGCCTATAGCCACTGAGCTAGCGCGGCGGGTCCAACCCCTTTTGTCGTTTGTGGGCTGCCTACGCTTTACTAAAAAAATGCGCCCGCCAGGTGATCAGCTGTTCATTGAAGTGAAAAACAAAGGAAAGTAAACGCGCTCGTTTTGTGTGTTATTACAAAAACGTTGATTCCTTGATTTCGCTGCGTATTCGGAAATAACGATAGCTGAGCGTTCCTGTGTCTGGTGAGTCCTACTTGGCTAAGTTGACAGGAACTTCATTAGCATTTCCGAGGCTGCACTAGGTTCTTTAATTCCCGTACGAGCTATTTTGTTTCTTTCAATCTTGCAGACGATTTAATATTGCGTGGTTTCGTCAACTTTCTTGGCTTCTTGCTAGAAGGGATGAGTGTGTGCATATTTAACGACGGAAAGCCTTCCATTACGCCCAATATTTTCGCGTGGTTCATATCACATAAAAGGCACAAGTGGTTGGCAGGTTTTGGGTAATCACGTCCGCGCAACATACTTTTTCTACGACGTATATATATATATATATATATATATATATATATATATATATATATATATATATATATATATATATATATATATATATATATATATATATATATATATACGAAACGAAGCCGCATTCGTTGTATGTGCTGCAAGACGAAGCCAATAACCTGCCATTTTATCAGTATCAGGCCTAATCGAGGCGACAATAGAAGAGAAAGGAATAATTCCGGTCAGACTAAGACCTATTCATATTCTTCCACATATCAATACAGTGGTGACAGTGGTGATGATGCTGCTGCCGTCGTTAATGCCCGTAAGAGCGGTCAGGAAGCTTTCGTCATAACCCTTTAAGTTGTTTCAGTTCTGTCTTAGAAAGCGTGCCGCGCCGTTGCTCGCTTTGCTCCTGGAACAGCCGCGGTCAAGTTTTGCAGCATTTTCATATTGGCGCTTCCTGCGCTCTTGCTTGTACGTCGGATAATTTGAAGCCGTTGGGACGACATTTTTTTCGAGTTAGTGCAACAACAAACTTCATCCACTGTACTAGGAGTGGAATAGTGAGAATTTCTACCCACCTGTCTTGGGAAGTTTGTAACGAAGCAGGGGATAATTAAAAAGTTAAAGTGGTCTTCTGTTCTTGTGAGCCTCCAAACGAGACATCCCATTTTGGGGGGAAGGAGGGGCCATCGCGGTGTGCTGGGAAGGGTCGGTGATACTGCCGAGCACCGTCAGTACACGCTCCTGACTTTCCCTGGTATTCTCAATTCCTCCTCCACTGCAGCCTCCAGTCGAAGAAATCCTTAGAAGTGATTTTCGCATGTTCAAGCATTGCCGTATCCTCCACTCAGCCAAGTCGAGGAAACACATAGAGTAGTAAAAGACAGAGGAACGTCGTCGGCATATATAGTTCTTTGAATCTGTGGTGACTGTCGCAGTTTATTGGCAACTTTTGGCATGACTAGACAAGAGAGCAGAACAAACGATAGCACCCTACCGTACTCCTGTCTGGTAGTGGAATAGGGCTCCTGCGCTGCCCAGAGGGCGCTGCGAAACCGGCTTCCGAGCAGAACTTCCGTGTAGTACAAAGCTGCGGGCGTCCCATAGGGTCCCGTGTTGACAGAAGCAAAATGAGCTCGCTACTGCCGATTGTCTTGCTACACGGTCTCCAACCCATCTCCGACGCGTCCGATTTCGTCCGGCGAACAACTTGGCAATAGGGAAAAAAGCTTTGCAGCGGTAAAAACGTTTACAGCGTCGACGATAGTGCTGGGACGGTGACGGCGCTTTGCCAGTCGCAGATTCACCGATCGATGGTAGTATAAAGTGAATTTTGAAGTGAAATCTTCTTGTTTATATTAATACGCTTAGTGCCAAGGACTTTACAGCAACAGCCGATCAAACAAGAAGAGTAACGCAATCGGCGATAATCCCGCGTCCAACACACATCATGTGCTTAGCACGGACAAGTACCGCCATGCCGCGGAGCCCGACGTAACCAGTGACGGCGCACTCACATGGTTGCCTGCATGCGTGCCTCATCAGTGAATACAACCTATAGACCCTTTGCAAAATGGCTCGAGCGCTAGCGAAAGAGCAGTAAGCCATTCCGGCAACACTATGCACCGTCATCATGAAGGAAGCGAGAACAGCGAAAAGGCAGCAAACGCAGGACAGCTAGGACAGCTAGGGGCCGCCGCGGCGTAATACTGGTACAGTGTTCTAGAAGCATGCGAGTTTCGTAAAGTTGTTTTCCCCATAACTGGGTGGGAAAACACCCTTGCTGCTCTTCCTTTGTTTGAAGACCAGCATATTCTGGACTTTTATTCGACAAGATAGTCGACTGACAGGCCCTAGCAGATTCTACAATTTCAGCGTGGAATACCGTCGTCTGGGATCACGAACAGCAGCAAAAGAATGCAGGATTTGTTACTAAGTCGAATAGCCTTACCGCTCCCTACTCATTAGTCGTCGAGTTATAACTGTGTTGATTCGATGCGCCCTTACCCTGTCGTAGCGGCGGCTGGCCGCTATGAACGGACTGTGAGGGGCCCGTTCTTTGCTAAGCGCTCACGTTCAAACTTTCTCAACCATTTGCGGAAAGGACGAAAACCTACATAAAGACACTGCTCTTGCCTCCACGAAATGTTCCGAACAAACTTTCGTTGCCTTGCAGACAGTAAAGCATTGTCCCTCATCTCTCTTGATTGCTGCGATCCGTCTTTTTGTCGTCTGTATGTCAGTTGGAAACACTTGATAGGACGCACGCAAATTTATAAACACGGGATGTATCTTCTACCCGTATCACATAAGCAGTACAATTAGTGCATTGCGTCAGGGGGTTCGCACTTTGAGATTTATAGAAAAGCAGGATTCTAATTCAGTTCGAGTACGGCGTGGCCGCTGCGCGGCATGCACCGTTAACACCACGAGAGGACGAAATTCACATAATGTAAAGACAAAAAATAAAGTACTATGCGGCATTCCCGATCTACTGCCGTTGAAGTGTCAAAACAAGCAGAGCGAAACACGCCTGCGGGCTCGAATTTTTGGCTGCACCGACACAACTCTACTGCCTGAATGTTCGCGTTGAAACTTCGGAAGTTATGATCCGTACATGAAACTGCACCACGAAGCAGTTCTCGAAAAAAATTACTCCCACCTCCCCTCGCGGGAACCCCTGTGTAGATGCGACGCATAGGGGGTTCCGTTGTTGTTTCCTTAGGTTGATTCTCCCATCGCGTGAAACATGCCGTGAACCCCCTGCCGCGGCTATGACGCAACGTGGCGCGGCTATGACGCAACACAATCCAACACAATCCACTTTAATCTAATCCAAATCCAATCCAATCCAATCCAAATCCAATGCAAGCCAAGCCAAGCCAATCGAATCCAATCCAATGCCCCTCGCGAGAGTGTTCGCTATCGGAGAGGAGAGGGGGCGAGCGGCGGAGAGCGCAGCTCGCGCGGCGAGGAGAATGGGGGAGGGGTGTGGAGGGACAAGGCGAGTGAATGAGATGCCGTCGCATCTAAAAAAGAAAAAAAATAAGAAGAAGGCAAGCGCGTTTGCGGCTCACAGATGTCGAAAAATCCATCAGCGCGGACAGCGCGAACCACGAATGCAGGCTCGAATTCGCCTGAACCGAAACAACTCTGCTGCCTAAATGTTCGGCTCTAGTAATGGGGGCAGTCGCGACCGGCATCACTGCTCGTAGACATACCGCTTGCAAAGAAGTACGCAGCAGTGCGTGGGCATCGTGCTTTGTAATGTTAGAAGGCCACTAGCAGCGTATACAAAACAACCAAAAATATCTCTTTATGAGGCTGCAGAATGGTGAAGCGATGGGCCAAAACGCGTAACCGCAACGGTGTGCCGGTGCGACGCTTCCTTTATCATGGCGTCGTAGCGTTACCTACCAGTGTTGCCAACGCTGAATGTTCAGTGTGGCCCGCCTTTTTGCAAAGGGTCTATACAAGTTGCCACTGAGCTGCGGAGAGTCATATATATTAGACAAACCGGCCGGTGTGTCAACGACCGTTGCCAGTAAACATGAGTTAATGCTCACAAATGATCGACGTGCGCACCTTCCTCCGCACTGGGCAGTGTGTGGTTGCGTGCCTGTATTTTCTGGGTTGGAGGTGCTAGGCCGCAGCAGAGAAACTGTGGCACGCGAACTTTTGGAGGCTTATCATATAAAAAATAGGGGCATAGATTGTGTCAGTCAGACGTCAGTGTGGTTGGGGGAGAGTGAGTTTCGCCTATTGTGCCGTTATCAGTAGCAGCGCATGTCGCTGGCTTTGCGGGGTGTGGAGGAGGAGGGTGGTACGCAGGCGCGCCTGTGATGTACCAGCATTTAGATGCTATTTTTTTTTTTCGAGATGAACTGATTGATTGGTTGTAGGGTTTAAATTTCCGACGCAACGCAGGCGATGAGGCGCACCGTAGTGGAGGGCTCTGGATTAATTTTAACCACCTGGGGATCTTTAACGTGCGCCGAAATCTCGTATACACGGGCGTGTTTGCCTTTCGCCTCCATAAGAAAAGCGGCCGTCACGGCCGGAAATCGAACCCGCGACCTCGTGCTCAGCAGCGCAACGCCTTAGCCACTGAGCCACCGCGGCGGGTGCGACGCCGGAAGGGCTGCTGGCGGTGAGAACCATGCGTGCAGCCGCTGCTTGGGTAGCGTTAGCCCAATGCCGTTCAGAATACCGACGCAAAAGCCGTATCATGAGGTCTGGACGTAAAAAAACAACAAAAAAAGCATGTCACGCAGTTCAGTTGGCTGAGACGTGAATTGACGTCATTCTTTAGAGATATTACGACAGTTGCGGCAACAGTCTGAACCATGGCCCTACTGTCACAAAGTGGTCAACAGCTGGATGAACCAACGAATGCCACTGGAGGCGCAACCGGCGACTCTAAGGAATTTTTGGGCCTTTTCGAAGTAATATAAACATACCTACTCTCTGAGCGATGGCGAATAACCTCGAGAAACTCCTCTTTCCCATCGTCAAGAGCCATATTCCCAAGAACATAGGTAAGAGGTTCAGAAGAGAAATATTCCACTACTCTTAGAAAGATTCAGGCACTTCTCCGCCAGCCAGATCCAGGTCCTAGTTTTGTTATTTAACGTTAGGGACGTACTTAAACTCGGGTAATTAAGAGGCCAGAGGTACCCTTCCCAAGAGCCTGCAATACTAGAGAGCAGAAACGAGAGAAATCAGAAAATGAGCAAGAGGTTCACGACAAAAGTATCACGGCACTCTAGAAATATTCAGGACTAGGGCTGGGCGTTGATCAAAAATTTTAATCCGATTAATCGGCTGCTTTTAATGGGTTAATTAATCGATTAATCGGATGTGTTTATTTAGATAAATAAGGCTTGAAAGACAAAGAATGTTCAGTTTTTATTTTAACGTTGTCGATGCTAGTTTGTACAAATCGTTTTAGACAATCAATGATAATTCATCAAGTTGCGGAGACAAAGAAGCTTGTTAACATTTTCAGGCAGCAGAGAGTCATCCCGGCTGTGCTGAAAACACGCTCGCATGGCGTTGAGGTTACCGGACCACACAGCAGCATTTTTACAACAGGTGCTAATTCCGGAAGGAGAAAGCTCTGCACCCTCCACCACTCCAAAGGATCCAAATCGTTGTCGGCTACTTCTGCCACAGAGCCGTATAACGACACCTGGCAAGGTATGCTTTGCTCTTCCCTTTCGGTCACAAAATGGTACTTTCGCTTTTTGTTGCGGGTATTGTCAGTGGGCGGGGCGGATGGCTTGGTGGCTAGCTGAGAAAGTCTTTCCCCCACATGTTCGCGGCGATCTCTGTCGATGCAAGCGAGGCTCTTGTATCGCGGATCAAGAGATGGCCACCTCGTAATCACTGTAATGCGGCCCCGCAAGGCGCCTTTCTTCGACGGAATCCACCAGCATGGCCTTGAAGCGGCAGATAAAAGCGGGGTCACAGTAGTTCGTGGTCATGGCATTCTTGAGTAGCTTCAAGGCAGGGATGAGCACGGACCGCGTTACGTACTTGTCTCCTCCTAGGAGTTCGGTCACATCAAGCAGCGGTTTGAGCGTATCCAGAAGCTGCTCCAACATATCCCATTCGACATCTGTGATGTGCGGAGTGATTGTCTTGCTGCCAGTCGCGTCTTCCATGGCGCGGCGCAAGGGTTCCTTGAGCTCAATCAGACTGTTTATCATCACGTATGTTCTGTTCCAGCGCGTAGAGATGTCTTGCTGAAGCTTTTTTCTGGGCATACCAAGGTCACTTGCATGATTTGAAAGAACCGCCCGGTCGCCCGATAACTTGAGCTGAGCTTAAAATGACACACAACGCGTCGACAAACCACAAGAAGCCGTTCCACGCTAGTTACGACGAGCGCCTTCTGTACACAGAGCTGCAAAGTATGAGCTGCGCGCTTCAAATTCTGAAAGTTCGCTTTCTCCAGCCCAAGGCAGATGTTTCGGGCATTATCTGTGCACACAGCTCCCACTTTAGCATCTATGGCCCACTCTATGGCAGCCTCCCAAATTTCACTGGCACATTGATCCGCCGTGTGCCGCTGCGGAGCATGTCTCACCTGGACTGTTGCTGATCGGAGCAACCAGTCATCGTCTATCCAATGAGCCGCCACACCGAGGTAGGCATCGTTGGCCACAGAAGTCCAGAAGTCAGCCGTTAAGCTGATGAAACTGGCAGTAGAGAGTTCCGCTTGAACGTCGGATTTCTTACTGTTGTATAAGGCATCCACCCTAGCACCCACTGCACGACGGGACGGAGGCTGGTAGCATGGTGAACCTGAGGCAATTTTTAGAACGTTCGCTAATCCGTCCTCTTCAACAATGCTTAGAGGACGGCTAGAAGACACAATCCAGGTAGTAAGGGCTTGTGCGATGCTTTCTTCCTTCGTTGTTGAAAGGGGCCTTGCGGTGTAGGCGTCGGTTGTGGTCTGCGTTTTCTGCGAGGATTCCTGCTGCCGTGGCTGCCCGGGATGCTTCGCTGGCAAGTGCATGGTATGGAAGCGAGCTGACACTTCCAGAGTAGGTAAACGCATTTTTGCATTGTAGGCAATGAGCTTGCTTCGGATTGCAAACTTCGCCCCTACAATTTACTTTAATTCCGAATTTCCCTGCGAGTTTGCCTTTTATGCTGGTATAGCTGTCCATGTCGGCACCGGCCGAACACTGAAAGTAGAATGCCACCAGCATCTGAGCGCAACCAGGAAAGCGCATGCGCGGAAGGCATCAAAGGCAGCTCTGTTCCCGGGAGGTCCATGGATAATTTACGAGACGCAAAAACGCGTGACACGAAAAAGTTCAAAGGCGCCAATCTACAGCGCATAGCGACGTCTCGACACATGTGAGTCCCCACTAGCGAGTGCTGTTGTCGGCAAGCGCATCTCACAGCTTCCTCGCTGGAGACGGAGATCGTCGCGGGCGGTCTTTTTGGGAAAACATCTTGGGACACAGGGTTTGTTGGCCAGCGTGCAAAAGTGCTGAACAATCTACTCATTGAGAGTGTAAATTCTTCAAACAGCCGCCGCCGATCCCTTTCGTTGGGAGGGTTCCCCGATGCGGAAGCATGTTGTTTCGGTTAAACGAGCCCCCAAAGAGCATTTTCTGCTCAGGGCTGCGCGGCGGGAACAGTACGGCGTTCCCCCTTCGCCTGCGGAACTGACAGCGACGGTCTGGACAAAAGCAACACGGTAGTTGAGGGTGGTGACCGCTAATGGAAAGGAGACGGCTGGTACGTGGAACGCAAAAAAAAAAAAAAAAAAACGCAAAAAAAAAAAACGCCGAGTCGCACGCAGGGTTGAAGAACGCAGGCCTTTCTCTCGTGGCGCACTACACTTCAACCGATTAAGCGATTAAAAAAATTAATGGCGCCTAAAGCATTAATCGATTAATCGGAATGTTAATCGACCAATCACCCACCCCTATTCAGGACGCGTATTTTTTTCGGCCTACCCGCAAGACCCTAATCCTGCTCATAGTTTAGTTACTCAATGGTAGGAGTGGGACTAGTATGCTTTTGTAGCGGAGTAGCTGTAGGAATGCATTTAAAAAACCTGCAGGATAATGCTAGAAGCAAACTTTGTAAAGAAATGATCATACATGCCCGAAGGAATAAATAAATAAATAAATAAATAAATAAATAAATAAATAAATAAATAAATAAATAAATAAATAATTAGCGCCCGTTGTTCATCCGCCTTCCCGCCACAACATGATCCTGCTCACAGTTCCGCCTCAATCAGCAGTGAACACAATACACGTATCAGATATTCTCCACAATAAAACACACACTTCGTACAACACAATGCACGTTCCGTAAACGGCAAACATACACAATGGGGGATGAAACGAAATATATATCATACACGTTTCATCAAGACAACGAGTTGTGGCAGAGGGTTTATGATTCCTTTTTGGTAAGCAGTAGGGAATCGGGTTACACCACGATGCCCACTAAAGTCCTTTCCTCTTTTCATTAAACCAGCAACTGATGCTTACGTGCAGCTAACAACGGCATTGTTTTCTCGGGCAAACGTGTCCTTCGGGCAAACGTGTCTCGCTCAAATAAGAAAGCCATAAACGGGCACTTATGGCCCAGGGGGCAGCGCAAGCGAGAAACTTCTCAAACGCGCGGCTCTACCTCGCCGAGGCGGGAGTCGTCGCAGCCGCCGCCCCTGCGGAGAATTTACTCATCTGAGAGCTTCGCACTAGCGCCGCAACGGGCCGCCGTCGGGCTTCCGCGCATTGCGAAGACTTCTCCTCTCTCGTTTTGGGCGAAGGACTTCCGGTAAGGCCGGGAGGCGACGCGTTGGTCCGCGATGCAACGCCCGGGCGCACAGTGCGTGTGGTCGCTTCGCTCATGCTAGCTCGCGTCTTTGTCGCCCAACGTCGAGAGCCCATTCCATTGTCGTCCGCGGTAGCCGCTTAGGATTACGATCATTGGACGCCGACGCGGAACCCACAACAGTGAGTAGAACCAATTCTCGCTGCCTTTGGCTGCTTGGTAGAGGCTTGCGGGGTGCTTGCGGGTCCCGTCTGAAGATGCACAACGACGCCGATGTCGCGTCGTGCACCTCCGAACGGACGCCGCCGCACTCGAAAACGCACTTCGGTGCGGGCTGCTGAGCCTTTCTTTTCGCGTATTGATTGTGCTTGTCTGCGTCGGCCGGCTACAGCTATTGATTTGATCGTTAGCCGAGGCGTGTTTGTTGTGCTTATTGATTGTAGCCGCCGCTCGCCTTCTTTTTCGCGGCAGAGCGCATTTGTGATCGCGAAAGGTAGGCTGCCGCGGCGCTCGCTATGCTATCGCGGTCGCGGGGACTCCGCGGCCGCTCGCTCCGGCTGCAATCGCTGTTCACCCGCGAATTTCGTAAGACTCGCCTGTGCGTCTGCGAAAGAGTTGCGCGGCCGGCCCCGCCGTTCTTTCGAAATACGTCGTGAATCTGCGGCAGCAACGTACCACGTCGAGCCTTTACTCGAAGGCGCGTAAACGAAGGGCTTGTTTGGCTGTCCGGTAATTGTTCACCTATGTCCTTGTCACTGTAATTGGGCATGTTTTGTTACCTGCGCCCTCGCCCTGTGCCTTGCACGTGTGACATCACGTCGGTGTATGTCATGCGGTTCGATAACGAGGAGAACGTAGCTGCACCGATTTTCTTTAATTTTGTTTGTGGTGCTGGATTGACTGTTAGGCTGGATTGACTGTTAGAGGATCATATTAGCGAGTATGCCCATATCCTGTTCGGCGCGGGCAAACTTCGCAGCGCGCGATCGCGCGCCGATTTGGCCGGTACGCTGGCGACGAGCATGCCGCTACGGGTTGTGTACACGCTCGCACGTTTCTTGCGAACTCCCTCGTCATTAGGCGCGTCCGTTTTTCCTCATTTGTATACAGTATTTTTCGTCTTTCTTTCGACGACGATCGGCGTCACTTTTTTGTCGGTATTTTCCTTTCCCATTTGTACTCGCGTACGCGTCCGCGCGCCGTTTTGTTTGCGTTGGTGCTGCTCTTTGAAAAACTGGTTTCGTCGATTCGAGGTCTCTCTCGCCCTCGCGGCGGCAGTCGGACGGCCCAGCAGTCGGCTGCCGCCGCCGGGAGGGGCGAGGGGGGGCCGCAAAACAAGAGAAGGGTCACGGAAAAGAAAGAGGAGGGGGCCCCGCGAAATGGGGGCCAGCCGCCGTCGAGAGCGGAGCCTCCTGCACAAAGGGAGCCGGAGAAACGTCCCGACCGGGCGACCCCTCCGTCGCCCGAATCGGACGCACCCGGCCAGCCCGCGCCGAGCATCCAGCTTGCCCCCGCTAATTAACGTCCATTTCCGGTTTAATCGCTCTTGCCTTACCCAGCTGCGTCGCAGTTGCCAACCCCCCTGCGCGTGGTTACCACCGCGGCCTGTACCGCCGGCGGAGAAAAAAAAATTGCACTGCGAACCGTCTGTAGGAGCCAGGGAGGTATTCTGGTGCTCCGTCGTTCCTGATGGGTCGTCTGCACAGACTGGGGTTGACCTTGAACACTGCTCTATTATTTCGCCGAGTGCTAGGGACAGCTACATTTAATCGTCAGTGATGTCACATTCTCCAGTTTACTGCGGTAAACCATGTGGCCACTTAGAGATGAAATGGCCGTAACTGGACACTTGTTTGTGTGTAGCGCGATGGGGCCAATGCTACAACAGCCTGTAACCAACTTCACCTAGGAATCGAGTTCTGGGAACGATACGAGCGGCTGTTATAGGTCGAGATGTAGACTGGTTTGCCGCATTCGTGTGAAATGTCGCGCATTCGGGTGCCGAAGGCTTCACTGTTTCCAAGATGCCGGTAAAGAGCGTGGTACACGTGCGTTGTATTTGTCGAGACTCGTGGAAGGCGTACGGAAGCATCGATAATGGCGTAACGCTGGTTGATTCAGTGTATGGAATCACCAGTTGAGGAAGTACCGATCTGAAGTCAAAACTGGCACACAACGAACCACCAAGAAGACACGTCCCGTACTAATGGAGTGGACTTGCTTTGCTGCTGCAGTGGCTCATCTTTTCACATTCGTTCTCCACTTACCGCAGCGACAAGGCTTCGGTTCTTTTTAGCCTTCAGAGTCGCAGCGCCCACTGATATTCGGTTATAAGTAGTTACATAGGCTGTTTGGGCCGAGAGGTGATGGAAATTGTTGAATGACCGGTCTGTAAAACAAGCTTCGTAAAATACTCTATGCGATTAGGGCCCAGTGATATATGTAGGTCGTCTTAAACGCACGGATGTCCAGAGGCTCCCCGGTGGCCCGTGGCCCTTGTTACTGGCAGCGCTGTGAGTTGGACACGTGCGGTCTGGGAGGCCACTCGTCAGTGCTGCTTTTCTGAGCGGGCTCGGATGACGAGTGGCCTCTAACGACCTCCAAGGCCGCACGCGTGAATGATTATCGAGAAATAAGTCGCGCACAGCTGCGCCTAGCTTCCATGGCACGCGTTCGCTTAACGCCCAATGCACCCGCCTCGAAGCCACTCACTGAAGAAGCATATGTAGCCAGAGGACGCATCTCGTATTTGAAAGCAAACAAATAGCGTCTGTCCTCTGAAAACCGCTTTGGAAAACTATGAGATGTGACTGTGGCGCATCGTTCCCTCCATCTAAAAGAACTGTACGCATGCCGAAAATGATCACTGTTTGAAGCGAGGGTTGGATGGTCGTGCATCATCCACAGGTGTGTTGCCACGAAAATGAAGTTTACTCTGGCTACTGTTGCTGCTGCGTTGATGTGGTTTCTTGCGCCGGTCTTAGGGCTCATCACCTTTCCTTGACGCAGTCGTCATCTTTCTCTTTTTGCTTTTCTAGCGCCATGCACTCCGGGCAGTGAGAACTAGCACTGAGCTGCGTCGCGCGCATTTCTCAAAGGTACTCTGCAACACTTCCGATGAACGCTTTCACTCTCCTTTTCATATGGAAGCACTGCCAAGGTTGCATTTATCGCAACCACGGAGCGGCAGTGCGTGATTTTCTCGTCGTAGCAGATAGGCCTTCCGTGTCTGCTTTGATTTTGTGGTTTTCTTTTAAAGCGAAGCTGTAGTGTTCTCACTGATGGCGTCTTTAACGCGAAAACGCCCTGCGGGAAAGCCAACTTTCTCTGACGACGATGATGAATGATCGTGCGTGAAGTGAAAGAAAAAAAAAAAAAGCTTCATTAGCCGAAATCGAACCTTGGTCCCTCGCGTTATGAAGCCGGGGTCTGTCCGATTGCTCCATGAATGAATGAATGGATGAATTTATTGTCAAGAAAAAGGAAAGACCACCAGCAGGCGTAAATTGTCACACCTAGGGGTGGACACCGGAACGCCTGCTGCTGGTGTGGGAGTTGGGGCAGAGGATGACAGATTCATAGAGAGGAGAGACAGATGATAGAGGTGACATATTTACAGAACGCAGGGGAGAGAGGGGCATATTTACAAGTTAACACACACTCACACACCCACACACTCGCACACCCTCCATTTCGACATGGTCGAAACTCAGTGCAAACTCGGAAGACTACCAAAGAATCCGTCACGAGAAAGATTCGCGTTCTGCCGTCGTCGTCGTTTGACGCAGGGGTGCATGATTTTTTAAAGTGACTATCGAATGCGTTCGTTGCTGCAACTGAAGGTAAGCCGGCCATTAGCTGCTACATCGCTGTAATGACGCCATTCGACCGTTCGAAGAAATCCAAGTCTGGGAAAAGAGGCGTCTTTTGAACAAGTTTCCAAGTTATCTGATGGGCATAGAGCAGTAATTTTTGGCTGAGGTACTTTGCGGCCCCTTATCTCTAAGTGCTGGATGTGTCGGTTTACTACGTTCTGCGAGCGTTACGACTTCGGAAAAGTTGACAGAAGGGTTGCAGGGTCCCTTTAGCGCCATGCGAAAGTCGCAATGTTCTTTTTAAAATTTTACAGTCGGGAACTTCTCTCGTAAGCCGGCGCATCTGACGCGCTAAAGAAGCTCTACACCGCCTCTCGACTCCGCGTGCGTTGTGACAAGTCTCCTGTGGCTAGTTTTTTGCTGCGTGTGTGTCTCACGTGGTGGCGCTGTTAGTCCGCCCCGATTTAACTAATCGATGATTTATTAGGCGTTTACGTTTTCAGCCGATTAACAGTTAGAAAGTAGTCCTTGCCACGACATAACTGCCCCCATTGGCTGCGTCGTTCCTGTGATCGCCGAGCATTTCGTCTTCTTGCTGATAGCTTACGGAATTCGCATTAGGTCTCTCGTTTCTGGAAAACAGGTTTGCAAGGAGGGAGGGGGGGGGGGGGGGGGTCCCTTACTTGCTAACCGGATAATCCGCGCCAGTAAGATGTTTATACGTCAATTCCACTCTTTCTCTTGTGTTGGAAGTACATACACTCCGTTCGTGCGTAGCATCCCGCACAGAGCACCTGACAAAATTAATGGCACGAAGCATTGCGGCTGCAGGCGTTTCTGTGTAACTTTTTTTGTGCGGTTATGGTTTGGCGTTTCGTACCCTAAAGACAGTTTCCAATTAAGCGGTATCCTCCAGTACGTACGTTGCAGTGTTCAGGCTGTACTCTTTGTCATGAGGATTAATCCGCTACGGTTCGCCGATTGATCAGTCCGAAGGGCTTAATCGGTGCGGGTGTCGGCGTTGCTGCTTCGAAGCGAACCACTCACTGTTTGGCGTTTGTAAGAACTTTCGTTGTCCTCGAAATAGCCGCCGTAAGCGTCGTCTTTCAGTGGGCTTGCAAGCCAATGCTTGCCATACTTTGGGTCTTACCGCGGTTGGAGGGAAGCATAGGGGGTGCGAATGGATGGTTCGTTCTTTACTGGATGTAATCGGAGAGATCGCGCCGCAAATCGATTCTTCGTTCTAGTCTAGCCCACAACGCGCCCTGTTCCACGCGGCTGGCCACAGGCCGGATAAAAGTGCTGCGCGCACCGGCCACCCGTGTGCGGGTTTACAGAGATGCGCCTGCGAGATCCGTCTTAGGCCCGATGGGTGGCGAGAACGGGTGCGTGGCTTTTAGCGATCCGAGCGGGCGCACTATCATCGCGACGCAATGTAGCCGTCAGGCCGGTTTCGTGCCATTTCTCAAGCGGGAGGGTGCCGCGGGCTCCCGCGGCGTGCGATGAAACCGGCACGCGGAGCCCGGTCGGCCACGCGGCCGGATGCAACGCGCGCGCGCGTTTTCAACACCTGCGTCCCAGTCCGCCGGTCAGATGCCCTCTGTTTCGAAGGCTGCTGGGCGAAAAGTCGTCGCAGGTGCCTCCCGCGCAGCGTCGCACGAGCGGCGGCAATAAAGCGGAATTTACTGTCGACGCCGCCACTTGCTGGGGACGGCTCACCGGAATGCGCGCTGCTGCTGCTGCTTGCTGGCCGGGCTGCTATAGTCGCGCTCTCTGTTTTGCTCCGTCACTGTGCCGATCAGTGCACGTCTGCGCGGCCGAGGAGTCTCTAAGCGGCCGAGGTCCGGCAGCCACAGCGCTGTTGTCACCGTTCGCTTCGGTCAGCGGTGAGGACAGTTGCGTTGACTGGCGAAATTGTCCAGGAATTAGTCGGCCTGTGATCCTGCCGTGTTGTGTGCCGTGCTGTGGCAGTCGAGCACCGTTTCGCTTTTACGGCGGACAGTCGCAAGGCAGGAACGGCTTGCCGCGATCCGCTTGGAGAGCCGTAGAGAGAGAAAGAGAGCAATTGCTAACAAATGTGTGCGCGCAGGCATTGCCGTCTCACTAATCCGTCATGAACTTACATGTGACGCTGCTTTCATCATCGCGCTCTCGTAAGCCGGGTCATTCGGCAGACAGCGCGGTGATTATCCGATTCCGGCCCCGGCAGCATGGCGGGCGCGGCTGCTGAGGCGACGGGAACTGCGTCCTCCCTGTGTCGCCGACGCGCCTACTGCTGCCGCCGCGGCTGGTGTCCCAGCGGCCGCAACAGGTGCAGCATGTGCTCGGCGGCGTCCGCCACGTGCTCATCAAGCCGTCCGGTCGAGGCCTTCCCCGCCGCAAAGGTTGTCGTTTTCGCCGCGCGCCTTTGCGTTCGCCTCCTGAGCAAGGAGCGTAGGGCAATGTCCAGTCACTGACGAGAACGCGCGGACGCGTTCCGGGAGTCTTGCAGCCCGTGTGAACACGTCGGAGTGCTAGTAACAAGGTTCAGTGTGGTAGCGGCACTTTGCCTCTGCATACTCCTTTAGATATGCCCACAGGAGGATTGTCATGCAGTTCGCTAGAATCTGAAGATTGCCGGGTGAAAGTAACACCCGGAATCAGTGTAACGAGAGCTTCAGTCGAATAACTTACGTAATAAAAAGTAGAACGGGTGGCGACTCACGAGCTACTTTCCCGCACTGAACTTGTGACGCTGAAGTCCGAACTCGTGCGATTGGCTGGCACCTTACAAATCTACCGCACGTTCAAGTAGTTATGTTGGCTTGCAGCTGGAATTGATAGTGTCTGGAATAAAAAAAATAACATTGTGTTGTGGTGCTGAGACGGTTAACGAACGGCGGCAGTGCAGTAACGGCAGGGAGATCAACCTACAAGCAAACGCTACGAGCAGGTGTAAGAGGGGCCGTAAAGGAGCCATGCAGACAAAACACAAGTTTGGTTCATTCGAAGGGTTGTCTCGTTAGAATCATACTGACACCACTTTTAACATAAACTTAGCTCGAATAAACTATTTAACTTGGAAAAAAAGGAACAGCCATGCGCCTCACTAACTCATTTCCCGCACTAGAACATTTGACGTCATATGCACTGCCGTGCGATTGGCTGAGGCTGGCAAAAGCGAACCCAAGTTACGCAATGCTTATAAACTTGCAGAACGAGCTATTTTCGCGTAAGTGTAATGCATATTCATTTTAAAGTGTCAAGAAGAGTGGGGGAAACAGTGGAAGTTACGAAGGCACACGTAAACAAAATTACCTGTGCGTACTGCTGTTGGTACGGCTTGCACTATGCTTATTTTAGCTGCACAGCAGTGCGGCGCTTTGTGGTTATCTAACACGACACTGGCCAATTGGCGTAAGCGACATTGTCTTACGTGACCCTGTTTGTCGAACATGCCCTATATTTCACGAAACGATTACTACCTACCGTAACCAAAACAAGCCAGGTGCAAATACGGTCAAAAACCAAGCAAAGATGAACAGTGGTTCGGAGCAGTATGGTGGCGCCATCTAGGAGAACTGGCGGCAAACAAGGCTCCGCAGTACGCTGCAAACTGCACAGGGCACTTGAATTTCGCTTGAAGGCCCTTCCTTGTGACGTCATGGCAGACGTCACGAAACACGCGATTTGGCGGAGAATCAAAATTTTAACTTAAATCGATTAATTTCTCCGTGAATAAAGCGTCACTTGCTTCCGGACAAGCGCTGGGGGCACTATAAAGCACCAAATCCTTCGAATAAAACAAACTTGTATTTTGTCTCGTGGTTCCTTTAAGAGCAACGGGAACGTTGCTCCGTCTTTTGAGTGTCTAATGAGGGTTGTTGCATTGTATGCCTGGCTGGCTGGCCATTCAATCAGTGTAGTGTGTCAGCGGTACTGTTACGTGGCGGCAGTACAAATATGAGACGAACGATGAGGTGAAGCGGTCAATTTACTTTATGTACAATGTAGCCATCGCACAGACTGCGCCAGGCAACGCGCCACCCACCGCTTCTTCTTTGTTCGAGGGTAGGTGCACACCGCTACGCTGCACTTTCCTCTTCGTCGTCGTCTTGTGACAGCATGTTGTAGAACTTTACAGTGGTCGCCAAGAGAACTCTGCGGCATTCTAGTGCAGCCCCCGACAAGAGAGAGGACTCCAACGCCGTTCCCTGGTTGGTTCAACAACGGGACCATGAACTCGTTTCCTGACCTCGCGCGCGCTAAAGCGCCACGGAAATAGAGGTAAAACGAGTGTGGCAACGCTCGGCGTTCCCATTACTGGCCCGCTAATTACTCTCCTCGCCAGCAAGGGCCGGTGCTATCGCCTTAACACCGAGCAACGTCTGCCGCATAACCGTGTGCACGTATTTGCATATGACGTTTTGTCTCTGGCAAGGTTCGCAGCACGTTCGGGCTATCAGTTCGATCGAAGACCGTTTAACCAACGCCTTGCATTGATATAAAATGTGATTTGGGCTGTAATTTGGTCAGTTTCGAACCGCGTTAAATGTGGCCCAAAAAATAACGGACACAGCGTGCTGCTAGGACCGGTTGTTCACTGGTGTTAGGAGATGTATTTACGGCGCAGGGATGGTGACACAGTGATAAGTGCGCGAAGATACGCGCATACTTATCTTTCTCAATGTTCTAAGCTGTGACAGCGAGAACTAGATCATGTTTATGCGAGGTGGTAGAATCACCAAGGTTGCGATTCGTGATTGAATGATTGCTAGATACAAAATTACGGTGGCTTTCAAATTGCAACTTAGCAGCATATTTCTCAGCTTATGAGTGTAGTGAAACTGCATACCGCGCAGTTTTCTTTTAGCGCGCCGTCGCGCTCTGATTTGCTTGAAGAAATTCGTATGACGACTTGTCTGAAGGTCTCCCAAACACCGTTCGGCCCCTGGAACAGCTTCGGTAGCGGCTGTGACGCGTCATTCGTTTCAAACCTGCATTTCTAATGGTGTATGACGGTGAATGAGGTGGCACTCAGCACGTTTACGAGGTCGTCTCAGCGGTCAAAGGGGGTGCAGTTTACGTCACGGCACAGGTAGGAGAACGCGAGTTGTGGTCGTTTGTCGGGACCGTGCTTCCCCCTCAAGAGCCGATGTATTTGAATGGGTAGAGCGGACTGAAATTGTCAAAACGTTTTTTTTGTAATCTTCGCTGCGACTTACCTATTAACCGGAAATTAACAGGAAAGACGCTAAACACTCCACCGTTAATAGCGATTTCGGCGTACGAACGCGAGTGTAATTGGTTCCTAGGTACATGCATTAGAACGCCAGTTGCCACTCTTTCCGGTCCGTAACTCTCCCTGGAATACCTTGCGATGGCGTCGTGATCTTTATTACGCTCGTCTAGTGGCTGACATGGCTCGTCAGTTTGTCGCTGCGCCTTGACATGTGGGTTATAATAAATTCTCTTTACCCCCCCTGTCGCTTATGCTACCGCTTCTATGAAATAAGAACTGCCTTGCGTTATGTTCCGGTTATTTCACTTTTATCAGCCTAGCGGTTAGCGGACATTTTTAGTTTGTTCCCCTTTTCTTTCTGGGTTCAGGTGGCCCAGATAATTCTTACACTCGTCATTCCTTCCTCATCGGATGGTATCGGTGGTTTTTATGCTCTCAAGGAACGACCTTTTTTTTTCACGATATTTTTGTTTTTAATTCCAAGGTAAGGACGCCTGTGCACTCACTGTAGTGAGATGTAGCGTAGGTTCATTCAGGATACGCAATGTTCGAACTTTTTTCACTATTTTTGTGCTAACGATGTCCATTCGCCCAGCTACATCGCCCAGGATTTTCCGACGTCGGATAAACGGGGCTCTTTTTTTGTAACCAATTTGATGTAGCAGCAGCGTGGTGACGTAGTGTTGAATCCGTTTTAGGTTTCGCATGTCCATTTTGTAATTGCTAGTATATTTAAGTGCCACTTTTGTGTTACTTCTTCATCCGAAGACCAGCTGCGGTAGCCGTTTTCAGCAGCCAGCAACGTCGCGTCACTGGTAGCAGCTGAAAGCCTCGGCGTGGACGACAGCCCGGCCAGTGTCAGCGGGATCGAATGACAACCTGGAAGGGGTGACAACCGTGGCCGGAGGTTTTAACTCGGGGAGAGTGGCAGTGAGTTCGTTTTGTGACAGGGGACATTATTTATGAACGCACTACCGCTGGGGGGCCCGCTAGTGTTGTCAGCTTGGGAATCAACGCATCGCTTGATGCGTTGACTTCCTCCTTTGCAGTCTGGATGCGCTGACAGTAAAATAAGTCAGCTGATTTCATTTTTTTTTGTCGTAGCAATGCCGATACTATATCGACATTTAGAAACTAAATTTCAATTAGAATTTTGTGAGGTTTAACGTTCCGTCGCTACACCTGGGCTACAAGGCGGGGCGCAGTGGGGAGCTCCGGATTAGTTTTGACCACTTGGGGAGATGTCTGTAATGTGCGCCGAAATCTCGACACACGGACGTTTTCGTTTTTCACTTCTATCTAATAAGCGGCCGCTGCAGCCGGCATCGAACCCACGTCCTCGGGCTCAGCAGCACAACGGCAACGGAACGTAATGTAGTACATTTCCGCGTCCGAGCTAGCGAGGCGCGAGCGCAGAGGAACGATGGCGACCATGCGTAAGCAACGTCAACGCTGTTTTTTGGCGCTGTAACACAAGAGCCTATCGCGAATCCGGTGAAGGCTTCGTTGCCAATCGAGTGATTTCGCCTTATTCGGCTCCATCCATCTGATGATGATGGCGTGAACGCTGCCATACAACGACCGGCACTGGCGGTGTCCAGAACTAGAAGTGCAGGAAAATGTCGTACTTGCTACTCGTGTCGATTATTATTATTATTATTTATTATTATTATTATTATTACTATTATTATTATTATTATTATTATTATTATTATTATTATTATTATTATTATTATTATTATTATTATTATTATGTATTAGGCCTAGGCGCCTTTGTTTTGTCAAAACTGCACCAGCAGACTCTACCATCACCTTCAATGCATGATTAGGCCAAAATAAAAACCATTCGCAATTTAAATGCACGTATTAAGTTTCACACAAGTTCCAATTATTTCCTTTCAACCGCCTGTAGCCCCATTAAAAATGAGATATTCGCCCCTCTCCTCTAACTCACCGTGCAAATGTTCAAGGTGTTCAGGAACGTTGTCGATGAGCGCAAGCGTCACGCAGCGCTGAATTCCCAGCTCACTACAACTGGGACTTCGTTTCCACGTGGAAAGGAAACGGGCAGCGGGAAAGCACAGTGCAGAGACGGCGTTCGCTTCCGGCGGCCTGATTTCTGTTTTAGCATTTTTAACGCGACAGCGTTTCTTGGCGCCGAAAGTGGGCACCCAGCTGGGCGTACGCAAGACGTACCCGTTCACTGATGGTTCCATAGCAGCGCGTTAATCAGAAAAAAATAAAGCACATAAGCAACTGCGTACGTGATAGCTCTCGGCGGCAGTCCCGGTTGGCTTTCAGCTTCTGTTGAGTCAGCGTCACAAATACAACTCCTCCCACCTCTATCTTGCGCTGTCCGAATCAATTACTTTCCACCCGGTCTCCTTCTCTCATACCTGGGTCGAGTTGTCGGCCTTTCCCTACTTCTCGCCCAGTCTTTCGGTAGCCACTCCGTTACCTGGGTGGTCCACCGGGTGTCAGCTGTCGGCATTACGTGCCCAAACCAACTTCGCTTACTCCAGTGTGGCTGACTTCCACTCGAGTTTGCTTCTACCTCTGAGAGTTATTGCTACCATTCTCTCTGTGGCTCGTTGTGCCGACCCTAGCGCAACACATTACGCGTATGAGCGCGTGAGTGCAACGAAATGAATGAGTTCATATATGCGGGAAACATCGTGGGTCGGGAGTCGTCGTGAGTGGAGTTTTAGCAGAGCGGAGAACCACAGCGGGCACGGTCCCCGGTAGGCGACCGGTGCCGCCGCGCGTGCGCCGAGGCAGAGAAAACTGGCTGTGCGCATGCGCAGGCGTAGCGGGTACCGTACCGGGACCGTTTTAATCTCTCGTGATTGCTCTGTGCCTGCACACGGGACTGCTCGAGCGTTCCGTGTCTGCAGGAGACTGCCGCCTGAGTCCCCGGTTTTTTAGGAGGAGAAAATAGCCCACGTGGGCCTCCGGGCCTCCCTGCTTGACCACAGCAGCCCGCTCTTTCCTGCGGCTCACTCTCTCTCTGTGTTTCCATTTTTCGTGTCGTGGCGCTTTGGGCCAGTTCTTGGAATCTTCATTCTTGGCCGTGGGGACCTTTTCTTTCCTCGGCTACATTCAGCTCCGGCCGCATTGTACGGTAAAAGCCCCTGCCCGGAGCGACGCACCGGGGGGAGGGGAGAGCCCCTGCCGCCCTTTGTGCCGCTTGGTGAGCGGGAAAGGGGAAGGGCAGGAGAGCGGGCCGTGTCCCGTTTTGGGGAGCCCCTTTCTGTTTGTGCATGCGTGCGCACACAAAGCCGGCTGTGCCACCCGGGTAGCCGAGCGGAGCTGCTCGCGTCGTGTCGGAATTCGTTAGGGCGGCCGGTATCGCACGCTGAATGTGCCGCGCCAGCCAAGGTCGAGCAGGGCTTGTTCTTTGCCGAATGTTATCTGCTGTTTTCACTGTTCCCTGGACGCTGCATTGGGGAGTCCCGCGTTTGTACAATTATGTGGGAGAATTCTGCTGGTGCGGATATATTTTCCGCCCGTGCTTTTGATTTTGTTGGTGCCAAAAATATTTGTTTGTGCTTGTAATGTGTCATGTTTTGCGACACAAAAAAAGAGGCCGGGAGAATTATACGAGCTCATTTTTATTGGCGCTCTTCGCGGTGGCGCCGCGGCAAAGGGGTTGTGCTGCTGAGTCCAAGGTCGCGGGTTCGATCCCGGCCGTGGTGGCCGCTTTTCAGAAAGCGAGAACGCCCGTGTGTCGAGATTAATCAGATTAACCGGGTGGTTAAAATCAATACGGAGCCCTCCACTAGGGCGCGCCTCCGACCAGGCAGGTGCAGTTTCGGTGCGTTACACCCTCGAATAAAACAATTATTGCCGAAGTTCGTTGATTAAATTCATTTTGGGACTGTCTGCTTGTGCACTTTGCGCTGTTTAACAATTTGTATAAGTCTGTGTGACTGCGTAGGCACCGTTGTTTTTAATGTTTAGCGCTTACTTTGGAACATCTTTCGGTCATTAAAACTGCCAGTGCAGGTGCTTGTAACGACCGAACAAAAGAAACAAAAACGTTTGAATCTAACCTCTTGACTCATCCTTGAGGCGTTTCCTCCATTTTGTTTGTCTTGAATGCTTTGCATAGCTGCGCTCGCGTTCACCGCATGGACGGCACTCTTTTCTCCAACTCTGCTGCGGCTGGGTTCCTCCTGGCCCCGTCGCAACATGTGCGAGACAAGATGAGTCCCGTGAGAGGAATGGTCCACTTTTGCCGGAACCGTTTAGCGCAAGACGCCGTTGATGAATTCCTGACAGCATTGGGGTCGACCAAGGGGGACCTGAACAGGGTGCGCCGTCGGGCTCGGGGAGCGGTCCGTTGCTCCCAGCTAGCTGCGTGCGTTCCGCGGGTACGGTTCGAGGTGCGGCTTTCAGTGTTCGTTGAGTGAGCAGGCAGGCCTGCGGGATGTGTTTATTGCTGGGGTAACGATGCCGTTTTGGACGTTTGGATTGGCAGCAATCGCTGTAGGTAATGAGCGACGGCCCGTCAGCTTTTTTAGCACGTGATTGGCCGCCCCGCGGCTTGCTCCGATTCCACGCGCTGCAGGGGGTTTCGTTTTTTATTTCGTTCCTCGTTTGACAGCGTGGTTTATTAGGTTTGAAACGCCTTCGCCGTCAGCAGTAGTACGCAGGCCAGCTTCAGACCTCAGTGAACGTTCGTGTGCGGGGATACGTTTAGCGCAGGTTTGGAAAGAGCCCAGTACCCCATCTGTTTCCGGACGGCAATCGAAACCGCTCGGCCACACTTCCTCGCTCACGTGGAGGTGTAACTGGGAAGTTTTCTGCGGGTTTTGTGGCCGCTCATGAGGTCTAGGGGGCGGGATTAAAATTCATCGTAGCCTGTTGGTTCACCACAACTGCCGGCCGAAAAGAAAGAAATCAATAACAGGTGCTGTCACAACATCGGCCTTATGCCCAAATATTCACACGCGACCAATATCCATGCGGGATACTCTCACTGCTTGGAAAGGTCCATGTCAGCCGAGATTGGCCAGGGTTTCTTTTTTGTTGTGGTTGGTGCAACAGAATATACCCATTTGGTTCATATGCGCGTATGACACATGCTTATGCTGGGAATTGACAAGGAATAGGTCGAATCTGCGTGCAACGTGTTAGGAATGGCAGCTTGTTCACTTCTTTTCGCAGTGAGCAGGGTCATTTTAAAATTTCGCGTACTCGAAGTCTTTCTCAGGGGAAGCTTAACTCCCTTTTAAAGCGGAGCTTTAAAGTTCTCGCTGATGGCGTCCGTAACGCGAAAACGCCGAAGTGAAACAAAGCGCCTCCCGTGGCCGGAATCGAACCCGCGTCCCTGGCGTTACGGTGCCGGCGTCTATCCGATTGCACCGTTTAAACATTGTCGGAGCGCTTTGGAAAACTTGGACGACAGCCAAAGAATCCGTCGCGAGAAGGTTTCGCGGTCAGCCATCGTCGTCATTTGAGGAAGGGGTGCGTGATTTTTGCCTTGTTAAAGAAGTTTATTTCTTTTTTTCTTTTTTGCGATATGAGAAGCTTACTCCCGTGAAGGCTCCATTATTTTTTTCTTCGGTGCAAAATTTATTGTGTATTGGGAACAACTAAAATTAAGGAAGGTATACAGTAAACCGGTTTGTTTCGGTGCAACAGTTAACCCCAAAATGTCCGGAGCACACAGTTCCGATATATAAACCTCGCGCATCATAGTAAAGAAAAGAAGGACGCGAAGGGCCTCGCGGTCAGCCCCGGACAACCGACGATGCCCACAGAGCGCGTATATTTACGGTTTGTTTTGATTTTGCCCTTTCCGGAGCAGCTACGCAAATTGAGCGACGAACCACGTGAGCAACAGCTGCGGCTTGGAAGAGGCGGAGATCGGCTTTGTTTTCCGCACCGCGTACGAAGCAACGCCAACCGCTCGTGCCGCGGCCTTGCGTCGAACGGCCTTTCGTTTGCCAGCGCCTGACGTATACCGCGTTCACGGCACAGTACGAGAACCTATAGCGTGCCCCTTCACCGAGTACAACCGCCTGCGACAATGTCCGTCTGCCCGTCTTTATTGTTGTTCTTGTCCGTGAACTGTGACGAGGCGCGAGGCAGACAGCTCCGTGCTCACGAGATTACTGCGCACTGACGTTAGATAGTGGTCGCGCGGGTGGTTTGAAGTAATCCGTAGCGCTCCACCACGGTGTATAGTCCAGGTGCGGCGTCGACTAGCGAGACCCCGCGAAGTTGGAATAGGATGCAGACCAATTTTTCAGCTGACGGCGTTTTTTGTTTGTTTTTTTCCCTTTCCTAACCCGTTTCATCTTGGTGGCCAAGCGCTCACAAAACAGGGACGTAGGAACAAAGACGACATGCGCTCCCTTCTTCCTTCGTCTGTTTTTTAAGCGCTTTGACCACCATTATGAACACCTACCAACGAGCCCCATTGTCCGTTCTGCTGCACGTCCGCCTCATTGTAAGCAAGTCTGTAGCTGAGACAGGGTCTATGAACGAAGGATCACACGTATATAGACATCGGAAAACCGTTCATTTCGTACCGGTGTTTATCATATACCCACTGTCGGCGCACAGACCGCGGGCCCCGCTTTTGGCGCTAGCATTGCGGCCGCACACTTTGTTGCGTCAAACGGGATGGTGAAGATCCCTCGTAGATTGGGCGAGGACAATATCCCATTGTACGTCATGTGTCATCGGTCGTATCAGTGAAGCGTCGTGCGGCTGACGAAGTACTTTAGTAAATTAGAGCCTGCCTGTCTTGAGAAAGCGAGTCTTCCAAATATGTTCTCGTTCCACTCGGTTATTGTTCAGCGGCGGATAGTCTAGTTTTGCGTATTGTGCGGGTAACTTAGCAGCTATCCACACAATATAAAGGTAACATCGTTGGTAACACTCATTTCGTTTCGGCTGTACGTCGATCGCTGAAGATACGAAAACAAAATGTTTAGGCTTAAGCGTGTCAACGGCCCGCCAGGCAGTGACCGCCCAGGGGCATCTGGACTGAGACCTCCCATCGCCATGGGTCCGAAACGAACTAGCTGTTGGTCCGAATAAAGTTCACACGTCCTCCTGCGGGCCCCGTCATAACAGTTGTTCCGAATTTTGCGGGCAGTGTGCGTAGTGTGGCGTATTATTGCCCTACTTTGGGCCGAAAGCCCGTAGCGAGGCTGTCGCCCTTGGCGACTAGAACCGCGGGACGCCCGGGCCCGCGGCGACACCGCGTGTGTGGCGGCGGGACCACGTGGGCAGCCCTCGCAGCTGCCGCCGGTGTACGTGTCTGTGCCGTGCCGCCGCGCTGCACATTTCAGATCAGGACCCCGTGTGAGTGTTTCTGCAATATCCGCTTCGGCCGACGCGCAGAAAGATGCAGAGCCATCTGTCGGCCGGCGAACGTGGCCGACGTGGGGCGTCATTCGGTGACGCGCGCGCTCTCTCAAGTGATGGATGGGGTTGCGAAATTGTATTCGTTTGTAACCAGAACGGGTTCATCCGCGGCGTAACCGATCGATCGATATATGTCGAACGTTCCCGCTGAGTGCGCTACGGCGGCAGCCTCAGTGCGAACAGTTGCGCTACGTATACACACGCGCGCGCTGTTTTCTTCTGTTGTAGCTGGTGGTGCCGCAAATGCGGTTGTTGCTGCTTGAATGCGTGCTGGCTTGGCGATGCTGGGCCACTTGGAGTGAGGGAAACGGTTATGTTTCGCCAAACCGTCCCCGTGCTGCTGCTGGCGCCCTGGCGAAAATGTTACTCCTCAGTGGCCGTCCCACTAGCGACGAACCACGCTTTAACGGAATATTTTATTTTCTGGCACCGTAGTACTAGGTCGTGTTTATACGTAATCGTATAGCTGTTTCCCCGAAGTCGGGCGGGCGCATTTAACGCGGGTGTTGCGTATACTGTGTGTGATTCACATTCCCTGTGGTGTGTAGGCGCGGAATTTGTAGGCAGGAATGTGTAGGCAGGACATGTTTTAGTGGATCTGAAACAGCCTCGAAGTGTGTTAGGTCGGCTGGGTACTCGGTAAATGTAATCTTTGTGGCGCAGTTGTGAGCTGTTAGTTTTAGGCACGTCTTCTCAAGGCGAAAAACACCACCAACAACAGAAAAAATATCTCCCATCTGTCGAGGTAGCGGCGCACGTGGTCTAAACGAGTCATTAGCCAGCTACTGCCGCGCTGCTCATAGCGCACGTGTCCCTGGAGGTGTAAGACACTTGTCCAACTTTCAGTTCGAGGCAAGACGCTTCTCCTGCCAGCAATACGGGACGTGATGAGACAACCTTCGGGTTGCGGCAAATAAGGGTACGTGCCGTCGATCGCGGCGCATGCCGTCGATCGCGGCGGTCAAACATCTCCGTGCCATAGTATGCGTACGCTACGGTGACGTGCGCACCGGCGCTATGTCTGTGCCCCTCTGGAGCCCCTCATCGTTCAGTGCTCACTTGGCTTACCGGCATCCTGCTGCCTAGCCGTGGTCAAGCCGGAGCCTAGCCGTTTGTCGCGCTCTCTTGCCTGCCACCGGGTCGCGCAGAAGGAGTCGTGGAAGCTGTTGCTTGTCTATCACTAGGGCCACATCGCCTCTGTTAACACCGACTGTTATTCCATCTTTGCGTCTGTAATATTCCGGACAACAGTCATCCCGCTTTCCGTTTCCCCTCTTTCTTTTGACCGAGATGAATAAGCCAACATCGTCGCCGTTTCTCTCTGATTGAAGCGGCGATGGGAGACGGAGCGGGAGAGGGCCGCCGCGTGAGGCTGTCTTGTTTTCGCTGTATGTGTGCACTTTGGACAGCCGCTGGGCCCTTTTAATGGCATTCTCCTTGCCCTCGCAGCCGGGCTTCTTTCAGCCGATGAGTCATTCGTGATTGGTTTGCCTTTAATTGCGGTTCTCCGAGGCGTGTAATTTGCTCCAGCGGGCCCCGCGGCACGGGTGACCCTTTTCGCGTAGACGTGTGGACGCGTTCATATAATAACCCTCGCTTCTCTCCTCGCGCTGGCCCTTTCCGCCGGGTGGGTGCTGCTGCCGGGTGGCTCATTTCCACAGCCTCGGGAACGAGCTTGTTATTTAATGCGTTCCCCCCGCTCAAGAATAGGCCCGGCTGCCTGCGTTTCAGCGGGTCGCCATCTTAGGCACACCGTTTGTGGAGCTCTGTGTGTCGTCTTTCGGGAGCGATTTCTCTGGCTCTAGTATGCACCGTGAGCGTGTGACCCCGCTAGTGGGGCGGTTCTTGCCCAGCGGTTCTCAGATTTGGTTTTGCGGGGCACCGCAGTAGCTCGGGCGATGTTTTGTCGTTTAATTGGGACTGGGGAATCGATTAACGCTGTGTCGTCGATTAGTGGCTGGCGTAGCAGCTGATTGATGATTCTATCGTTAATTTGGCGGCCCCCTCGCGTCGCGGACGAGATAGTTGTCCGCGCGGCTTTAGCCGCTGCCTGGCCATTTGTAATCTCTCGCTTCGTGCTGCTGCTCCCGCGTACAGCGCGGTGCGTATTTTGCTTGGTGCGCGCGCGTATCTCTGTCTTCAACTCGTGCCCCTATTATGGCCAGCGGAGATTAATCAGCCCGGGGAACCAATCACTCTGGCCCTACGGAGGCGCGATCAATGCCCCGGCACTGATTGGAACACCCCGTGCTCTATCTCTTTTCCTCCTTTGTAATTGAACGCTCCAGACTGGGCGGCATCGTATCGCTTGTTCGCAGCCAGCGTTTACGCGGGGATCCGTGGAAAGCGGTCGTCCAGTCTCTCAATCGATCGGGATTTCGCTACGTTTCCTTTATTATTATCCCTGTTCTGCCTTTCCAGGCTCTCTCACTTTATCTGCGAGGGATTAGCGCCCGCCTCCTTTCCTGCCGCATTTGCAGTGGCTAGTGTTTGGTGCCAAAGTTTCGTAAGGCACCATGTGGTTGGACGCATGGGATGGTCCGGCATGTAGGGATATTGGAATCGATCCTAACTCCCCCTGCGAAACGCACCCTGCACGAGTCGTGCAGCGGGGCCGTTTTAACGTTTTCTACCTTTCCCTTGTGTCCGGAAGCACTACGAACTTGAGCCATTACGAGAAGTAAGTTACGATTCGCTCACCGCAACGGATTTTCGATCCCCGTTTTGCTTTTATTGCACTGCTTATTCAACGGCTATCGCATATTTTATTGCTTCAACTGTGTCCAGTGGCAGCCGTTGGTACGACACTGAAGCCTCGCCAAAGAATGCCCGGAAGAGCGCAGGAAAGAGGAAACAATCTGTTGAGCGAGCGCTTCTGAGTTATGTGAGTTGCGTCGGGCCCCAATACTTTTTTTTTTTTCATGACTACTTAAGTCGCGACTCACTTATTTACTCGTGTTGGAAACGCGTTTCAGATGTCCAGAAAACTACTTGGTGTCCGTTATGTGAAATTCGATTCCTACTGTACGTGCTTGTGTTCGGGAAACCTGTTGCAGAAACCCGTCTCAGTTGTGCAGTGACTGCAGAAGGGACGTTCCCACTTGCGACCTTGCTCGACGGCCTGCGTGGAACGATGAGGCGGCGTTCACACCCCTCGACAGCGTATCTCAACGTCGTTCTCCGTGTTGTGCTGCCCCCATTCCACTTTCTTAGTGCTTCTGACAGCAGCGCTGAAATAGAGAGCGAGTGTACTACGCATGCGCGGCAAGAATAGGTAGCATTCGCTGTGAAACGCGTGCCACTGGCCTGAAACAGTACCGTAAGCATTGCGAATTGCTGGAGAAGGAGCCGAAAATAGCGACATCGAGCGAGCTCTTTTCAACATATTATATCAGGCAAAAATACACGTTTGATTTCACGCCACAGCAATGTCGTCCGGACCCGCAAAAGGTGCTTGTTTTCATTTGCACAAAGTTTCTGGCGCCGATCACCCCCACGACGTTTACTAATCTTCTCAAATGTTCCCCGTCTGAAGTACGGATGGGTTGGGTCGCTAATCGTCTCGCAATCCATATGAAGGTTCCTTGCTTTTACAGTGCAACAAGTTCGTGAGCGCTGATGAGTATCACGCTGTTCGCTGGTTTGATCGAAGACACGACGCCGCCGCTTACCAACAGACCCAAGTGAGGATGGGACCGGCCGCCATTGCAATGGCAGAAGCGAATATTTGTTTATCTTTGGTGACGTTGGTGAGGTTGTTGACGTTGGGGACGTTGTTCCTCACCAAAGGTGCACCAACTCGCCCAACAACAAGTTCTTCTAAGCTTGGTTTGTCGTCGCTTGACAAAAGCAATCGGTCCGCGAGCATTTGGAATTTTCGACCGTCGCGCTACGCCAGCGATTACACAGCGGTACCGTGCTTCAAGCTAGTCTGCCGTGCGACGTCGCAAGTTCCGTTCGCCGATCTGTAGCCAGGCGTGTAGCGTCGGTGCGTTAATGCTGAGGTTCATTAAGGCCACACTTCCGGGGTGTGCTAGAAGGAAGGAAGAATTGTAGCCGGCACTACAACTGAATTTTGAATCTCGTTCGGTATACGGCAGCGATGTCCGGCGCCAGAACTCGCTACGACTAGCATCTCGTGCACGGGAGCTGCGCAGCTGCCTCCTACTAATGGGCCCGAGAAGTGACGCGGGGCTTGCTTCCCGTCGATGCCTTTTGTTCTCCGGGGCCGAATGTTTTCCGCGGCTGCTGCCGTACCCGCGCTTTGTTCTTCGGCCAACGGTTGCGCGGCCGTGCGACCTGGTTTGGCCGGACACTGGCGGGCGCGGACAGTTTATTTCTCGCTGCGCTAACGAGGAAGCGATGCGTTCTAAGAATAATCAACGGCGCCTGTACGTCACTCGATGCCGGTCGTTACGTATAGGCCCCTTTATTTGTCCCCTTAACGCGTAGGCCTCCTGCCATTGTCTCTGCTGCGCCGCCATCGCTCCCCGCGCATTGTCGATCTCGCCGTGCTGCCGTCACCGTCAGTGTTGCACGATGCGATGGCGGCGACCGCGTCGCTTGCCGCCGTTATGCCGTGTTTCCGGTTACGACACGCGCGCGTTTCCTCCCTTGCGTCCCTTTTTTGGCTGTGCGATACGTCGTCTTTCGCGCGGGAAATGGGCACCCCGTTCGGAGTGAATCCACGCGTGTCAGTCGTTACGGCTGTGATATAACTGAGCGGCTTTCACGGACAGCCTGTTGTCTCGTGGGGAGCGAGTTATGTAAGCGAGTTAAATATTGCCGTTGGCGTTGTGGGCGTGAAATGCTTTCTTATATATCCGAAAGGAACACCGCAAAATAACGTCCTGCAAGCACGCTGACATGGATATGCGCTTATGGCGGGGACTGTTGAACTGGGACTGGGGACTGTTTGACGAAAGACTAGGCGTGCAAGGGCTCTGGCGCAACATCCGTGTGTAAAAAAGCAAGTGCAGCCCACACCAGTGAAATTACGGGACGCCTAGACTTTATCTTGGTATCTTGGAGTAAGCGTACTTACCACATCTCACCGAGTTCAGGGTCGCAGAGGTTAGTGCAGAGCGTGTCACTTCGCGAAGCACACAAGGGCTCATTTTTTTCTTTATAAGTAGGCTTCACTGCAATACGCAATGTGGGAAGGCTAGCTTTACAGGGTTCAAGTTTTACACCGAACCCCTTTAAAGTCATCTTCGTTCTTTCACCCAATGCGTTGCTGGGAAGGCGTATTCCCCGTGACAATACAACGTCTTGTATCAAAATATGGAGCCCGTAAGTCTTTTTTAAGTCTGTTCAGAATTTCACGGACATGTCGTGGACACGCTTTTTGCCCACAGCGTCCCGCTGCGCTGTTTCGTAGCTCTGATGTGGAGACTGCGATTTTCACCAACTAGGCCACGTAACGTGTAAGAGAGGCTCACGCAATCAAATGCAAACGAGATTGCGAGTAACACAATTGTAGCATCTACAAATAAAGCTACTGGATCTTAGGCTAAGAATCTGCTTTGTTTCACTTCGCGTTTCTTTGCTTTCACATTTTATAACTTGCGCAGGCGTAAAAAAAAAAAACAAGGGGGGGGGGGGCTGGGAGGCGGAACAGTTTCTTACTGGAAGCTCGTTAGCACGTGATAATGGTTCACATAGCGAGCGCCCTCCTAAATCTTTGAAACCGAGTTCAAATAAACAAGTACGAGAGAAGAAATAGTCGCGCCAAGCAAGACAAAATGAACGAAAAGGCGAATACAAAAAGCGAGTTCTCCACCTAACACGCCGTTCGCACGGTTATTAAGCACTCATGTCTCCCGAAAATTCGTTAGGGAAGCGCGAAAGCAAGATGAAAACTAAATAATTAAGCCCGGAGCAACGCGAAAGGAAGGGAGGACGACCGCGCGCCCGACGTAAAAAAAGAAAAAAAAAAAGAAATAGCGCACGATGAGAAAGGAAGGGAGCGCCAAGGGAAGGAAAAAGAAAAGAGCAAGCCCACGGGCGTCCGTTCTATACGTTCCCTCGGCGCGCTGCCGCTTGTATCACCGTCGTTTTCTCTTCCAGCCTCAGTCAAAGACGAGCCGATGTGAAGAGTGTCGCGGATAAAAGTGGCCAGATTAAAAATTATAGAGACAAGGAGCGCGAAAGCGGAATGGAAACTTTACACACGCGGCGGCGGACTCGGCCGTCGTGTG
Source organism: Haemaphysalis longicornis (assembly GCF_048455015.1). Lineage (NCBI taxonomy): Eukaryota > Metazoa > Arthropoda > Arachnida > Ixodida > Ixodidae > Haemaphysalis > Haemaphysalis longicornis. The sequence goes on from NW_027526203.1 coordinate 172,080,552, forward strand.
TTGAATTGAGGCGCGAAAAGCCCGGAACAGGCGGAGGGGAGAGCGGGGGAGCCGGGGAAAACTAATTGCAAAGAGGAATAAAAGAACAACAGCGCTGGGAATGAAAAAAAAAAGGGGGGGGGGAAGGGGGGATCCGTCTCATTTTCCTTTTAGTCGGCGCTGTCTTTCTTGTGTGTTTCCCTTTCCTCAGCGGCGTGGCTTGGTGAAGCAGAGTCTA